>NW_026728408.1:3620454-3922159 GCF_030684315.1 Stegostoma tigrinum
CTCTGTTTCAGCCCCTCTGTTTCAGCCCCTCTGTTTCTCGCCCTCTGTTTCTCGCCCTCTGTTTCTCGCCCTCAGTTTCAGCCCCTCTGTTTCAGCCCCTTTGTTTCAGCCCCTCTGTTTCTGCCCCTCTGTTTCTCGCCCACTGTTTCTCGTCCTCTGTTTCAGCCCCTCTGTTTCAGCCAATCTGTTTCAGCCCCTTTGTTTCAGCCCCTCTGTTTCAGCCCCTCTGATTCTCGCCCTCTGTTTCTCGCCCTCTGTTTCTCGCCCTCTGTTTCTCGCCCTCTGTTTCAGCCCCTCTGTTTAAGCCGCTCTGTTTCTCGCCCTCTGTTTCTCGCCCTCTGTTTCAGCCCCTCTGTTTCAGCACCTCTGTTTCCCGCCCTCTCTTTCAGCCCCTCTCTTTCTCGCCCACTGTTGCAGACCCTCTGTATCTCGCCCTCTGTTTCAGCACCTCTGTTTCAGCCCCTCTGTTTCAGCCCCTCTGTTTCAGCCCCTCTGTTTCTCGCCATCTGTTTCAGCCCCTCTGTTTCAGCCCCTCTGTTTCTCGCCCTCTGTTTCAGCCCCTCTGTTTCAGCCCCTCTGTTTCAGCCCCTCTGTTTCAGCACCTCTGTTTCTCGCCCTTTGTTTCTCGCCCTCTGTTTCAGCCCCTCTGTTTCTCGCCCTCTGTTTCAGCCCCTCTGTTTCTCGCCCTCTGTTTCAGCCCCTCTGTTTCAGTCCCTCTGTTTCAGCCCCTCTGTTTGTGCCCCTCTGTTTCAGCCCCTCTGTTTCACGCCCTCTGTTTCAGCCCCTCTGTTTCAGCCCCTCTGTTTCTCGCCCTCTGTTTCAGCCCCTCTGTTTCAGCCCCTCTGTATCAGCCCCTCTGTTTCAGCGCCTCTGTTTCTCGCCCTCTGTTTGTCGCCCTCTGTTTCAGCCGCTCTGTTTCAGCCCCTCTGTTTCAGCCCCTCTGTTTCAGCCCCACTGTTTCTCGCCCTCTGCTTCTCGCCCTCTGTTTCTTTCCCTCTGTTTCTCGCCCTCTGTTTCAGCCCCTCTGTTTCAGCCCCTCTGTTTCAGCCCCTCTGTTTCTCGCCCTCTGTTTCTCGCCCACTGTTTCTCCCCCTCTGTTTCAGCCCCTCTGTTTCAGCCCCTCTGTTTCAGCCCCTCTGTTTCAGCCCCTCTGTTTCTCGCCCTCTGTTTCTCGCACTCTTTTTCTTGCCCTGTGTTTCTCGCTCTCTGTTTCTCGCCCTCTGTTTCAGCCCCTCTGTTTCAGCCCCTCTGTTTCAGATCCTCTGTTTCTCGCCATCTGTTTCTCGCCCTCTGTTTCTCGCCCTCAGTTTCAGCCCCTCTGTTTCAGCTCCTTTGTTTCAGCCCCTCTGTTTCTGCCCCTCTGTTTCTCGCCCACTGTTTCTCGTCCTCTGTTTCAGCCCCTCTGTTTCAGCCCCTCTGTTTCAGCCCCTCTGTTTCAGCCCCTCTGATTCTCGCCCTCTGTTTCTCGCCCTCTGTTTCTCGCCCTCTGTTTCTCGCCCTCTGTTTCAGCCCCTCTGTTTCAGCCCCTCTGTTTCTCGCCCTCTGTTTCTCGCCCTCTGTTTCTCGCCCTCTGTTTCTCGCCCTCTGTTTCTCGCTCTTTGTTTCTCGCCCTCTGTTTCTCGCACTCTGTTTCAGCCCCTCTGTTTCAGCCCCTCTGTTTCAGCCCCTCTGTTTCATCCCCTCTGTTTCAGCCCCCCTGTTTCAGCCCCTCTGATTCTCGCCCTCTGTTTCTCGCCCTCTGTTTCTCGCCCTCTGTTTCTCGCTCTCTGTTTCTCGCCCTCTGTTTCTCGCCCTCTGTTTCAGCCCCTCTGTTTCAGCCCCTCTGTTTCAGCCCCTCTGTTTCTCGCCCTCTGTTTCTCGCCCACTGTTTCTCGCCCTCTGTTTCAGCCCCTCTGTTTCAGCCCCTCTGTTTCAGCCCCTCTGTTTCAGCCCCTCTGATTCTCGCCCTCTGTTTCTCGCCCTCTGTTTCTCGCCCTCTGTTTCTCGCCCTCTGTTTCAGCCCCTCTGTTTCAGCCCCTCTGTTTCTCGCCCTCTGTTTCTCGCCCTCTGTTTCTCGCCCTCTGTTTCTCGCCCTCTGTTTCTCGCTCTTTGTTTCTCGCCCTCTGTTTCTCGCACTCTGTTTCAGCCCCTCTGTTTCAGCCCCTCTGTTTCAGCCCCTCTGTTTCATCCCCTCTGTTTCAGCCCCCCTGTTTCAGCCCCTCTGATTCTCGCCCTCTGTTTCTCGCCCTCTGTTTCTCGCCCTCTGTTTCTCGCTCTCTGTTTCTCGCCCTCTGTTTCTCGCCCTCTGTTTCAGCCCCTCTGTTTCAGCCCCTCTGTTTCAGCCCCTCTGTTTCTCGCCCTCTGTTTCTCGCCCACTGTTTCTCGCCCTCTGTTTCAGCCCCTCTGTTTCAGCCCCTCTGTTTCAGCCCCTCTGTTTCATCCCCTCTGTTTCAGCCCCTCTGTTTCTCGCCCTCTGTTTCATCCCCTCTGTTTCAGCCCCTCTGTTTCAGCTCCTCTGTTTCAGCCCCTCTGTTTCAGCCCCTCTGTTTCTCGCCCTCTGTTTCTCGCCCTCGGTTTCAGCCCCTCTGTTTCTCGCCCTCTGTTTCAGCCCCTCTGTTTCTCGCCCTCTGTTTCAGCCCCTCTGTTTCAGCCCCTCTGTTTCAGCCCCTCTTTTAAAGCCCTTCTGTTTAAGCCCCTCTGTTTCGCCCCTCTGTTTCTCGCCCTCTGTTTCAGACCCTCTGTTTCAGCCCCTCAGTATCAGCCCCTCTCTTTCAGCACCTCTGTTTCTCGCCCTCTGTTTCTCGCCCTCTGTTTCTCGCCCTCTGTTTCTCGCCCACTGTTTCAGCCCCTCTGTTTCAGCCCCACTGTATCAGCCCATCTGTTTCAGCCCCTCTGTTTCAGCCCCTCTGTTTCAGCCCCTCTGTTTCAGCCCCTCTTTTTCTCGCCCTCTGTTTCTCTTTCTCTGTTTCTCGCCCTCTGTTTCATCCCCTCTGTTTCTCGCCCACTGTTTCAGCCCCTCTGTTTCTCGCCATCTGTTTCAGCCCCTCTGTTTCAGCCCCTCTGTTTCTCGCCCTCTGTTTCAGCCCCTCTGTTTCAGCCCCTCTGTTTCAGCCCCTCTGTTTCAGCCCCTCTGTTTCAGCCCCTCTGTTTCTCGCCCTCTGCTTCTCGCCCTCTGTTTCAGCCCCTCTGTTTCAGCCACTCTGTTTCAGCCCCTCTGTTTCTCGCCCTCTGTTTCTCGCCCTCTGTTTCTCGCCCTCTGTTTCTCGATCTCTGTTTCTCGCCCTCTGTTTCTCGCCCTCTGTTTCAGCCCCTCTGTTTCAGCCCCTCTGTTTCTCGCCCTCTGTTTCTCGCCCTCTGTTTCAGCCCCTCTGTTTCTCGCCCTCTGTTTCAGCCCCTCTGTTTCTCGCCCTCTGTTTCTCGCCCACTGTTTCTCGCCCTCTGTTTCAGCCCCTCTGTTTCAGCCCCTCTGTTTCAGCCCCTCTGTTTCTCGCCCTCTGTTTCTCGCCCACTGTTTCTCGCCCTCTGTTTCACCCCCTCTGTTTCAGCCCCTCTGTTTCAGCCCCTCTGTTTCAGCTCCTCTGTTTCTCGCCCTCTGTTTCTCGCACTCTGTTTCTTGCCCTCTGTTTCTCGCTCTATGTTTCTCAACCTCTGTTTCAGCCCCTCTGTTTCAGCCCCTGTGTTTCAGCCCCTCTGTTTCTCGCCCTCTGTTTCTCGCCCTCTGTTTCTCGCCCTCAGTTTCAGCCCCTCTGTTTCAGCCCCTTTGCTTCAGCCCCTCTGTTTCTGCCCCTCTGTTTCTCGCCCACTGTTTCTCGTCCTCTGTTTCAGCCCCTCTGTTTCAGCCCCTCTGTTTCAGCCCCTCTGTTTCAGCCCCTCTGTTTCTCGCCCTCTGTTTCTCGCCCTCTGTTTCTCGCTTTGTTTCTCGCCCTCTGTTTCTCGCACTCTGTTTCAGCCCCTCTGTTTCAGCCCCTCTGTTTCAGTCCCTCTGTTTCATCCCCTCTGTTTCAGCCCCCCTGTTTCAGCCCCTCTGTTTCTCGCCCTCTGTTTCTCGCCCTCTGTTTCTCGCCCTCTGTTTCTCGCTCTCTGTTTCTCGCCCTCTGTTTCTCGCCCTCTGTTTCAGCCCCTCTGTTTCAGCCCCTCTGTTTCAGCCCCTCTGTTTCTCGCCCTCTGTTTCAAGCCCACTGTTTCTCGCCCTCTGTTTCAGCCCCTCTGTTTCAGCCCCTCTGTTTCAGCCCCTCTGTTTCAGCCCCTCTGTTTCTGCCCCTCTGTTTCTCGCCCTCTGTTTCATCCCCTCTGTTTCAGCCCCTCTGTTTCAGCTCCTCTTTTTCAGCCCCTCTGTTTCAGCCCCTCTGTTTCTCGCCCTCTGTTTCTCGCCCTCGGTTTCAGCCCCTCTGTTTCTCGCCCTCTGTTTCAGCCCCTCTGTTTCTCGCCCTCTGTTTCAGCCCCTCTGTTTCAGCCCCTCTGTTTCAGCCCCTCTTTTAAAGCCCTTCTGTTTAAGCCCCTCTGTTTCAGCCCCTCTGTTTCTCGCCCTCTGTTTCAGACCCTCTGTTTCAGCCCCTCAGTATCAGCCCCTCTCTTTCAGCCCCTCTGTTTCTCGCCCTCTGTTTCTCGCCCTCTGTTTCTCGCCCTCTGTTTCTCGCCCACTGTTTCAGCCCCTCTGTTTCACCCCCACTGTATCAGCCCATCTGTTTCAGCCCCTCTGTTTCAGCCCCTCTGTTTTTGCCCCTCTGTTTCAGCCCCTCTGTTTCTCGCCCTCTGTTTCTCTTTCTCTGTTTCTCGCCCTCTGTTTCATCCCCTCTGTTTCTCGCCCACTGTTTCAGCCCCTCTGTTTCTCGCCATCTGTTTCAGCCCCTCTGTTTCAGCCCATCTGTTTCTCGCCCTATGTTTCAGCCCCTCTGTTTCAGCCCCTCTGTTTCAGCCCCTCTGTTTCAGCCCCTCTGTTTCTCGCCCTCTGCTTCTCGCCGTCTGTTTCAGCCCCTCTGTTTCAGCCACTCTGTTTCAGCCCCTCTGTTTCTCGCCCTCTGTTTCTCGCCCTCATGTTTCTCGCCCTCTGTTTCTCGATCTCTGTTTCTCGCCCTCTGTTTCTCGCCCTCTGTTTCAGCCCCTCTGTTTCAGCCCCTCTGTTTCAGCCCCTCTGTTTCAGCCCCTCTGTTTCAGCCCCTCTGTTTCTCGCCCTCTGTTTCTCGCCCTCTGTTTCAGCCCCTCTGTTTCTCGCTCTCTGTTTCTCGCCCTCTGTTTCTCGCCCTCTGTTTCAGCCCCTCTGTTTCAGCCCCTCTGTTTCAGCCCCTCTGTTCCTCGCCCTGTGTTTCTCGCCCACTGTTTCTCGCCCTCTGTTTCAGCCCCTCTCTTTCAGCCCCTCTGTTTCAGCCCCTCTGTTTCTCGCCCTCTGTTTCTCGCCCTCTGTTTCTTGCCCTCTGTTTCTCGCTCTCTGTTTCTCGCCCTCTGTTTCTCGCCCTCTGTTTCAGCCCCTCTGTTTCAGCCCCTCTGTTTCAGCCCCTCTGTTTCTCGCTCTCTGTTTCAGCCCCTCTGTTTCTCGCCCTCTGTTTCTCGCCCTCTGTTTCTCGCCCTCTGTTTCTCGCCCTCAGTTTCAGCCCCTCTGTTTCAGCCCCTTTGTTTCAGCCCCTCTGTTTCTGCCCCTCTGTTTCTCGCCCACTGTTTCTCGTCCTCTGTTTCAGCCCCTCTGTTTCAGCCAATCTGTTTCAGCCCCTTTGTTTCAGCCCCTCTGTTTCAGCCCCTCTGATTCTCGCCCTCTGTTTCTCGCCCTCTGTTTCTCGCCCTCTGTTTCTCGCCCTCTGTTTCAGCCCCTCTGTTTAAGCCGCTCTGTTTCTCGCCCTCTGTTTCTCGCCCTCTGTTTCAGCCCCTCTGTTTCAGCACCTCTGTTTCCCGCCCTCTCTTTCAGCCCCTCTCTTTCTCGCCCACTGTTGCAGACCCTCTGTATCTCGCCCTCTGTTTCAGCACCTCTGTTTCAGCCCCTCTGTTTCAGCCCCTCTGTTTCAGCCCCTCTGTTTCTCGCCATCTGTTTCAGCCCCTCTGTTTCAGCCCCTCTGTTTCTCGCCCTCTGTTTCAGCCCCTCTGTTTCAGCCCCTCTGTTTCAGCCCCTCTGTTTCAGCACCTCTGTTTCTCGCCCTTTGTTTCTCGCCCTCTGTTTCAGCCCCTCTGTTTCTCGCCCTCTGTTTCAGCCCCTCTGTTTCTCGCCCTCTGTTTCAGCCCCTCTGTTTCAGTCCCTCTGTTTCAGCCCCTCTGTTTGTGCCCCTCTGTTTCAGCCCCTCTGTTTCACGCCCTCTGTTTCAGCCCCTCTGTTTCAGCCCCTCTGTTTCTCGCCCTCTGTTTCAGCCCCTCTGTTTCAGCCCCTCTGTATCAGCCCCTCTGTTTCAGCGCCTCTGTTTCTCGCCCTCTGTTTGTCGCCTTCTGTTTCAGCCCCTCTGTTTCAGCCCCTCTGTTTCAGCCCCTCTGTTTCAGCCCCACTGTTTCTCGCCCTCTGCTTCTCGCCCTCTGTTTCTTTCCCTCTGTTTCTCGCCCTCTGTTTCAGCCCCTCTGTTTCAGCCCCTCTGTTTCAGCCCCTCTGTTTCTCGCCCTCTGTTTCTCGCCCACTGTTTCTCCCCCTCTGTTTCAGCCCCTCTGTTTCAGCCCCTCTGTTTCAGCCCCTCTGTTTCAGCCCCTCTGTTTCTCGCCCTCTGTTTCTCGCACTCTTTTTCTTGCCCTGTGTTTCTCGCTCTCTGTTTCTCGCCCTCTGTTTCAGCCCCTCTGTTTCAGCCCCTCTGTTTCAGATCCTCTGTTTCTCGCCATCTGTTTCTCGCCCTCTGTTTCTCGCCCTCAGTTTCAGCCCCTCTGTTTCAGCTCCTTTGTTTCAGCCCCTCTGTTTCTGCCCCTCTGTTTCTCGCCCACTGTTTCTCGTCCTCTGTTTCAGCCCCTCTGTTTCAGCCCCTCTGTTTCAGCCCCTCTGTTTCAGCCCCTCTGATTCTCGCCCTCTGTTTCTCGCCCTCTGTTTCTCGCCCTCTGTTTCTCGCCCTCTGTTTCAGCCCCTCTGTTTCAGCCCCTCTGTTTCTCGCCCTCTGTTTCTCGCCCTCTGTTTCTCGCCCTCTGTTTCTCGCCCTCTGTTTCTCGCTCTTTGTTTCTCGCCCTCTGTTTCTCGCACTCTGTTTCAGCCCCTCTGTTTCAGCCCCTCTGTTTCAGCCCCTCTGTTTCATCCCCTCTGTTTCAGCCCCCCTGTTTCAGCCCCTCTGATTCTCGCCCTCTGTTTCTCGCCCTCTGTTTCTCGCCCTCTGTTTCTCGCTCTCTGTTTCTCGCCCTCTGTTTCTCGCCCTCTGTTTCAGCCCCTCTGTTTCAGCCCCTCTGTTTCAGCCCCTCTGTTTCTCGCCCTCTGTTTCTCGCCCACTGTTTCTCGCCCTCTGTTTCAGCCCCTCTGTTTCAGCCCCTCTGTTTCAGCCCCTCTGTTTCAGCCCCTCTGATTCTCGCCCTCTGTTTCTCGCCCTCTGTTTCTCGCCCTCTGTTTCTCGCCCTCTGTTTCAGCCCCTCTGTTTCAGCCCCTCTGTTTCTCGCCCTCTGTTTCTCGCCCTCTGTTTCTCGCCCTCTGTTTCTCGCCCTCTGTTTCTCGCTCTTTGTTTCTCGCCCTCTGTTTCTCGCACTCTGTTTCAGCCCCTCTGTTTCAGCCCCTCTGTTTCAGCCCCTCTGTTTCATCCCCTCTGTTTCAGCCCCCCTGTTTCAGCCCCTCTGATTCTCGCCCTCTGTTTCTCGCCCTCTGTTTCTCGCCCTCTGTTTCTCGCTCTCTGTTTCTCGCCCTCTGTTTCTCGCCCTCTGTTTCAGCCCCTCTGTTTCAGCCCCTCTGTTTCAGCCCCTCTGTTTCTCGCCCTCTGTTTCTCGCCCACTGTTTCTCGCCCTCTGTTTCAGCCCCTCTGTTTCAGCCCCTCTGTTTCAGCCCCTCTGTTTCATCCCCTCTGTTTCAGCCCCTCTGTTTCTCGCCCTCTGTTTCATCCCCTCTGTTTCAGCCCCTCTGTTTCAGCTCCTCTGTTTCAGCCCCTCTGTTTCAGCCCCTCTGTTTCTCGCCCTCTGTTTCTCGCCCTCGGTTTCAGCCCCTCTGTTTCTCGCCCTCTGTTTCAGCCCCTCTGTTTCTCGCCCTCTGTTTCAGCCCCTCTGTTTCAGCCCCTCTGTTTCAGCCCCTCTTTTAAAGCCCTTCTGTTTAAGCCCCTCTGTTTCGCCCCTCTGTTTCTCGCCCTCTGTTTCAGACCCTCTGTTTCAGCCCCTCAGTATCAGCCCCTCTCTTTCAGCACCTCTGTTTCTCGCCCTCTGTTTCTCGCCCTCTGTTTCTCGCCCTCTGTTTCTCGCCCACTGTTTCAGCCCCTCTGTTTCAGCCCCACTGTATCAGCCCATCTGTTTCAGCCCCTCTGTTTCAGCCCCTCTGTTTCAGCCCCTCTGTTTCAGCCCCTCTTTTTCTCGCCCTCTGTTTCTCTTTCTCTGTTTCTCGCCCTCTGTTTCATCCCCTCTGTTTCTCGCCCACTGTTTCAGCCCCTCTGTTTCTCGCCATCTGTTTCAGCCCCTCTGTTTCAGCCCCTCTGTTTCTCGCCCTCTGTTTCAGCCCCTCTGTTTCAGCCCCTCTGTTTCAGCCCCTCTGTTTCAGCCCCTCTGTTTCAGCCCCTCTGTTTCTCGCCCTCTGCTTCTCGCCCTCTGTTTCAGCCCCTCTGTTTCAGCCACTCTGTTTCAGCCCCTCTGTTTCTCGCCCTCTGTTTCTCGCCCTCTGTTTCTCGCCCTCTGTTTCTCGATCTCTGTTTCTCGCCCTCTGTTTCTCGCCCTCTGTTTCAGCCCCTCTGTTTCAGCCCCTCTGTTTCTCGCCCTCTGTTTCTCGCCCTCTGTTTCAGCCCCTCTGTTTCTCGCCCTCTGTTTCAGCCCCTCTGTTTCTCGCCCTCTGTTTCTCGCCCACTGTTTCTCGCCCTCTGTTTCAGCCCCTCTGTTTCAGCCCCTCTGTTTCAGCCCCTCTGTTTCTCGCCCTCTGTTTCTCGCCCACTGTTTCTCGCCCTCTGTTTCACCCCCTCTGTTTCAGCCCCTCTGTTTCAGCCCCTCTGTTTCAGCTCCTCTGTTTCTCGCCCTCTGTTTCTCGCACTCTGTTTCTTGCCCTCTGTTTCTCGCTCTATGTTTCTCAACCTCTGTTTCAGCCCCTCTGTTTCAGCCCCTGTGTTTCAGCCCCTCTGTTTCTCGCCCTCTGTTTCTCGCCCTCTGTTTCTCGCCCTCAGTTTCAGCCCCTCTGTTTCAGCCCCTTTGCTTCAGCCCCTCTGTTTCTGCCCCTCTGTTTCTCGCCCACTGTTTCTCGTCCTCTGTTTCAGCCCCTCTGTTTCAGCCCCTCTGTTTCAGCCCCTCTGTTTCAGCCCCTCTGTTTCTCGCCCTCTGTTTCTCGCCCTCTGTTTCTCGCTTTGTTTCTCGCCCTCTGTTTCTCGCACTCTGTTTCAGCCCCTCTGTTTCAGCCCCTCTGTTTCAGTCCCTCTGTTTCATCCCCTCTGTTTCAGCCCCCCTGTTTCAGCCCCTCTGTTTCTCGCCCTCTGTTTCTCGCCCTCTGTTTCTCGCCCTCTGTTTCTCGCTCTCTGTTTCTCGCCCTCTGTTTCTCGCCCTCTGTTTCAGCCCCTCTGTTTCAGCCCCTCTGTTTCAGCCCCTCTGTTTCTCGCCCTCTGTTTCAAGCCCACTGTTTCTCGCCCTCTGTTTCAGCCCCTCTGTTTCAGCCCCTCTGTTTCAGCCCCTCTGTTTCAGCCCCTCTGTTTCTGCCCCTCTGTTTCTCGCCCTCTGTTTCATCCCCTCTGTTTCAGCCCCTCTGTTTCAGCTCCTCTTTTTCAGCCCCTCTGTTTCAGCCCCTCTGTTTCTCGCCCTCTGTTTCTCGCCCTCGGTTTCAGCCCCTCTGTTTCTCGCCCTCTGTTTCAGCCCCTCTGTTTCTCGCCCTCTGTTTCAGCCCCTCTGTTTCAGCCCCTCTGTTTCAGCCCCTCTTTTAAAGCCCTTCTGTTTAAGCCCCTCTGTTTCAGCCCCTCTGTTTCTCGCCCTCTGTTTCAGACCCTCTGTTTCAGCCCCTCAGTATCAGCCCCTCTCTTTCAGCCCCTCTGTTTCTCGCCCTCTGTTTCTCGCCCTCTGTTTCTCGCCCTCTGTTTCTCGCCCACTGTTTCAGCCCCTCTGTTTCACCCCCACTGTATCAGCCCATCTGTTTCAGCCCCTCTGTTTCAGCCCCTCTGTTTTTGCCCCTCTGTTTCAGCCCCTCTGTTTCTCGCCCTCTGTTTCTCTTTCTCTGTTTCTCGCCCTCTGTTTCATCCCCTCTGTTTCTCGCCCACTGTTTCAGCCCCTCTGTTTCTCGCCATCTGTTTCAGCCCCTCTGTTTCAGCCCATCTGTTTCTCGCCCTATGTTTCAGCCCCTCTGTTTCAGCCCCTCTGTTTCAGCCCCTCTGTTTCAGCCCCTCTGTTTCTCGCCCTCTGCTTCTCGCCGTCTGTTTCAGCCCCTCTGTTTCAGCCACTCTGTTTCAGCCCCTCTGTTTCTCGCCCTCTGTTTCTCGCCCTCATGTTTCTCGCCCTCTGTTTCTCGATCTCTGTTTCTCGCCCTCTGTTTCTCGCCCTCTGTTTCAGCCCCTCTGTTTCAGCCCCTCTGTTTCAGCCCCTCTGTTTCAGCCCCTCTGTTTCAGCCCCTCTGTTTCTCGCCCTCTGTTTCTCGCCCTCTGTTTCAGCCCCTCTGTTTCTCGCTCTCTGTTTCTCGCCCTCTGTTTCTCGCCCTCTGTTTCAGCCCCTCTGTTTCAGCCCCTCTGTTTCAGCCCCTCTGTTCCTCGCCCTGTGTTTCTCGCCCACTGTTTCTCGCCCTCTGTTTCAGCCCCTCTCTTTCAGCCCCTCTGTTTCAGCCCCTCTGTTTCTCGCCCTCTGTTTCTCGCCCTCTGTTTCTTGCCCTCTGTTTCTCGCTCTCTGTTTCTCGCCCTCTGTTTCTCGCCCTCTGTTTCAGCCCCTCTGTTTCAGCCCCTCTGTTTCAGCCCCTCTGTTTCTCGCTCTCTGTTTCAGCCCCTCTGTTTCTCGCCCTCTGTTTCTCGCCCACTGTTTCTCGCCCTCTTTTTCAGGCCCTCTGTTTCTGCCCCTCTGTTTCAGCCCCTCTGTTTCAGCCCCTCTGTGTCAGCCCCTCTGTTTCTCGCCCTCTGTTTTTCACCCTCTGTTTCTCGCCCTCAGTTTCAGCCCCTCTGTTTCAGCTCCTTTGTTTCAGCCCCTCTGTTTCTGCCCCTCTGTTTCTCGCCCACTGTTTCTCGTCCTCTGTTTCAGCCCCTCTGTTTCAGCCCCTCTGTTTCAGCCCCTCTGTTTCAGCCCCTCTGTTTCAGCCCCTCTGATTCTCGCCCTCTGTTTCAGCCCCTCTGTTTCTCGCCCTCTGTTTCTCGCCCTCTGTTTCAGCCCCTCTGTTTAAGCCGCTCTGTTTCTCGCCCTCTGTTTCTCGCCCTCTGTTTCAGCCCCTCTGTTTCAGCACCTCTGTTTCTCGCCCTCTCTTTCAGCCCCTCTCTTTCTCGCCCACTGTTGCAGACCCTCTGTATCTCGCCCTCTGTTTCAGCCCCTCTGTTTCAGCCCCTCTGTTTCAGCCCCTCTGTTTCACCCCCTCTGTTTCTCGCCATCTGTTTCAGCCCCTCTGTTTCAGCCCCTCTGTTTCTCGCCCTCTGTTTCAGCCCCTCTGTTTCAGCCCCTCTGTTTCAGCCCCTCTGTTTCAGCACCTCTGTTTCTCGCCCTTTGTTTCTCGCCCTCTGTTTCAGCCCCTCTGTTTCTCGCCCTCTGTTTCAGCCCCTCTGTTTCTCGCCCTCTGTTTCAGCCCCTCTGTTTCAGTCCCTCTGTTTCAGCCCCTCTGTTTGTGCCCCTCTGTTTCAGCCCCTCTGTTTCACGCCCTCTGTTTCAGCCCCTCTGTTTCAGCCCCTCTGTTTCTCGCCCTCTGTTTCAGCCCCTCTGTTTCAGCCCCTCTGTATCAGCCCCTCTGTTTCAGCCCCTCTGTTTCTCGCCCTCTGTTTGTCGCCCTCTGTTTCAGCCCCTCTGTTTCAGCCCCTCTGTTTCAGCCCCTCTGTTTCAGCCCCACTGTTTCTCGCCCTCTGCTTCTCGCTCTCTGTTTCTCGCCCTCTGTTTCTCGCCCTCTGTTTCAGTCCCTCTGTTTCAGCCCCTCTGTTTCAGCCCCTCTGTTTCAGCCCCTCTGTTTCTCGCCCTCTGTTTCTTTCCCTCTGTTTCTCGCCCTCTGTTTCAGCCCCTCTGTTTCAGTCCCTCTGTTTCAGCCCCTCTGTTTCAGCCCCTCTGTTTCAGCCCCTCTGTTTCAGCCCCTCTGTTTCAGCCCCTCTGTTTCTCGCCCTCTGTTTCAGCCCCTCTGTTTCAGCCCCTCTGTTTCAGCCACTCTGTTTCAGCCCCTCTGTTTCTCGCCCTCTGTTTCTCGCTCTCTGTTTCTCGCCCTCTGTTTCTCGCCCTCTGTTTCAGTCCCTCTGTTTCAGCCCCTCTGTTTCAGCCCCTCTGTTTCAGCCCCTCTGTTTCTCGCCCTCTGTTTCTTTCCCTCTGTTTCTCGCCCTCTGTTTCAGCCCCTCTGTTTCAGTCCCTCTGTTTCAGCCCCTCTGTTTCAGCCCCTCTGTTTCAGCCCCTCTGTTTCTCGCCCTCTGTTTCAGCCCCTCTGTTTCAGCCCCTCTGTTTCTCGCCCTCTGTTTCAGCCCCTCTGTTTCAGCCCCTCTGTTTCAGCCACTCTGTTTCAGCCACTCTGTTTCTCGCCCTCTGTTTCTCGCCCTCTGTTTCTCGCCCTCTGTTTCTCGATCTCTGTTTCTCGCCCTCTGTTTCTCGCCCTCTGTTTCAGCCCCTCTGTTTCTGCCCCTCTGTTTCAGCCCCTCTGTTTCAGCCCCTCTGTTTCAGCCCCTCTGTTTCTCGCCCTCTGTTTCTCGCCCTCTGTTTCAGCCCCTCTGTTTCTCGCTCTCTGTTTCTCGCCCTCTGTTTCTCGCCCTCTGTTTCAGCCCCTCTGTTTCAGCCCCTCTGTTTCAGCCCCTCTGTTTCTCGCCCTCTGTTTCTCGCCCACTGTTTCTCGCCCTCTGTTTCAGCCCCTCTATTTCAGCCCCTCTGTTTCAGCCCCTCTGTTTCAGCCCCTCTGTTTCTCGCCCTCTGTTTCAGCCCCTCTGTTTCTCGCCCTCTGTTTCTCGCCCACTGTTCCTCGCCCTCTGTTTCAGCCCCTCTGTTTCAGCCCCTCTGTTTCAGCCCCTCTGTTTCTCGCCCTCTGTTTCTCGCCCTCTGTTTCTTGCCCTCTGTTTCTCGCTCTCTGTTTCTCGCCCTCTGTTTCTCGCCCTCTGTTTCAGCCCCTCTGTTTCAGCCCCTCTGTTTCAGCCCCTCTGTTTCTCGCCCTCTGTTTCTCGCCCTCAGTTTCAGCCCCTCTGTTTCAGCCCCTTTGTTTCAGCCCCTCTGTTTCTGCCCCTCTGTTTCTCGCCCACTGTTTCTCGTCCTCTGTTTCAGCCCCTCTGTTTCAGCCCCTCTGTTTCAGACCCTCTGTTTCAGCCCCTCTGTTTCAGCCCCTCTGTTTCTCGCCCTCTGTTTCTCGCCCTCTGTTTGTCGCCCTCTGTTTCTCGCCCTCTGTTTCTCGCTCTTTGTTTCTCGCCCTCTGTTTCTCGCCCTCTGTTTCAGCCCCTCTGTTTCAGCCCCTCTGTTTCAGCCCCTCTGTTTCTCGCCCTCTGTTTCTCGCCCACTGTTTCTCGCCCTCTGTTTCAGCCCCTCTGTTTCAGCCCCTCTGTTTCAGCCCCTCTGTTTCAGCCCCTCTGTTTCTCGCCCTCTGTTTCTCGCACTCTGTTTCTTGCCCTCTGTTTCTCGCTCTCTGTTTCTCGCCCTCTGTTTCAGCCCCTCTGTTTCAGCCCCTCTGTTTCAGCCCCTCTGTTTCTCGCCCTCTGTTTCTCGCCCTCTGTTTCTCGCCCTCAGTTTCAGCCCCTCTGTTTCAGCCCCTTTGTTTCAGCCCCTCTGTTTCTGCCCCTCTGTTTCTCGCCCACTGTTTCTCGTCCTCTGTTTCAGCCCCTCTGTTTCAGGCCCTCTGTTTCAGCCCCTCTGTTTCAGCCCCTCTGTTTCAGCCCCTCTGTTTCTCGCCCTCTGTTTCTCGCCCTCTGTTTCTCGCCCTCTGTTTCTCGCCCTCTGTTTCTCGCTCTTTGTTTCTCGCCCTCTGTTTCTCGCACTCTGTTTCAGCCCCTCTGTTTCAGCCCCTCTGTTTCTGCCCCTCTGTTTCATCCCCTCTGTTTCAGCCCCCCTGTTTCAGCCCCTCTGATTCTCGCCCTCTGTTTCTCGCCCTCTGTTTCTCGCCCTCTGTTTCTCGCTCTCTGTTTCTCGCCCTCTGTTTCTCGCCCTCTGTTTCAGCCCCTCTGTTTCAGCCCCTCTGTTTCAGCCCCTCTGTTTCTCGCCCTCTGTTTCTCGCCCACTGTTTCTCGCCCTCTGTTTCAGCCCCTCTGTTTCAGCCCCTCTGTTTAAGCCCCTCTGTTTCAGCCCCTCTGTTTCAGCACCTCTGTTTCTCGCCCTCTGTTTCATCCCCTCTGTTTCAGCCCCTCTGTTTCAGCTCCTCTGTTTCAGCCCCTCTGTTTCAGCCCCTCTGTTTCTCGCCCTCTGTTTCTCGCCCTCGGTTTCACCCCCTCTGTTTCTCGCCCTCTGTTTCAGCCCCTCTGTTTCTCGCCCTCTGTTTCAGCCCCTCTGTTTCAGCCCCTCTGTTTCAGCCCCTCTTTTAAAGCCCTTCTGTTTAAGCCCCTCTGTTTCAGCCCCTCTGTTTCTCGCCCTCTGTTTCAGACCCTCTGTTTCAGCCCCTCAGTATCAGCCCCTCTCTTTCAGCACCTCTGTTTCAAGCCCTCTGTTTCTCGCCCTCTGTTTCTCGCCCTCTGTTTCTCGCCCACTGTTTCAGCCCCTCTGTTTCAGCCCCACTGTATCAGCCCATCTGTTTCAGCCGCTCTGTTTCAGCCCCTCTGTTTCAGCCCCTCTGTTTCAGCCCCTCTTTTTCTCGCCCTCTGTTTCTCTTTCTCTGTTTCTCGCCCTCTGTTTCATCCCCTCTGTTTCTCGCCCACTGTTTCAGCCCCTCTGTTTCTCGCCATCTGTTTCAGCCCCTCTGTTTCAGCCCCTCTGTTTCTCGCCCTCTGTTTCAGCCCCTCTGTTTCAGCCCCTCTGTTTCAGCCCCTCTGTTTCAGCCCCTCTGTTTCTCGCCCTCTGCTTCTCGCCCTCTGTTTCAGCCACTCTGTTTCAGCCACTCTGTCTCAGCCCCTCTGTTTCTCGCCCTCTGTTTCTCGCCCTCTGTTTCTCGCCCTCTGTTTCTCGATCTCTGTTTCTCGCCCTCTGTTTCTCGCCCTCTGTTTCAGCCCCTCTGTTTCAGCCCCTCTGTTTCAGCCCCTCTGTTTCAGCCCCTCTGTTTCTCGCCCTCTGTTACTCGCCCTCTGTTTCAGCCCCTCTGTTTCTCGCTCTCTGTTTCTCGCCCTCTGTTTCTCGCCCTCTGTTTCAGCCCCTCTGTTTCAGCCCCTCTGTTTCAGCCCCTCTGTTTCTCGCCCTCTGTTTCTCGCCCACTGTTTCTCGCCCTCTGTTTCAGCCCCTCTGTTTCAGCCCCTCTGTTTCAGCCCCTCTGTTTCAGCCCCTCTGTTTCTCGCCCTCTGTTTCTCGCCCTCTGTTTCTTGCCCTCTGTTTCTCGCTCTCTGTTTCTCGCCCTCTGTTTCTCGCCCTCTGTTTCAGCCCCTCTGTTTCAGCCCCTCTGTTTCAGCCCCTCTGTTTCTCGCCCTCTGTTTCAGCCCCTCTGTTTCTCGCCCTCTGTTTCTCGCCCACTGTTTCTCGCCCTCTGTTTCAGCCCCTCTGTTTCAGCCCCTCTGTTTCAGCCCCTCTGTTTCTCGCCCTCTGTTTCTCGCCCACTGTTTCTCGCCCTCTGTTTCAGCCCCTCTGTTTCAGCCCCTCTGTTTCAGCCCCTCTGTTTCTCGCCCTCTGTTTCTCGCACTCTGTTTCTTGCCCTCTGTTTCTCGCTCTCTGTTTCTCGCCCTCTGTTTCAGCCCCTCTGTTTCAGCCCCTCTGTTTCAGCCCCTCTGTTTCTCGCCCTCTGTTTCTCGCCCTCTGTTTCTCGCCCTCAGTTTCAGCCCCTCTGTTTCAGCCCCTTTGTTTCAGCCCCTCTGTTTCTGCCCCTCTGTTTCTCGCCCACTGTTTCTCGTCCTCTGTTTCAGCCCCTCTGTTTCAGCCAATCTGTTTCAGCCCCTTTGTTTCAGCCCCTCTGTTTCAGCCCCTCTGATTCTCGCCCTCTGTTTCTCGCCCTCTGTTTCTCGCCCTCTGTTTCTCGCCCTCTGTTTCAGCCCCTCTGTTTAAGCCGCTCTGTTTCTCGCCCTCTGTTTCTCGCCCTCTGTTTCAGCCCCTCTGTTTCAGCACCTCTGTTTCCCGCCCTCTCTTTCAGCCCCTCTCTTTCTCGCCCACTGTTGCAGACCCTCTGTATCTCGCCCTCTGTTTCAGCACCTCTGTTTCAGCCCCTCTGTTTCAGCCCCTCTGTTTCAGCCCCTCTGTTTCTCGCCATCTGTTTCAGCCCCTCTGTTTCAGCCCCTCTGTTTCTCGCCCTCTGTTTCAGCCCCTCTGTTTCAGCCCCTCTGTTTCAGCCCCTCTGTTTCAGCACCTCTGTTTCTCGCCCTTTGTTTCTCGCCCTCTGTTTCAGCCCCTCTGTTTCTCGCCCTCTGTTTCAGCCCCTCTGTTTCTCGCCCTCTGTTTCAGCCCCTCTGTTTCAGTCCCTCTGTTTCAGCCCCTCTGTTTGTGCCCCTCTGTTTCAGCCCCTCTGTTTCACGCCCTCTGTTTCAGCCCCTCTGTTTCAGCCCCTCTGTTTCTCGCCCTCTGTTTCAGCCCCTCTGTTTCAGCCCCTCTGTATCAGCCCCTCTGTTTCAGCGCCTCTGTTTCTCGCCCTCTGTTTGTCGCCCTCTGTTTCAGCCGCTCTGTTTCAGCCCCTCTGTTTCAGCCCCTCTGTTTCAGCCCCACTGTTTCTCGCCCTCTGCTTCTCGCCCTCTGTTTCTTTCCCTCTGTTTCTCGCCCTCTGTTTCAGCCCCTCTGTTTCAGCCCCTCTGTTTCAGCCCCTCTGTTTCTCGCCCTCTGTTTCTCGCCCACTGTTTCTCCCCCTCTGTTTCAGCCCCTCTGTTTCAGCCCCTCTGTTTCAGCCCCTCTGTTTCAGCCCCTCTGTTTCTCGCCCTCTGTTTCTCGCACTCTTTTTCTTGCCCTGTGTTTCTCGCTCTCTGTTTCTCGCCCTCTGTTTCAGCCCCTCTGTTTCAGCCCCTCTGTTTCAGATCCTCTGTTTCTCGCCATCTGTTTCTCGCCCTCTGTTTCTCGCCCTCAGTTTCAGCCCCTCTGTTTCAGCTCCTTTGTTTCAGCCCCTCTGTTTCTGCCCCTCTGTTTCTCGCCCACTGTTTCTCGTCCTCTGTTTCAGCCCCTCTGTTTCAGCCCCTCTGTTTCAGCCCCTCTGTTTCAGCCCCTCTGATTCTCGCCCTCTGTTTCTCGCCCTCTGTTTCTCGCCCTCTGTTTCTCGCCCTCTGTTTCAGCCCCTCTGTTTCAGCCCCTCTGTTTCTCGCCCTCTGTTTCTCGCCCTCTGTTTCTCGCCCTCTGTTTCTCGCCCTCTGTTTCTCGCTCTTTGTTTCTCGCCCTCTGTTTCTCGCACTCTGTTTCAGCCCCTCTGTTTCAGCCCCTCTGTTTCAGCCCCTCTGTTTCATCCCCTCTGTTTCAGCCCCCCTGTTTCAGCCCCTCTGATTCTCGCCCTCTGTTTCTCGCCCTCTGTTTCTCGCCCTCTGTTTCTCGCTCTCTGTTTCTCGCCCTCTGTTTCTCGCCCTCTGTTTCAGCCCCTCTGTTTCAGCCCCTCTGTTTCAGCCCCTCTGTTTCTCGCCCTCTGTTTCTCGCCCACTGTTTCTCGCCCTCTGTTTCAGCCCCTCTGTTTCAGCCCCTCTGTTTCAGCCCCTCTGTTTCAGCCCCTCTGATTCTCGCCCTCTGTTTCTCGCCCTCTGTTTCTCGCCCTCTGTTTCTCGCCCTCTGTTTCAGCCCCTCTGTTTCAGCCCCTCTGTTTCTCGCCCTCTGTTTCTCGCCCTCTGTTTCTCGCCCTCTGTTTCTCGCCCTCTGTTTCTCGCTCTTTGTTTCTCGCCCTCTGTTTCTCGCACTCTGTTTCAGCCCCTCTGTTTCAGCCCCTCTGTTTCAGCCCCTCTGTTTCATCCCCTCTGTTTCAGCCCCCCTGTTTCAGCCCCTCTGATTCTCGCCCTCTGTTTCTCGCCCTCTGTTTCTCGCCCTCTGTTTCTCGCTCTCTGTTTCTCGCCCTCTGTTTCTCGCCCTCTGTTTCAGCCCCTCTGTTTCAGCCCCTCTGTTTCAGCCCCTCTGTTTCTCGCCCTCTGTTTCTCGCCCACTGTTTCTCGCCCTCTGTTTCAGCCCCTCTGTTTCAGCCCCTCTGTTTCAGCCCCTCTGTTTCATCCCCTCTGTTTCAGCCCCTCTGTTTCTCGCCCTCTGTTTCATCCCCTCTGTTTCAGCCCCTCTGTTTCAGCTCCTCTGTTTCAGCCCCTCTGTTTCAGCCCCTCTGTTTCTCGCCCTCTGTTTCTCGCCCTCGGTTTCAGCCCCTCTGTTTCTCGCCCTCTGTTTCAGCCCCTCTGTTTCTCGCCCTCTGTTTCAGCCCCTCTGTTTCAGCCCCTCTGTTTCAGCCCCTCTTTTAAAGCCCTTCTGTTTAAGCCCCTCTGTTTCGCCCCTCTGTTTCTCGCCCTCTGTTTCAGACCCTCTGTTTCAGCCCCTCAGTATCAGCCCCTCTCTTTCAGCACCTCTGTTTCTCGCCCTCTGTTTCTCGCCCTCTGTTTCTCGCCCTCTGTTTCTCGCCCACTGTTTCAGCCCCTCTGTTTCAGCCCCACTGTATCAGCCCATCTGTTTCAGCCCCTCTGTTTCAGCCCCTCTGTTTCAGCCCCTCTGTTTCAGCCCCTCTTTTTCTCGCCCTCTGTTTCTCTTTCTCTGTTTCTCGCCCTCTGTTTCATCCCCTCTGTTTCTCGCCCACTGTTTCAGCCCCTCTGTTTCTCGCCATCTGTTTCAGCCCCTCTGTTTCAGCCCCTCTGTTTCTCGCCCTCTGTTTCAGCCCCTCTGTTTCAGCCCCTCTGTTTCAGCCCCTCTGTTTCAGCCCCTCTGTTTCAGCCCCTCTGTTTCTCGCCCTCTGCTTCTCGCCCTCTGTTTCAGCCCCTCTGTTTCAGCCACTCTGTTTCAGCCCCTCTGTTTCTCGCCCTCTGTTTCTCGCCCTCTGTTTCTCGCCCTCTGTTTCTCGATCTCTGTTTCTCGCCCTCTGTTTCTCGCCCTCTGTTTCAGCCCCTCTGTTTCAGCCCCTCTGTTTCTCGCCCTCTGTTTCTCGCCCTCTGTTTCAGCCCCTCTGTTTCTCGCCCTCTGTTTCAGCCCCTCTGTTTCTCGCCCTCTGTTTCTCGCCCACTGTTTCTCGCCCTCTGTTTCAGCCCCTCTGTTTCAGCCCCTCTGTTTCAGCCCCTCTGTTTCTCGCCCTCTGTTTCTCGCCCACTGTTTCTCGCCCTCTGTTTCACCCCCTCTGTTTCAGCCCCTCTGTTTCAGCCCCTCTGTTTCAGCTCCTCTGTTTCTCGCCCTCTGTTTCTCGCACTCTGTTTCTTGCCCTCTGTTTCTCGCTCTATGTTTCTCAACCTCTGTTTCAGCCCCTCTGTTTCAGCCCC
Organism: Stegostoma tigrinum; assembly: GCF_030684315.1. Taxonomy (NCBI): domain Eukaryota; kingdom Metazoa; phylum Chordata; class Chondrichthyes; order Orectolobiformes; family Stegostomatidae; genus Stegostoma; species Stegostoma tigrinum. The sequence continues at coordinate 3,640,065 of NW_026728408.1, forward strand.
TGTGTTTCAGCCCCTCTGTTTCTCGCCCTCTGTTTCTCGCCCTCTGTTTCTCGCCCTCAGTTTCAGCCCCTCTGTTTCAGCCCCTTTGCTTCAGCCCCTCTGTTTCTGCCCCTCTGTTTCTCGCCCACTGTTTCTCGTCCTCTGTTTCAGCCCCTCTGTTTCAGCCCCTCTGTTTCAGCCCCTCTGTTTCAGCCCCTCTGTTTCTCGCCCTCTGTTTCTCGCCCTCTGTTTCTCGCTTTGTTTCTCGCCCTCTGTTTCTCGCACTCTGTTTCAGCCCCTCTGTTTCAGCCCCTCTGTTTCAGTCCCTCTGTTTCATCCCCTCTGTTTCAGCCCCCCTGTTTCAGCCCCTCTGTTTCTCGCCCTCTGTTTCTCGCCCTCTGTTTCTCGCCCTCTGTTTCTCGCTCTCTGTTTCTCGCCCTCTGTTTCTCGCCCTCTGTTTCAGCCCCTCTGTTTCAGCCCCTCTGTTTCAGCCCCTCTGTTTCTCGCCCTCTGTTTCAAGCCCACTGTTTCTCGCCCTCTGTTTCAGCCCCTCTGTTTCAGCCCCTCTGTTTCAGCCCCTCTGTTTCAGCCCCTCTGTTTCTGCCCCTCTGTTTCTCGCCCTCTGTTTCATCCCCTCTGTTTCAGCCCCTCTGTTTCAGCTCCTCTTTTTCAGCCCCTCTGTTTCAGCCCCTCTGTTTCTCGCCCTCTGTTTCTCGCCCTCGGTTTCAGCCCCTCTGTTTCTCGCCCTCTGTTTCAGCCCCTCTGTTTCTCGCCCTCTGTTTCAGCCCCTCTGTTTCAGCCCCTCTGTTTCAGCCCCTCTTTTAAAGCCCTTCTGTTTAAGCCCCTCTGTTTCAGCCCCTCTGTTTCTCGCCCTCTGTTTCAGACCCTCTGTTTCAGCCCCTCAGTATCAGCCCCTCTCTTTCAGCCCCTCTGTTTCTCGCCCTCTGTTTCTCGCCCTCTGTTTCTCGCCCTCTGTTTCTCGCCCACTGTTTCAGCCCCTCTGTTTCACCCCCACTGTATCAGCCCATCTGTTTCAGCCCCTCTGTTTCAGCCCCTCTGTTTTTGCCCCTCTGTTTCAGCCCCTCTGTTTCTCGCCCTCTGTTTCTCTTTCTCTGTTTCTCGCCCTCTGTTTCATCCCCTCTGTTTCTCGCCCACTGTTTCAGCCCCTCTGTTTCTCGCCATCTGTTTCAGCCCCTCTGTTTCAGCCCATCTGTTTCTCGCCCTATGTTTCAGCCCCTCTGTTTCAGCCCCTCTGTTTCAGCCCCTCTGTTTCAGCCCCTCTGTTTCTCGCCCTCTGCTTCTCGCCGTCTGTTTCAGCCCCTCTGTTTCAGCCACTCTGTTTCAGCCCCTCTGTTTCTCGCCCTCTGTTTCTCGCCCTCATGTTTCTCGCCCTCTGTTTCTCGATCTCTGTTTCTCGCCCTCTGTTTCTCGCCCTCTGTTTCAGCCCCTCTGTTTCAGCCCCTCTGTTTCAGCCCCTCTGTTTCAGCCCCTCTGTTTCAGCCCCTCTGTTTCTCGCCCTCTGTTTCTCGCCCTCTGTTTCAGCCCCTCTGTTTCTCGCTCTCTGTTTCTCGCCCTCTGTTTCTCGCCCTCTGTTTCAGCCCCTCTGTTTCAGCCCCTCTGTTTCAGCCCCTCTGTTCCTCGCCCTGTGTTTCTCGCCCACTGTTTCTCGCCCTCTGTTTCAGCCCCTCTCTTTCAGCCCCTCTGTTTCAGCCCCTCTGTTTCTCGCCCTCTGTTTCTCGCCCTCTGTTTCTTGCCCTCTGTTTCTCGCTCTCTGTTTCTCGCCCTCTGTTTCTCGCCCTCTGTTTCAGCCCCTCTGTTTCAGCCCCTCTGTTTCAGCCCCTCTGTTTCTCGCTCTCTGTTTCAGCCCCTCTGTTTCTCGCCCTCTGTTTCTCGCCCTCTGTTTCTCGCCCTCTGTTTCTCGCCCTCAGTTTCAGCCCCTCTGTTTCAGCCCCTTTGTTTCAGCCCCTCTGTTTCTGCCCCTCTGTTTCTCGCCCACTGTTTCTCGTCCTCTGTTTCAGCCCCTCTGTTTCAGCCAATCTGTTTCAGCCCCTTTGTTTCAGCCCCTCTGTTTCAGCCCCTCTGATTCTCGCCCTCTGTTTCTCGCCCTCTGTTTCTCGCCCTCTGTTTCTCGCCCTCTGTTTCAGCCCCTCTGTTTAAGCCGCTCTGTTTCTCGCCCTCTGTTTCTCGCCCTCTGTTTCAGCCCCTCTGTTTCAGCACCTCTGTTTCCCGCCCTCTCTTTCAGCCCCTCTCTTTCTCGCCCACTGTTGCAGACCCTCTGTATCTCGCCCTCTGTTTCAGCACCTCTGTTTCAGCCCCTCTGTTTCAGCCCCTCTGTTTCAGCCCCTCTGTTTCTCGCCATCTGTTTCAGCCCCTCTGTTTCAGCCCCTCTGTTTCTCGCCCTCTGTTTCAGCCCCTCTGTTTCAGCCCCTCTGTTTCAGCCCCTCTGTTTCAGCACCTCTGTTTCTCGCCCTTTGTTTCTCGCCCTCTGTTTCAGCCCCTCTGTTTCTCGCCCTCTGTTTCAGCCCCTCTGTTTCTCGCCCTCTGTTTCAGCCCCTCTGTTTCAGTCCCTCTGTTTCAGCCCCTCTGTTTGTGCCCCTCTGTTTCAGCCCCTCTGTTTCACGCCCTCTGTTTCAGCCCCTCTGTTTCAGCCCCTCTGTTTCTCGCCCTCTGTTTCAGCCCCTCTGTTTCAGCCCCTCTGTATCAGCCCCTCTGTTTCAGCGCCTCTGTTTCTCGCCCTCTGTTTGTCGCCTTCTGTTTCAGCCCCTCTGTTTCAGCCCCTCTGTTTCAGCCCCTCTGTTTCAGCCCCACTGTTTCTCGCCCTCTGCTTCTCGCCCTCTGTTTCTTTCCCTCTGTTTCTCGCCCTCTGTTTCAGCCCCTCTGTTTCAGCCCCTCTGTTTCAGCCCCTCTGTTTCTCGCCCTCTGTTTCTCGCCCACTGTTTCTCCCCCTCTGTTTCAGCCCCTCTGTTTCAGCCCCTCTGTTTCAGCCCCTCTGTTTCAGCCCCTCTGTTTCTCGCCCTCTGTTTCTCGCACTCTTTTTCTTGCCCTGTGTTTCTCGCTCTCTGTTTCTCGCCCTCTGTTTCAGCCCCTCTGTTTCAGCCCCTCTGTTTCAGATCCTCTGTTTCTCGCCATCTGTTTCTCGCCCTCTGTTTCTCGCCCTCAGTTTCAGCCCCTCTGTTTCAGCTCCTTTGTTTCAGCCCCTCTGTTTCTGCCCCTCTGTTTCTCGCCCACTGTTTCTCGTCCTCTGTTTCAGCCCCTCTGTTTCAGCCCCTCTGTTTCAGCCCCTCTGTTTCAGCCCCTCTGATTCTCGCCCTCTGTTTCTCGCCCTCTGTTTCTCGCCCTCTGTTTCTCGCCCTCTGTTTCAGCCCCTCTGTTTCAGCCCCTCTGTTTCTCGCCCTCTGTTTCTCGCCCTCTGTTTCTCGCCCTCTGTTTCTCGCCCTCTGTTTCTCGCTCTTTGTTTCTCGCCCTCTGTTTCTCGCACTCTGTTTCAGCCCCTCTGTTTCAGCCCCTCTGTTTCAGCCCCTCTGTTTCATCCCCTCTGTTTCAGCCCCCCTGTTTCAGCCCCTCTGATTCTCGCCCTCTGTTTCTCGCCCTCTGTTTCTCGCCCTCTGTTTCTCGCTCTCTGTTTCTCGCCCTCTGTTTCTCGCCCTCTGTTTCAGCCCCTCTGTTTCAGCCCCTCTGTTTCAGCCCCTCTGTTTCTCGCCCTCTGTTTCTCGCCCACTGTTTCTCGCCCTCTGTTTCAGCCCCTCTGTTTCAGCCCCTCTGTTTCAGCCCCTCTGTTTCAGCCCCTCTGATTCTCGCCCTCTGTTTCTCGCCCTCTGTTTCTCGCCCTCTGTTTCTCGCCCTCTGTTTCAGCCCCTCTGTTTCAGCCCCTCTGTTTCTCGCCCTCTGTTTCTCGCCCTCTGTTTCTCGCCCTCTGTTTCTCGCCCTCTGTTTCTCGCTCTTTGTTTCTCGCCCTCTGTTTCTCGCACTCTGTTTCAGCCCCTCTGTTTCAGCCCCTCTGTTTCAGCCCCTCTGTTTCATCCCCTCTGTTTCAGCCCCCCTGTTTCAGCCCCTCTGATTCTCGCCCTCTGTTTCTCGCCCTCTGTTTCTCGCCCTCTGTTTCTCGCTCTCTGTTTCTCGCCCTCTGTTTCTCGCCCTCTGTTTCAGCCCCTCTGTTTCAGCCCCTCTGTTTCAGCCCCTCTGTTTCTCGCCCTCTGTTTCTCGCCCACTGTTTCTCGCCCTCTGTTTCAGCCCCTCTGTTTCAGCCCCTCTGTTTCAGCCCCTCTGTTTCATCCCCTCTGTTTCAGCCCCTCTGTTTCTCGCCCTCTGTTTCATCCCCTCTGTTTCAGCCCCTCTGTTTCAGCTCCTCTGTTTCAGCCCCTCTGTTTCAGCCCCTCTGTTTCTCGCCCTCTGTTTCTCGCCCTCGGTTTCAGCCCCTCTGTTTCTCGCCCTCTGTTTCAGCCCCTCTGTTTCTCGCCCTCTGTTTCAGCCCCTCTGTTTCAGCCCCTCTGTTTCAGCCCCTCTTTTAAAGCCCTTCTGTTTAAGCCCCTCTGTTTCGCCCCTCTGTTTCTCGCCCTCTGTTTCAGACCCTCTGTTTCAGCCCCTCAGTATCAGCCCCTCTCTTTCAGCACCTCTGTTTCTCGCCCTCTGTTTCTCGCCCTCTGTTTCTCGCCCTCTGTTTCTCGCCCACTGTTTCAGCCCCTCTGTTTCAGCCCCACTGTATCAGCCCATCTGTTTCAGCCCCTCTGTTTCAGCCCCTCTGTTTCAGCCCCTCTGTTTCAGCCCCTCTTTTTCTCGCCCTCTGTTTCTCTTTCTCTGTTTCTCGCCCTCTGTTTCATCCCCTCTGTTTCTCGCCCACTGTTTCAGCCCCTCTGTTTCTCGCCATCTGTTTCAGCCCCTCTGTTTCAGCCCCTCTGTTTCTCGCCCTCTGTTTCAGCCCCTCTGTTTCAGCCCCTCTGTTTCAGCCCCTCTGTTTCAGCCCCTCTGTTTCAGCCCCTCTGTTTCTCGCCCTCTGCTTCTCGCCCTCTGTTTCAGCCCCTCTGTTTCAGCCACTCTGTTTCAGCCCCTCTGTTTCTCGCCCTCTGTTTCTCGCCCTCTGTTTCTCGCCCTCTGTTTCTCGATCTCTGTTTCTCGCCCTCTGTTTCTCGCCCTCTGTTTCAGCCCCTCTGTTTCAGCCCCTCTGTTTCTCGCCCTCTGTTTCTCGCCCTCTGTTTCAGCCCCTCTGTTTCTCGCCCTCTGTTTCAGCCCCTCTGTTTCTCGCCCTCTGTTTCTCGCCCACTGTTTCTCGCCCTCTGTTTCAGCCCCTCTGTTTCAGCCCCTCTGTTTCAGCCCCTCTGTTTCTCGCCCTCTGTTTCTCGCCCACTGTTTCTCGCCCTCTGTTTCACCCCCTCTGTTTCAGCCCCTCTGTTTCAGCCCCTCTGTTTCAGCTCCTCTGTTTCTCGCCCTCTGTTTCTCGCACTCTGTTTCTTGCCCTCTGTTTCTCGCTCTATGTTTCTCAACCTCTGTTTCAGCCCCTCTGTTTCAGCCCCTGTGTTTCAGCCCCTCTGTTTCTCGCCCTCTGTTTCTCGCCCTCTGTTTCTCGCCCTCAGTTTCAGCCCCTCTGTTTCAGCCCCTTTGCTTCAGCCCCTCTGTTTCTGCCCCTCTGTTTCTCGCCCACTGTTTCTCGTCCTCTGTTTCAGCCCCTCTGTTTCAGCCCCTCTGTTTCAGCCCCTCTGTTTCAGCCCCTCTGTTTCTCGCCCTCTGTTTCTCGCCCTCTGTTTCTCGCTTTGTTTCTCGCCCTCTGTTTCTCGCACTCTGTTTCAGCCCCTCTGTTTCAGCCCCTCTGTTTCAGTCCCTCTGTTTCATCCCCTCTGTTTCAGCCCCCCTGTTTCAGCCCCTCTGTTTCTCGCCCTCTGTTTCTCGCCCTCTGTTTCTCGCCCTCTGTTTCTCGCTCTCTGTTTCTCGCCCTCTGTTTCTCGCCCTCTGTTTCAGCCCCTCTGTTTCAGCCCCTCTGTTTCAGCCCCTCTGTTTCTCGCCCTCTGTTTCAAGCCCACTGTTTCTCGCCCTCTGTTTCAGCCCCTCTGTTTCAGCCCCTCTGTTTCAGCCCCTCTGTTTCAGCCCCTCTGTTTCTGCCCCTCTGTTTCTCGCCCTCTGTTTCATCCCCTCTGTTTCAGCCCCTCTGTTTCAGCTCCTCTTTTTCAGCCCCTCTGTTTCAGCCCCTCTGTTTCTCGCCCTCTGTTTCTCGCCCTCGGTTTCAGCCCCTCTGTTTCTCGCCCTCTGTTTCAGCCCCTCTGTTTCTCGCCCTCTGTTTCAGCCCCTCTGTTTCAGCCCCTCTGTTTCAGCCCCTCTTTTAAAGCCCTTCTGTTTAAGCCCCTCTGTTTCAGCCCCTCTGTTTCTCGCCCTCTGTTTCAGACCCTCTGTTTCAGCCCCTCAGTATCAGCCCCTCTCTTTCAGCCCCTCTGTTTCTCGCCCTCTGTTTCTCGCCCTCTGTTTCTCGCCCTCTGTTTCTCGCCCACTGTTTCAGCCCCTCTGTTTCACCCCCACTGTATCAGCCCATCTGTTTCAGCCCCTCTGTTTCAGCCCCTCTGTTTTTGCCCCTCTGTTTCAGCCCCTCTGTTTCTCGCCCTCTGTTTCTCTTTCTCTGTTTCTCGCCCTCTGTTTCATCCCCTCTGTTTCTCGCCCACTGTTTCAGCCCCTCTGTTTCTCGCCATCTGTTTCAGCCCCTCTGTTTCAGCCCATCTGTTTCTCGCCCTATGTTTCAGCCCCTCTGTTTCAGCCCCTCTGTTTCAGCCCCTCTGTTTCAGCCCCTCTGTTTCTCGCCCTCTGCTTCTCGCCGTCTGTTTCAGCCCCTCTGTTTCAGCCACTCTGTTTCAGCCCCTCTGTTTCTCGCCCTCTGTTTCTCGCCCTCATGTTTCTCGCCCTCTGTTTCTCGATCTCTGTTTCTCGCCCTCTGTTTCTCGCCCTCTGTTTCAGCCCCTCTGTTTCAGCCCCTCTGTTTCAGCCCCTCTGTTTCAGCCCCTCTGTTTCAGCCCCTCTGTTTCTCGCCCTCTGTTTCTCGCCCTCTGTTTCAGCCCCTCTGTTTCTCGCTCTCTGTTTCTCGCCCTCTGTTTCTCGCCCTCTGTTTCAGCCCCTCTGTTTCAGCCCCTCTGTTTCAGCCCCTCTGTTCCTCGCCCTGTGTTTCTCGCCCACTGTTTCTCGCCCTCTGTTTCAGCCCCTCTCTTTCAGCCCCTCTGTTTCAGCCCCTCTGTTTCTCGCCCTCTGTTTCTCGCCCTCTGTTTCTTGCCCTCTGTTTCTCGCTCTCTGTTTCTCGCCCTCTGTTTCTCGCCCTCTGTTTCAGCCCCTCTGTTTCAGCCCCTCTGTTTCAGCCCCTCTGTTTCTCGCTCTCTGTTTCAGCCCCTCTGTTTCTCGCCCTCTGTTTCTCGCCCACTGTTTCTCGCCCTCTTTTTCAGGCCCTCTGTTTCTGCCCCTCTGTTTCAGCCCCTCTGTTTCAGCCCCTCTGTGTCAGCCCCTCTGTTTCTCGCCCTCTGTTTTTCACCCTCTGTTTCTCGCCCTCAGTTTCAGCCCCTCTGTTTCAGCTCCTTTGTTTCAGCCCCTCTGTTTCTGCCCCTCTGTTTCTCGCCCACTGTTTCTCGTCCTCTGTTTCAGCCCCTCTGTTTCAGCCCCTCTGTTTCAGCCCCTCTGTTTCAGCCCCTCTGTTTCAGCCCCTCTGATTCTCGCCCTCTGTTTCAGCCCCTCTGTTTCTCGCCCTCTGTTTCTCGCCCTCTGTTTCAGCCCCTCTGTTTAAGCCGCTCTGTTTCTCGCCCTCTGTTTCTCGCCCTCTGTTTCAGCCCCTCTGTTTCAGCACCTCTGTTTCTCGCCCTCTCTTTCAGCCCCTCTCTTTCTCGCCCACTGTTGCAGACCCTCTGTATCTCGCCCTCTGTTTCAGCCCCTCTGTTTCAGCCCCTCTGTTTCAGCCCCTCTGTTTCACCCCCTCTGTTTCTCGCCATCTGTTTCAGCCCCTCTGTTTCAGCCCCTCTGTTTCTCGCCCTCTGTTTCAGCCCCTCTGTTTCAGCCCCTCTGTTTCAGCCCCTCTGTTTCAGCACCTCTGTTTCTCGCCCTTTGTTTCTCGCCCTCTGTTTCAGCCCCTCTGTTTCTCGCCCTCTGTTTCAGCCCCTCTGTTTCTCGCCCTCTGTTTCAGCCCCTCTGTTTCAGTCCCTCTGTTTCAGCCCCTCTGTTTGTGCCCCTCTGTTTCAGCCCCTCTGTTTCACGCCCTCTGTTTCAGCCCCTCTGTTTCAGCCCCTCTGTTTCTCGCCCTCTGTTTCAGCCCCTCTGTTTCAGCCCCTCTGTATCAGCCCCTCTGTTTCAGCCCCTCTGTTTCTCGCCCTCTGTTTGTCGCCCTCTGTTTCAGCCCCTCTGTTTCAGCCCCTCTGTTTCAGCCCCTCTGTTTCAGCCCCACTGTTTCTCGCCCTCTGCTTCTCGCTCTCTGTTTCTCGCCCTCTGTTTCTCGCCCTCTGTTTCAGTCCCTCTGTTTCAGCCCCTCTGTTTCAGCCCCTCTGTTTCAGCCCCTCTGTTTCTCGCCCTCTGTTTCTTTCCCTCTGTTTCTCGCCCTCTGTTTCAGCCCCTCTGTTTCAGTCCCTCTGTTTCAGCCCCTCTGTTTCAGCCCCTCTGTTTCAGCCCCTCTGTTTCAGCCCCTCTGTTTCAGCCCCTCTGTTTCTCGCCCTCTGTTTCAGCCCCTCTGTTTCAGCCCCTCTGTTTCAGCCACTCTGTTTCAGCCCCTCTGTTTCTCGCCCTCTGTTTCTCGCCCTCTGTTTCTCGCCCTCTGTTTCTCGATCTCTGTTTCTCGCCCTCTGTTTCTCGCCCTCTGTTTCAGCCCCTCTGTTTCTGCCCCTCTGTTTCAGCCCCTCTGTTTCAGCCCCTCTGTTTCAGCCCCTCTGTTTCTCGCCCTCTGTTTCTCGCCCTCTGTTTCAGCCCCTCTGTTTCTCGCTCTCTGTTTCTCGCCCTCTGTTTCTCGCCCTCTGTTTCAGCCCCTCTGTTTCAGCCCCTCTGTTTCAGCCCCTCTGTTTCTCGCCCTCTGTTTCTCCCCCACTGTTTCTCGCCCTCTGTTTCAGCCCCTCTATTTCAGCCCCTCTGTTTCAGCCCCTCTGTTTCAGCCCCTCTGTTTCTCGCCCTCTGTTTCAGCCCCTCTGTTTCTCGCCCTCTGTTTCTCGCCCACTGTTCCTCGCCCTCTGTTTCAGCCCCTCTGTTTCAGCCCCTCTGTTTCAGCCCCTCTGTTTCTCGCCCTCTGTTTCTCGCCCTCTGTTTCTTGCCCTCTGTTTCTCGCTCTCTGTTTCTCGCCCTCTGTTTCTCGCCCTCTGTTTCAGCCCCTCTGTTTCAGCCCCTCTGTTTCAGCCCCTCTGTTTCTCGCCCTCTGTTTCTCGCCCTCAGTTTCAGCCCCTCTGTTTCAGCCCCTTTGTTTCAGCCCCTCTGTTTCTGCCCCTCTGTTTCTCGCCCACTGTTTCTCGTCCTCTGTTTCAGCCCCTCTGTTTCAGCCCCTCTGTTTCAGCCCCTCTGTTTCAGCCCCTCTGTTTCTCGCCCTCTGTTTCTCGCCCTCTGTTTGTCGCCCTCTGTTTCTCGCCCTCTGTTTCTCGCTCTTTGTTTCTCGCCCTCTGTTTCTCGCCCTCTGTTTCAGCCCCTCTGTTTCAGCCCCTCTGTTTCAGCCCCTCTGTTTCTCGCCCTCTGTTTCTCGCCCACTGTTTCTCGCCCTCTGTTTCAGCCCCTCTGTTTCAGCCCCTCTGTTTCAGCCCCTCTGTTTCAGCCCCTCTGTTTCTCGCCCTCTGTTTCTCGCACTCTGTTTCTTGCCCTCTGTTTCTCGCTCTCTGTTTCTCGCCCTCTGTTTCAGCCCCTCTGTTTCAGCCCCTCTGTTTCAGCCCCTCTGTTTCTCGCCCTCTGTTTCTCGCCCTCTGTTTCTCGCCCTCAGTTTCAGCCCCTCTGTTTCAGCCCCTTTGTTTCAGCCCCTCTGTTTCTGCCCCTCTGTTTCTCGCCCACTGTTTCTCGTCCTCTGTTTCAGCCCCTCTGTTTCAGGCCCTCTGTTTCAGCCCCTCTGTTTCAGCCCCTCTGTTTCAGCCCCTCTGTTTCTCGCCCTCTGTTTCTCGCCCTCTGTTTCTCGCCCTCTGTTTCTCGCCCTCTGTTTCTCGCTCTTTGTTTCTCGCCCTCTGTTTCTCGCACTCTGTTTCAGCCCCTCTGTTTCAGCCCCTCTGTTTCTGCCCCTCTGTTTCATCCCCTCTGTTTCAGCCCCCCTGTTTCAGCCCCTCTGATTCTCGCCCTCTGTTTCTCGCCCTCTGTTTCTCGCCCTCTGTTTCTCGCTCTCTGTGTCTCGCCCTCTGTTTCTCGCCCTCTGTTTCAGCCCCTCTGTTTCAGCCCCTCTGTTTCAGCCCCTCTGTTTCTCGCCCTCTGTTTCTCGCCCACTGTTTCTCGCCCTCTGTTTCAGCCCCTCTGTTTCAGCCCCTCTGTTTAAGCCCCTCTGTTTCAGCCCCTCTGTTTCAGCCCCTCTGTTTCTCGCCCTCTGTTTCATCCCCTCTGTTTCAGCCCCTCTGTTTCAGCTCCTCTGTTTCAGCCCCTCTGTTTCAGCCCCTCTGTTTCTCGCCCTCTGTTTCTCGCCCTCGAATTCAGCCCCTCTGTTTCTCGCCCTCTGTTTCAGCCCCTCTGTTTCTCGCCCTCTGTTTCAGCCCCTCTGTTTCAGCTCCTCTGTTTCAGCCCCTCTTTTAAAGCCCTTCTGTTTAAGCCCCTCTGTTTCAGCCCCTCTGTTTCTCGCCCTCTGTTTCAGACCCTCTGTTTCAGCCCCTCAGTATCAGCCCCTCTCTTTCAGCACCTCTGTTTCTCGCCCTCTGTTTCTCGCCCTCTGTTTCTCGCCCTCTGTTTCTCGCCCACTGTTTCAGCCCCTCTGTTTCAGCCCCACTGTATCAGCCCATCTGTTTCAGCCGCTCTGTTTCAGCCCCTCTGTTTCAGCCCCTCTGTTTCAGCCCCTCTTTTTCTCGCCCTCTGTTTCTCTTTCTCTGTTTCTCGCCCTCTGTTTCATCCCCTCTGTTTCTCGCCCACTGTTTCAGCCCCTCTGTTTCTCGCCATCTGTTTCAGCCCCTCTGTTTCAGCCCCTCTGTTTCTCGCCCTCTGTTTCAGCCCCTCTGTTTCAGCCCCTCTGTTTCAGCCCCTCTGTTTCAGCCCCTCTGTTTCAGCCCCTCTGTTTCTCGCCCTCTGCTTCTCGCCCTCTGTTTCAGCCCCTCTGTTTCAGCCACTCTGTATCAGCCCCTCTGTTTCTCGCCCTCTGTTTCTCGCCCTCTGTTTCTCGCCCTCTGTTTCTCGATCTCTGTTTCTCGCCCTCTGTTTCTCGCCCTCTGTTTCAGCCCCTCTGTTTCAGCCCCTCTGTTTCAGCCCCTCTGTTTCAGCCCCTCTGTTTCTCGCCCTCTGTTACTCGCCCTCTGTTTCAGCCCCTCTGTTTCTCGCTCTCTGTTTCTCGCCCTCTGTTTCTCGCCCTCTGTTTCAGCCCCTCTGTTTCAGCCACTCTGTTTCAGCCCCTCTGTTTCTCGCCCTCTGTTTCTCGCCCACTGTTTCTCGCCCTCTGTTTCAGCCCCTCTGTTTCAGCCCCTCTGTTTCAGCCCCTCTGTTTCAGCCCCTCTGTTTCTCGCCCTCTGTTTCTCGCCCTCTGTTTCTTGCCCTCTGTTTCTCGCTCTCTGTTTCTCGCCCTCTGTTTCTCGCCCTCTGTTTCAGCCCCTCTGTTTCAGCCCCTCTGTTTCAGCCCCTCTGTTTCTCGCCCTCTGTTTCAGCCCCTCTGTTTCTCGCCCTCTGTTTCTCGCCCACTGTTTCTCGCCCTCTGTTTCAGCCCCTCTGTTTCAGCCCCTCTGTTTCAGCCCCTCTGTTTCTCGCCCTCTGTTTCTCGCCCACTGTTTCTCGCCCTCTGTTTCAGCCCCTCTGTTTCAGCCCCTCTGTTTCAGCCCCTCTGTTTCTCGCCCTCTGTTTCTCGCACTCTGTTTCTTGCCCTCTGTTTCTCGCTCTCTGTTTCTCGCCCTCTGTTTCAGCCCCTCTGTTTCAGCCCCTCTGTTTCAGCCCCTCTGTTTCTCGCCCTCTGTTTCTCGCCCTCTGTTTCTCGCCCTCAGTTTCAGCCCCTCTGTTTCAGCCCCTTTGTTTCAGCCCCTCTGTTTCTGCCCCTCTGTTTCTCGCCCACTGTTTCTCGTCCTCTGTTTCAGCCCCTCTGTTTCAGCCAATCTGTTTCAGCCCCTCTGTTTCAGCCCCTCTGTTTCAGCCCCTCTGATTCTCGCCCTCTGTTTCTCGCCCTCTGTTTCTCGCCCTCTGTTTCTCGCCCTCTGTTTCAGCCCCTCTGTTTAAGCCGCTCTGTTTCTCGCCCTCTGTTTCTCGCCCTCTGTTTCAGCCCCTCTGTTTCAGCACCTCTGTTTCCCGCCCTCTCTTTCAGCCCCTCTCTTTCTCGCCCACTGTTGCAGACCCTCTGTATCTCGCCCTCTGTTTCAGCACCTCTGTTTCAGCCCCTCTGTTTCAGCCCCTCTGTTTCAGCCCCTCTGTTTCTCGCCATCTGTTTCAGCCCCTCTGTTTCAGCCCCTCTGTTTCTCGCCCTCTGTTTCAGCCCCTCTGTTTCAGCCCCTCTGTTTCAGCCCCTCTGTTTCAGCACCTCTGTTTCTCGCCCTTTGTTTCTCGCCCTCTGTTTCAGCCCCTCTGTTTCTCGCCCTCTGTTTCAGCCCCTCTGTTTCTCGCCCTCTGTTTCAGACCCTCTGTTTCAGCCCCTCAGTATCAGCCCCTCTCTTTCAGCACCTCTGTTTCTCGCCCTCTGTTTCTCGCCCTCTGTTTCTCGCCCTCTGTTTCTCGCCCACTGTTTCAGCCCCTCTGTTTCAGCCCCACTGTATCAGCCCATCTGTTTCAGCCGCTCTGTTTCAGCCCCTCTGTTTCAGCCCCTCTGTTTCAGCCCCTCTTTTTCTCGCCCTCTGTTTCTCTTTCTCTGTTTCTCGCCCTCTGTTTCATCCCCTCTGTTTCTCGCCCACTGTTTCAGCCCCTCTGTTTCTCGCCATCTGTTTCAGCCCCTCTGTTTCAGCCCCTCTGTTTCTCGCCCTCTGTTTCAGCCCCTCTGTTTCAGCCCCTCTGTTTCAGCCCCTCTGTTTCAGCCCCTCTGTTTCAGCCCCTCTGTTTCTCGCCCTCTGCTTCTCGCCCTCTGTTTCAGCCCCTCTGTTTCAGCCACTCTGTCTCAGCCCCTCTGTTTCTCGCCCTCTGTTTCTCGCCCTCTGTTTCTCGCCCTCTGTTTCTCGATCTCTGTTTCTCGCCCTCTGTTTCTCGCCCTCTGTTTCAGCCCCTCTGTTTCAGCCCCTCTGTTTCAGCCCCTCTGTTTCAGCCCCTCTGTTTCTCGCCCTCTGTTACTCGCCCTCTGTTTCAGCCCCTCTGTTTCTCGCTCTCTGTTTCTCGCCCTCTGTTTCTCGCCCTCTGTTTCAGCCCCTCTGTTTCAGCCACTCTGTTTCAGCCCCTCTGTTTCTCGCCCTCTGTTTCTCGCCCACTGTTTCTCGCCCTCTGTTTCAGCCCCTCTGTTTCAGCCCCTCTGTTTCAGCCCCTCTGTTTCAGCCCCTCTGTTTCTCGCCCTCTGTTTCTCGCCCTCTGTTTCTTGCCCTCTGTTTCTCGCTCTCTGTTTCTCGCCCTCTGTTTCTCGCCCTCTGTTTCAGCCCCTCTGTTTCAGCCCCTCTGTTTCAGCCCCTCTGTTTCTCGCCCTCTGTTTCAGCCCCTCTGTTTCTCGCCCTCTGTTTCTCGCCCACTGTTTCTCGCCCTCTGTTTCAGCCCCTCTGTTTCAGCCCCTCTGTTTCAGCCCCTCTGTTTCTCGCCCTCTGTTTCTCGCCCACTGTTTCTCGCCCTCTGTTTCAGCCCCTCTGTTTCAGCCCCTCTGTTTCAGCCCCTCTGTTTCTCGCCCTCTGTTTCTCGCACTCTGTTTCTTGCCCTCTGTTTCTCGCTCTCTGTTTCTCGCCCTCTGTTTCAGCCCCTCTGTTTCAGCCCCTCTGTTTCAGCCCCTCTGTTTCTCGCCCTCTGTTTCTCGCCCTCTGTTTCTCGCCCTCAGTTTCAGCCCCTCTGTTTCAGCCCCTTTGTTTCAGCCCCTCTGTTTCAGCCCCTCTGTTTCTCGCCCACTGTTTCTCGTCCTCTGTTTCAGCCCCTCTGTTTCAGCCAATCTGTTTCAGCCCCTCTGTTTCAGCCCCTCTGTTTCAGCCCCTCTGATTCTCGCCCTCTGTTTCTCGCCCTCTGTTTCTCGCCCTCTGTTTCTCGCCCTCTGTTTCAGCCCCTCTGTTTAAGCCGCTCTGTTTCTCGCCCTCTGTTTCTCGCCCTCTGTTTCAGCCCCTCTGTTTCAGCACCTCTGTTTCCCGCCCTCTCTTTCAGCCCCTCTCTTTCTCGCCCACTGTTGCAGACCCTCTGTATCTCGCCCTCTGTTTCAGCACCTCTGTTTCAGCCCCTCTGTTTCAGCCCCTCTGTTTCAGCCCCTCTGTTTCTCGCCATCTGTTTCAGCCCCTCTGTTTCAGCCCCTCTGTTTCTCGCCCTCTGTTTCAGCCCCTCTGTTTCAGCCCCTCTGTTTCAGCCCCTCTGTTTCAGCACCTCTGTTTCTCGCCCTTTGTTTCTCGCCCTCTGTTTCAGCCCCTCTGTTTCTCGCCCTCTGTTTCAGCCCCTCTGTTTCTCGCCCTCTGTTTCAGCCCCTCTGTTTCAGTCCCTCTGTTTCAGCCCCTCTGTTTGTGCCCCTCTGTTTCAGCCCCTCTGTTTCACGCCCTCTGTTTCAGCCCCTCTGTTTCAGCCCCTCTGTTTCTCGCCCTCTGTTTCAGCCCCTCTGTTTCAGCCCCTCTGTATCAGCCCCTCTGTTTCAGCCCCTCTGTTTCTCGCCCTCTGTTTGTCGCCCTCTGTTTCAGCCCCTCTGTTTCAGCCCCTCTGTTTCAGCCCCTCTGTTTCAGCCCCACTGTTTCTCGCCCTCTGCTTCTCGCCCTCTGTTTCTTTCCCTCTGTTTCTCGCCCTCTGTTTCAGCCCCTCTGTTTCAGCCCCTCTGTTTCAGCCCCTCTGTTTCTCGCCCTCTGTTTCTCGCCCACTGTTTCTCCCCCTCTGTTTCAGCCCCTCTGTTTCAGCCCCTCTGTTTCAGCCCCTCTGTTTCAGCCCCTCTGTTTCTCGCCCTCTGTTTCTCGCACTCTTTTTCTTGCCCCGTGTTTCTCGCTCTCTGTTTCTCGCCCTCTGTTTCAGCCCCTCTGTTTCAGCCCCTCTGTTTCAGATCCTCTGTTTCTCGCCATCTGTTTCTCGCCCTCTGTTTCTCGCCCTCAGTTTCAGCCCCTCTGTTTCAGCTCCTTTGTTTCAGCCCCTCTGTTTCTGCCCCTCTGTTTCTCGCCCACAGTTTCTCGTCCTCTGTTTCAGCCCCTCTGTTTCAGCCCCTCTGTTTCAGCCCCTCTGTTTCAGCCCCTCTGATTCTCGCCCTCTGTTTCTCGCCCTCTGTTTCTCGCCCTCTGTTTCTCGCCCTCTGTTTCAGCCCCTCTGTTTCAGCCCCTCTGTTTCTCGCCCTCTGTTTCTCGCCCTCTGTTTCTCGCCCTCTGTTTCTCGCCCTCTGTTTCTCGCTCTTTGTTTCTCGCCCTCTGTTTCTCGCACTGTGTTTCAGCCCCTCTGTTTCAGCCCCTCTGTTTCAGCCCCTCTGTTTCATCCCCTCTGTTTCAGCCCCCCTGTTTCAGCCCCTCTGATTCTCGCCCTCTGTTTCTCGCCCTCTGTTTCTCGCCCTCTGTTTCTCGCTCTCTGTTTCTCGCCCTCTGTTTCTCGCCCTCTGTTTCAGCCCCTCTGTTTCAGCCCCTCTGTTTCAGCCCCTCTGTTTCTCGCCCTCTGTTTCTCGCCCACTGTTTCTCGCCCTCTGTTTCAGCCCCTCTGTTTCAGCCCCTCTGTTTCAGCCCCTCTGTTTCAGCCCCTCTGTTTCAGCCCCTCTGTTTCTCGCACTCTGTTTCATCCCCTCTGTTTCAGCCCCTCTGTTTCAGCTCCTCTGTTTCAGCCCCTCTGTTTCAGCCCCTCTGTTACTCGCCCTCTGTTTCTCGCCCTCGGTTTCAGCCCCTCTGTTTCTCGCCCTCTGTTTCAGCCCCTCTGTTTCTCGCCCTCTGTTTCAGCCCCTCTGTTTCAGCCCCTCTGTTTCAGCCCCTCTTTTAAAGCCCTTCTGTTTAAGCCCCTCTGTTTCGCCCCTCTGTTTCTCGCCCTCTGTTTCAGACCCTCTGTTTCAGCCCCTCAGTATCAGCCCCTCTCTTTCAGCACCTCTGTTTCTCGCCCTCTGTTTCTCGCCCTCTGTTTCTCGCCCTCTGTTTCTCGCCCACTGTTTCAGCCCCTCTGTTTCAGCCCCACTGTATCAGCCCATCTGTTTCAGCCCCTCTGTTTCAGCCCCTCTGTTTCAGCCCCTCTGTTTCAGCCCCTCTTTTTCTCGCCCTCTGTTTCTCTTTCTCTGTTTCTCGCCCTCTGTTTCATCCCCTCTGTTTCTCGCCCACTGTTTCAGCCCCTCTGTTTCTCGCCATCTGTTTCAGCCCCTCTGTTTCAGCCCCTCTGTTTCTCGCCCTCTGTTTCAGCCCCTCTGTTTCAGCCCCTCTGTTTCAGCCCCTCTGTTTCAGCCCCTCTGTTTCAGCCCCTCTGTTTCTCGCCCTCTGCTTCTCGCCCTCTGTTTCAGCCCCTCTGTTTCAGCCACTCTGTTTCAGCCCCTCTGTTTCTCGCCCTCTGTTTCTCGCCCTCTGTTTCTCGCCCTCTGTTTCTCGATCTCTGTTTCTCGCCCTCTGTTTCTCGCCCTCTGTTTCAGCCCCTCTGTTTCAGCCCCTCTGTTTCTCGCCCTCTGTTTCTCGCCCTCTGTTTCAGCCCCTCTGTTTCTCGCCCTCTGTTTCAGCCCCTCTGTTTCTCGCCCTCTGTTTCTCGCCCACTGTTTCTCGCCCTCTGTTTCAGCCCCTCTGTTTCAGCCCCTCTGTTTCAGACCCTCTGTTTCTCGCCCTCTGTTTCTCGCCCACTGTTTCTCGCCCTCTGTTTCACCCCCTCTGTTTCAGCCCCTCTGTTTCAGCCCCTCTGTTTCAGCCCCTCTGTTTCTCGCCCTCTGTTTCTCGCACTCTGTTTCTTGCCCTCTGTTTCTCGCTCTATGTTTCTCGCCCTCTGTTTCAGCCCCTCTGTTTCAGCCCCTGTGTTTCAGCCCCTCTGTTTCTCGCCCTCTGTTTCTCGCCCTCTGTTTCTCGCCCTCAGTTTCACCCCCTCTGTTTCAGCCCCTTTGCTTCAGCCCCTCTGTTTCTGCCCCTCTGTTTCTCGCCCACTGTTTCTCGTCCTCTGTTTCAGCCCCTCTGTTTCAGCCCCTCTGTTTCAGCCCCTCTGTTTCAGCCCCTCTGTTTTTCGCCCTCTGTTTCTCGCCCTCTGTTTCTCGCCCTCTGTTTCTCGCTTTGTTTCTCGCCCTCTGTTTCTCGCACTCTGTTTCAGCCCCTCTGTTTCAGCCCCTCTGTTTCAGTCCCTCTGTTTCATCCCCTCTGTTTCAGCCCCCCTGTTTCAGCCCCTCTGTTTCTCGCCCTCTGTTTCTCGCCCTCTGTTTCTCGCCCTCTGTTTCTCGCTCTCTGTTTCTCGCCCTCTGTTTCTCGCCCTCTGTTTCAGCCCCTCTGTTTCAGCCCCTCTGTTTCAGCCCCTCTGTTTCTCGCCCTCTGTTTCAAGCCCACTGTTTCTCGCCCTCTGTTTCAGCCCCTCTGTTTCAGCCCCTCTGTTTCAGCCCCTCTGTTTCAGCCCCTCTGTTTCTGCCCCTCTGTTTCTCGCCCTCTGTTTCATCCCCTCTGTTTCAGCCCCTCTGTTTCAGCTCCTCTTTTTCAGCCCCTCTGTTTCAGCCCCTCTGTTTCTCGCCCTCTGTTTCTCGCCCTCGGTTTCAGCCCCTCTGTTTCTCGCCCTCTGTTTCAGCCCCTCTGTTTCTCGCCCTCTGTTTCAGCCCCTCTGTTTCAGCCCCTCTGTTTCAGCCCCTCTTTTAAAGCCCTTCTGTTTAAGCCCCTCTGTTTCAGCCCCTCTGTTTCTCGCCCTCTGTTTCAGACCCTCTGTTTCAGCCCCTCAGTATCAGCCCCTCTCTTTCAGCCCCTCTGTTTCTCGCCCTCTGTTTCTCGCCCTCTGTTTCTCGCCCTCTGTTTCTCGCCCACTGTTTCAGCCCCTCTGTTTCACCCCCACTGTATCAGCCCATCTGTTTCAGCCCCTCTGTTTCAGCCCCTCTGTTTCAGCCCCTCTGTTTCAGCCCCTCTGTTTCTCGCCCTCTGTTTCACTTTCTCTGTTTCTCGCCCTCTGTTTCATCCCCTCTGTTTCTCGCACACTGTTTCAGCCCCTCTGTTTCTCGCCATCTGTTTCAGCCCCTCTGTTTCAGCCCACCTGTTTCTCGCCCTATGTTTCAGCCCCTCTGTTTCAGCCCCTCTGTTTCAGCCCCTCTGTTTCAGCCCCTCTGTTTCTCGCCCTCTGCTTCTCGCCGTCTGTTTCAGCCCCTCTGTTTCAGCCACTCTGTTTCAGCCCCTTTGTTTCTCGCCCTCTGTTTCTCGCCCTCTGTTTCTCGCCCTCTGTTTCTCGATCTCTGTTTCTCGCCCTCTGTTTCTCGCCCTCTGTTTCAGCCCCTCTGTTTCAGCCCCTCTGTTTCAGCCCCTCTGTTTCAGCCCCTCTGTTTCAGCCCCTCTGTTTCTCGCCCTCTGTTTCTCGCCCTCTGTTTCAGCCCCTCTGTTTCTCGCTCTCTGTTTCTCGCCCTCTGTTTCTCGCCCTCTGTTTCAGCCCCTCTGTTTCAGCCCCTCTGTTTCAGCCCCTCTGTTTCTCGCCCTGTGTTTCTCGCCCACTGTTTCTCGCCCTCTGTTTCAGCCCCTCTGTTTCAGCCCCTCTGTTTCAGCCCCTCTGTTTCTCGCCCTCTGTTTCTCGCCCTCTGTTTCTTGCCCTCTGTTTCTCGCTCTCTGTTTCTCGCCCTCTGTTTCTCGCCCTCTGTTTCAGCCCCTCTGTTTCAGCCCCTCTGTTTCAGCCCCTCTGTTTCTCGCCCTCTGTTTCAGCCCCTCTGTTTCTCGCCCTCTGTATCTCGCCCACTGTTTCTCGCCCTCTTTTTCAGGCCCTCTGTTTCAGCCCCTCTGTTTCAGCCCCTCTGTTTCAGCCCCTCTGTGTCAGCCCCTCTGTTTCTCGCCCTCTGTTTTTCACCCTCTGTTTCTCGCCCTCAGTTTCAGCCCCTCTGTTTCAGCTCCTTTGTTTCAGCCCCTCTGTTTCTGCCCCTCTGTTTCTCGCCCACTGTTTCTCGTCCTCTGTTTCAGCCCCTCTGTTTCAGCCCCTCTGTTTCAGCCCCTCTGTTTCAGCCCCTCTGTTTCAGCCCCTCTGATTCTCGCCCTCTGTTTCAGCCCCTCTGTTTCTCGCCCTCTGTTTCTCGCCCTCTGTTTCAGCCCCTCTGTTTAAGCCGCTCTGTTTCTCGCCCTCTGTTTCTCGCCCTCTGTTTCAGCCCCTCTGTTTCAGCACCTCTGTTTCTCGCCCTCTCTTTCAGCCCCTCTCTTTCTCGCCCACTGTTGCAGACCCTCTGTATCTCGCCCTCTGTTTCAGCCCCTCTGTTTCAGCCCCTCTGTTTCAGCCCCTCTGTTTCACCCCCTCTGTTTCTCGCCCTCTGTTTCAGCCCCTCTGTTTCTCGCCCTCTGTTTCAGCCCCTCTGTTTCAGTCCCTCTGTTTCAGCCCCTCTGTTTGTGCCCCTCTGTTTCAGCCCCTCTGTTTCACGCCCTCTGTTTCAGCCCCTCTGTTTCAGCCCCTCTGTTTCTCGCCCTCTGTTTCAGCCCCTCTGTTTCAGCCCCTCTGTATCAGCCCCTCTGTTTCAGCCCCTCTGTTTCTCGCCCTCTGTTTGTCGCCCTCTGTTTCAGCCCCTCTGTTTCAGCCCCTCTGTTTCAGCCCCTCTGTTTCAGCCCCACTGTTTCTCGCCCTCTGCTTCTCGCTCTCTGTTTCTCGCCCTCTGTTTCTCGCCCTCTGTTTCAGTCCCTCTGTTTCAGCCCCTCTGTTTCAGCCCCTCTGTTTCAGCCCCTCTGTTTCTCGCCCTCTGTTTCTTTCTCTCTGTTTCTCGCCCTCTGTTTCAGCCCCTCTGTTTCAGTCCCTCTGTTTCAGCCCCTCTGTTTCAGCCCCTCTGTTTCAGCCCCTCTGTTTCTCGCCCTCTGTTTCAGCCCCTCTGTTTCAGCCCCTCTGTTTCTCGCCCTCTGTTTCAGCCCCTCTGTTTCAGCCCCTCTGTTTCAGCCACTCTGTTTCAGCCCCTCTGTTTCTCGCCCTCTGTTTCTCGCCCTCTGTTTCTCGCCCTCTGTTTCTCGATCTCTGTTTCTCGCCCTCTGT
The DNA here is from genome assembly GCF_030684315.1 of Stegostoma tigrinum. NCBI lineage: Eukaryota > Metazoa > Chordata > Chondrichthyes > Orectolobiformes > Stegostomatidae > Stegostoma > Stegostoma tigrinum. The sequence goes on from NW_026728408.1 coordinate 3,660,294, forward strand.
TTCTCGCCCTCTGTTTCAGCCCCTCTGTTTCTGCACCTCTGTTTCAGCCCCTCTGTTTCAGCCCCTCTGTTTCAGCCCCTCTGTTTCTCGCCCTCTGTTTCTCGCCCTCTGTTTCAGCCCCTCTGTTTCTCGCTCTCTGTTTCTCGCCCTCTGTTTCTCGCCCTCTGTTTCAGCCCCTCTGTTTCAGCCCCTCTGTTTCAGCCCCTCTGTTTCTCGCCCTCTGTTTCTCGCCCACTGTTTCTCGCCCTCTGTTTCAGCCCCTCTATTTCAGCCCCTCTGTTTCAGCCCCTCTGTTTCAGCCCCTCTGTTTCTCGCCCTCTGTTTCAGCCCCTCTGTTTCTCGCCCTCTGTTTCTCGCCCACTGTTCCTCGCCCTCTGTTTCAGCCCCTCTGTTTCAGCCCCTCTGTTTCAGCCCCTCTGTTTCAGCCCCTCTGTTTCTCGCCCTCTGTTTCTCGCCCTCTGTTTCTTGCCCTCTGTTTCTCGCTCTCTGTTTCTCGCCCTCTGTTTCTCGCCCTCTGTTTCAGCCCCTCTGTTTCAGCCCCTCTGTTTCAGCCCCTCTGTTTCTCGCCCTCTGTTTCTCGCCCTCAGTTTCAGCCCCTCTGTTTCAGCCCCTTTGTTTCAGCCCCTCTGTTTCTGCCCCTCTGTTTCTCGCCCACTGTTTCTCGTCCTCTGTTTCAGCCCCTCTGTTTCAGCCCCTCTGTTTCAGCCCCTCTGTTTCAGCCCCTCTGTTTCAGCCCCTCTGTTTCTCGCCCTCTGTTTCTCGCCCTCTGTTTGTCGCCCTCTGTTTCTCGCCCTCTGTTTCTCGCTCTTTGTTTCTCGCCCTCTGTTTCTCGCCCTCTGTTTCAGCCCCTCTGTTTCAGCCCCTCTGTTTCAGCCCCTCTGTTTCTCGCCCTCTGTTTCTCGCCCACTGTTTCTCGCCCTCTGTTTCAGTCCCTCTGTTTCAGCCCCTCTGTTTCAGCCCCTCTGTTTCAGCCCCTCTGTTTCTCGCCCTCTGTTTCTCGCACTCTGTTTCTTGCCCTCTGTTTCTCGCTCTCTGTTTCTCGCCCTCTGTTTCAGCCCCTCTGTTTCAGCCCCTCTGTTTCAGCCCCTCTGTTTCTCGCCCTCTGTTTCTCGCCCTCTGTTTCTCGCCCTCAGTTTCAGCCCCTCTGTTTCAGCCCCTTTGTTTCAGCCCCTCTGTTTCTGCCCCTCTGTTTCTCGCCCACTGTTTCTCGTCCTCTGTTTCAGCCCCTCTGTTTCAGGCCCTCTGTTTCAGCCCCTCTGTTTCAGCCCCTCTGTTTCAGCCCCTCTGTTTCTCGCCCTCTGTTTCTCGCCCTCTGTTTCTCGCCCTCTGTTTCTCGCCCTCTGTTTCTCGCTCTTTGTTTCTCGCCCTCTGTTTCTCGCACTCTGTTTCAGCCCCTCTGTTTCAGCCCCTCTGTTTCAGCCCCTCTGTTTCATCCCCTCTGTTTCAGCCCCCCTGTTTCAGCCCCTCTGATTCTCGCCCTCTGTTTCTCGCCCTCTGTTTCTCGCCCTCTGTTTCTCGCTCTCTGTTTCTCGCCCTCTGTTTCTCGCCCTCTGTTTCAGCCCCTCTGTTTCAGCCCCTCTGTTTCAGCCCCTCTGTTTCTCGCCCTCTGTTTCTCGCCCACTGTTTCTCGCCCTCTGTTTCAGCCCCTCTGTTTCAGCCCCTCTGTTTAAGCCCCTCTGTTTCAGCCCCTCTGTTTCAGCCCCTCTGTTTCTCGCCCTCTGTTTCATCCCCTCTGTTTCAGCCCCTCTGTTTCAGCTCCTCTGTTTCAGCCCCTCTGTTTCAGCCCCTCTGTTTCTCGCCCTCTGTTTCTCGCCCTCGGTTTCAGCCCCTCTGTTTCTCGCCCTCTGTTTCAGCCCCTCTGTTTCTCGCCCTCTGTTTCAGCCCCTCTGTTTCAGCCCCTCTGTTTCAGCCCCTCTTTTAAAGCCCTTCTGTTTAAGCCCCTCTGTTTCAGCCCCTCTGTTTCTCGCCCTCTGTTTCAGACCCTCTGTTTCAGCCCCTCAGTATCAGCCCCTCTCTTTCAGCACCTCTGTTTCTCGCCCTCTGTTTCTCGCCCTCTGTTTCTCGCCCTCTGTTTCTCGCCCACTGTTTCAACCCCTCTGTTTCAGCCCCACTGTATCAGCCCATCTGTTTCAGCCCCTCTGTTTCAGCCCCTCTGTTTCAGCCCCTCTGTTTCAGCCCCTCTTTTTCTCGCCCTCTGTTTCTCTTTCTCTGTTTCTCGCCCTCTGTTTCATCCCCTCTGTTTCTCGCCCACTGTTTCAGCCCCTCTGTTTCTCGCCATCTGTTTCAGCCCCTCTGTTTCAGCCCCTCTGTTTCTCGCCCTCTGTTTCAGCCCCTCTGTTTCAGCCCCTCTGTTTCAGCCCCTCTGTTTCAGCCCCTCTGTTTCAGCCCCTCTGTTTCTCGCCCTCTGCTTCTCGCCCTCTGTTTCAGCCCCTCTGTTTCAGCCACTCTGTTTCAGCCCCTCAGTTTCTCGCCCTCTGTTTCTCGCCCTCTGTTTCTCGCCCTCTGTTTCTCGATCTCTGTTTCTCGCCCTCTGTTTCTCGCCCTCTGTTTCAGCCCCTCTGTTTCAGCCCCTCTGTTTCAGCCCCTCTGTTTCAGCCCCTCTGTTTCTCGCCCTCTGTTACTCGCCCTCTGTTTCAGCCCCTCTGTTTCTCGCTCTCTGTTTCTCGCCCTCTGTTTCTCGCCCTCTGTTTCAGCCCCTCTGTTTCAGCCCCTCTGTTTCAGCCCCTCTGTTTCTCGCCCTCTGTTTCTCGCCCACTGTTTCTCGCCCTCTGTTTCAGCCCCTCTGTTTCAGCCCCTCTGTTTCAGCCCCTCTGTTTCAGCCCCTCTGTTTCTCGCCCTCTGTTTCTCGCCCTCTGTTTCTTGCCCTCTGTTTCTCGCTCTCTGTTTCTCGCCCTCTGTTTCTCGCCCTCTGTTTCAGCCCCTCTGTTTCAGCCCCTCTGTTTCAGCCCCTCTGTTTCTCGCCCTCTGTTTCAGCCCCTCTGTTTCTCGCCCTCTGTTTCTCGCCCACTGTTTCTCGCCCTCTGTTTCAGCCCCTCTGTTTCAGCCCCTCTGTTTCAGCCCCTCTGTTTCTCGCCCTCTGTTTCTCGCCCACTGTTTCTCGCCCTCTGTTTCAGCCCCTCTGTTTCAGCCCCTCTGTTTCAGCCCCTCTGTTTCTCGCCCTCTGTTTCTCGCACTCTGTTTCTTGCCCTCTGTTTCTCGCTCTCTGTTTCTCGCCCTCTGTTTCAGCCCCTCTGTTTCAGCCCCTCTGTTTCAGCCCCTCTGTTTCTCGCCCTCTGTTTCTCGCCCTCTGTTTCTCGCCCTCAGTTTCAGCCCCTCTGTTTCAGCCCCTTTGTTTCAGCCCCTCTGTTTCTGCCCCTCTGTTTCTCGCCCACTGTTTCTCGTCCTCTGTTTCAGCCCCTCTGTTTCAGCCAATCTGTTTCAGCCCCTCTGTTTCAGCCCCTCTGTTTCATCCCCTCTGATTCTCGCCCTCTGTTTCTCGCCCTCTGTTTCTCGCCCTCTGTTTCTCGCCCTCTGTTTCAGCCCCTCTGTTTAAGCCGCTCTGTTTCTCGCCCTCTGTTTCTCGCCCTCTGTTTCAGCCCCTCTGTTTCAGCACCTCTGTTTCCCGCCCTCTCTTTCAGCCCCTCTCTTTCTCGCCCACTGTTGCAGACCCTCTGTATCTCGCCCTCTGTTTCAGCCCCTCTGTTTCAGCCCCTCTGTTTCAGCCCCTCTGTTTCAGCCCCTCTGTTTCTCGCCATCTGTTTCAGCCCCTCTGTTTCAGCCCCTCTGTTTCTCGCCCTCTGTTTCAGCCCCTCTGTTTCAGCCCCTCTGTTTCAGCCCCTCTGTTTCAGCACCTCTGTTTCTCGCCCTTTGTTTCTCTCCCTCTGTTTCAGCCCCTCTGTTTCTCGCCCTCTGTTTCAGCCCCTCTGTTTCTCGCCCTCTGTTTCAGCCCCTCTGTTTCAGTCCCTCTGTTTCAGCCCCTCTGTTTGTGCCCCTCTGTTTCAGCCCCTCTGTTTCACGCCCTCTGTTTCAGCCCCTCTGTTTCAGCCCCTCTGTTTCTCGCCCTCTGTTTCAGCCCCTCTGTTTCAGCCCCTCTGTATCAGCCCCTCTGTTTCAGCCCCTCTGTTTCTCGCCCTCTGTTTGTCGCCCTCTGTTTCAGCCCCTCTGTTTCAGCCCCTCTGTTTCAGCCCCTCTGTTTCAGCCCCACTGTTTCTCGCCCTCTGCTTCTCGCCCTCTGTTTCTTTCCCTCTGTTTCTCGCCCTCTGTTTCAGCCCCTCTGTTTCAGCCCCTCTGTTTCAGCCCCTCTGTTTCTCGCCCTCTGTTTCTCGCCCACTGTTTCTCCCCCTCTGTTTCAGCCCCTCTGTTTCAGCCCCTCTGTTTCAGCCCCTCTGTTTCAGCCCCTCTGTTTCTCGCCCTCTGTTTCTCGCACTCTTTTTCTTGCCCTGTGTTTCTCGCTCTCTGTTTCTCGCCCTCTGTTTCAGCCCCTCTGTTTCAGCCCCTCTGTTTCAGATCCTCTGTTTCTCGCCATCTGTTTCTCGCCCTCTGTTTCTCGCCCTCAGTTTCAGCCCCTCTGTTTCAGCCCCTTTGTTTCAGCCCCTCTGTTTCTGCCCCTCTGTTTCTCGCCCACTGTTTCTCGTCCTCTGTTTCAGCCCCTCTGTTTCAGCCCCTCTGTTTCAGCCCCTCTGTTTCAGCCCCTCTGATTCTCGCCCTCTGTTTCTCGCCCTCTGTTTCTCGCCCTCTGTTTCTCGCCCTCTGTTTCAGCCCCTCTGTTTCAGCCCCTCTGTTTCTCGCCCTCTGTTTCTCGCCCTCTGTTTCTCGCCCTCTGTTTCTCGCCCTCTGTTTCTCGCTCTTTGTTTCTCGCCCTCTGTTTCTCGCACTCTGTTTCAGCCCCTCTGTTTCAGCCCCTCTGTTTCAGCCCCTCTGTTTCATCCCATCTGTTTCAGCCCCCCTGTTTCAGCCCCTCTGATTCTCGCCCTCTGTTTCTCGCCCTCTGTTTCTCGCCCTCTGTTTCTCGCTCTCTGTTTCTCGCCCTCTGTTTCTCGCCCTCTGTTTCAGCCCCTCTGTTTCAGCCCCTCTGTTTCAGCCCCTCTGTTTCTCGCCCTCTGTTTCTCGCCCACTGTTTCTCGCCCTCTGTTTCAGCCCCTCTGTTTCAGCCCCTCTGTTTCAGCCCCTCTGTTTCAGCCCCTCTGTTTCAGCCCCTCTGTTTCTCGCCCTCTGTTTCATCCCCTCTGTTTCAGCCCCTCTGTTTCAGCTCCTCTGTTTCAGCCCCTCTGTTTCAGCCCCTCTGTTTCTCGCCCTCTGTTTCTCGCCCTCGGTTTCAGCCCCTCTGTTTCTCGCCCTCTGTTTCAGCCCCTCTGTTTCTCGCCCTCTGTTTCAGCCCCTCTGTTTCAGCCCCTCTGTTTCAGCCCCTCTTTTAAAGCCCTTCTGTTTAAGCCCCTCTGTTTCGCCCCTCTGTTTCTCGCCCTCTGTTTCAGACCCTCTGTTTCAGCCCCTCAGTATCAGCCCCTCTCTTTCAGCACCTCTGTTTCTCGCCCTCGGTTTCTCGCCCTCTGTTTCTCGCCCTCTGTTTCTCGCCCACTGTTTCAGCCCCTCTGTTTCAGCCCCACTGTATCAGCCCATCTGTTTCAGCCCCTCTGTTTCTCGCCCTCTGTTTCATCCCCTCTGTTTCAGCCCCTCTGTTTCAGCCCCTCTTTTTCTCGCCCTCTGTTTCTCTTTCTCTGTTTCTCGCCCTCTGTTTCATCCCCTCTGTTTCTCGCCCACTGTTTCAGCCCCTCTGTTTCTCGCCATCGGTTTCAGCCCCTCTGTTTCAGCCCCTCTGTTTCTCGCCCTCTGTTTCAGCCCCTCTGTTTCAGCCCCTCTGTTTCAGCCCCTCTGTTTCAGCCCCTCTGTTTCAGCCCCTCTGTTTCTCGCCCTCTGCTTCTCGCCCTCTGTTTCAGCCCCTCTGTTTCAGCCACTCTGTTTCAGCCCCTCTGTTTCTCGCCCTCTGTTTCTCGCCCTCTGTTTCTCGCCCTCTGTTTCTCGATCTCTGTTTCTCGCCCTCTGTTTCTCGCCCTCTGTTTCAGCCCCTCTGTTTCAGCCCCTCTGTTTCAGCCCCTCTGTTTCAGCCCCTCTGTTTCTCGCCCTCTGTTTCTCGCCCTCTGTTTCAGCCCCTCTGTTTCTCGCTCTCTGTTTCTCGCCCTCTGTTTCTCGCCCTCTGTTTCAGCCCCTCTGTTTCAGCCCCTCTGTTTCAGCCCCTCTGTTTCTCGCCCTCTGTTTCTCGCCCACTGTTTCTCGCCCTCTGTTTCAGCCCCTCTGTTTCAGCCCCTCTGTTTCAGCCCCTCTGTTTCAGCCCCTCTGTTTCTCGCCCTCTGTTTCTCGCCCTCTGTTTCTTGCCCTCTGTTTCTCGCTCTCTGTTTCTCGCCCTCTGTTTCTCGCCCTCTGTTTCAGCCCCTCTGTTTCAGCCCCTCTGTTTCAGCCCCTCTGTTTCTCGCCCTCTGTTTCAGCCCCTCTGTTTCTCGCCCTCTGTTTCTTGCCCACTGTTTCTCGCCCTCTGTTTCAGCCCCTCTGTTTCAGCCCCTCTGTTTCAGCCCCTCTGTTTCTCGCCCTCTGTTTCTCGCCCACTGTTTCTCGCCCTCTGTTTCAGCCCCTCTGTTTCAGCCCCTCTGTTTCAGCCCCTCTGTTTCTCGCCCTCTGTTTCTCGCACTCTGTTTCTTGCCCTCTGTTTCTCGCTCTCTGTTTCTCGCCCTCTGTTTCAGCCCCTCTGTTTCAGCCCCTCTGTTTCAGCCCCTCTGTTTCTCGCCCTCTGTTTCTCGCCCTCTGTTTCTCGCCCTCAGTTTCAGCCCCTCTGTTTCAGCCCCTTTGTTTCAGCCCCTCTGTTTCTGCCCCGCTGTTTCTCGCCCACTGTTTCTCGTCCTCTGTTTCAGCCCCTCTGTTTCAGCCCCTCTGTTTCAGCCCCTCTGTTTCAGCCCCTCTGTTTCAGCCCCTCTGATTCTCGCCCTCTGTTTCTCGCCCTCTGTTTCTCGCCCTCTGTTTCTCGCCCTCTGTTTCAGCCCCTCTGTTTAAGCCGCTCTGTTTCTCGCCCTCTGTTTCTCGCCCTCTGTTTCAGCCCCTCTGTTTCAGCACCTCTGTTTCTCGCCCTCTCTTTCAGCCCCTCTCTTTCTCGCCCACTGTTGCAGACCCTCTGTATCTCGCCCTCTGTTTCAGCCCCTCTGTTTCAGCCCCTCTGTTTCAGCCCCTCTGTTTCAGCCCCTCTGTTTCTCGCCATCTGTTTCAGCCCCTCTGTTTCAGCCCCTCTGTTTCTCGCCCTCTGTTTCAGCCCCTCTGTTTCAGCCCCTCTGTTTCAGCCCCTCTGTTTCAGCACCTCTGTTTCTCGCCCTTTGTTTCTCGCCCTCTGTTTCAGCCCCTCTGTTTCTCGCCCTCTGTTTCAGCCCCTCTGTTTCTCGCCCTCTGTTTCAGCCCCTCTGTTTCAGTCCCTCTGTTTCAGCCCCTCTGTTTGTGCCCCTCTGTTTCAGCCCCTCTGTTTCACGCCCTCTGTTTCAGCCCCTCTGTTTCAGCCCCTATGTTTCTCGCCCTCTGTTTCAGCCCCTCTGTTTCAGCCCCTCTGTATCAGCCCCTCTGTTTCAGCCCCTCTGTTTCTCGCCCTCTGTTTGTCGCCCTCTGTTTCAGCCCCTCTGTTTCAGCCCCTCTGTTTCAGCCCCTCTGTTTCAGCCCCACTGTTTCTCGCCCTCTGCTTCTCGCCCTCTGTTTCTTTCCCTCTGTTTCTCGCCCTCTGTTTCAGCCCCTCTGTTTCAGCCCCTTTGTTTCAGCCCCTCTGTTTCAGCCCCTCTGTTTCTCGCCCTCTGTTTCTCGCCCACTGTTTCTCCCCCTCTGTTTCAGCCCCTCTGTTTCAGCCCCTCTGTTTCAGCCCCTCTGTTTCAGCCCCTCTGTTTCTCGCCCTCTGTTTCTCGCACTCTTTTTCTTGCCCTCTGTTTCTCGCTCTCTGTTTCTCGCCCTCTGTTTCAGCCCCTCTGTTTCAGCCCCTCTGTTTCAGATCCTCTGTTTCTCGCCATCTGTTTCTCGCCCTCTGTTTCTCGCCCTCAGTTTCAGCCCCTCTGTTTCAGCCCCTTTGTTTCAGCCCCTCTGTTTCTGCCCCTCTGTTTCTCGCCCACTGTTTCTCGTCCTCTGTTTCAGCCCCTCTGTTTCAGCCCCTCTGTTTCAGCCCCTCTGTTTCAGCCCCTCTGATTCTCGCCCTCTGTTTCTCGCCCTCTGTTTCTCGCCCTCTGTTTCTCGCCCTCTGTTTCAGCCCCTCTGCTTAAGCCGCTCTGTTTCTCGCCCTCTGTTTCTCGCCCTCTGTTTCAGCCCCTCTGTTTCAACACCTCTGTTTCGCGCCCTCTCTTTCAGCCCCTCTCTTTCTTGCCCACTGTTGCAGACCCTCTGTATCTCGCCCTCTGTTTCAGCCCCTCTGTTTCAGCCCCTCTGTTTCAGCCCCTCTGTTTCAGCCCCTCTGTTTCTCGCCATCTGTTCCAGCCCCTCTGTTTCAGCCCCTCTGTTTCTCGCCCTCTGTTTCAGCCCCTCTGTTTCAGCCCCTCTGTTTCAGCCCCTCTGTTTCAGCACCTCTGTTTCTCGCCCTTTGTTTCTCGCCCTCTGTTTCAGCCCCTCTGTTTCTCGCCCTCTGTTTCAGCCCCTCTGTTTCTCGCCCTCTGTTTCAGCCTCTCTGTTTCAGTCCCTCTGTTTCAGCCCCTCTGTTTGTGCCCCTCTGTTTCAGCCCCTCTGTTTCACGCCCTCTGTTTCAGCCCCTCTGTTTCAGCCCCTCTGTTTCTCGCCCTCTGTTTCAGCCCCTCTGTTTCAGCCCCTCTGTATCAGCCCCTCTGTTTCAGCCCCTCTGTTTCTCGACCTCTGTTTGTCGCCCTCTGTTTCAGCCCCTCTGTTTCAGCCCCTCTGTTTCAGCCCCTCTGTTTCAACCCCACTGTTTCTAGCCCTCTGCTTCTCGCTCTCTGTTTCTCGCCCTCTGTTTCTCGCCCTCTGTTTCAGTCACTCTGTTTCAGCCCCTCTGTTTCAGCCCCTCTGTTTCAACCCCTCTGTTTCTCGCCCTCTGTTTCTTTCCCTCTGTTTCTCGCCCTCTGTTTCAGCCCCTCTGTTTCAGTCCCTCTGTTTCAGCCCCTCTGTTTCAGCCCCTCTGTTTCAGCCCCTCTGTTTCTCGCCCTCTGTTTCAGCCCCTCTGTTTCAGCCCCTCTGTTTCTCGCCCTCAGTTTCAGCCCCTCTGTTTCAGCCCCTCTGTTTCAGCCACTCTGTTTCAGCCCCTCTGTTTCTCGCCCTCTGTTTCTCGCCCTCTGTTTCTCGCCCTCTGTTTCTCGATCTCTGTTTCTCGCCCTCTGTTTCTCGCCCTCTGTTTCAGCCCCTCTGTTTCAGCCCCTCTGTTTCAGCCCCTCTGTTTCAGCCCCTCTGTTTCATCCCCTCTGTTTCAGCCCCTCTGTTTCAGCCCCTCTGTTTCTCGCCCTCTGTTTCTCGCCCTCTGTTTCAGCCCCTCTGTTTCTCGCTATCTGTTTCTCGCCCTCTGTTTCTCGCCCTCTGTTTCAGCCCCTCTGTTTCAGCCCCTCTGTTTCAGACCCTCTGTTTCTCGCCCTCTGTTTCTCGCCCACTGTTACTCGCCCTCTGTTTCAGCCCCTCTGTTTCAGCCCCTCTGTTTCAGCCCCTCTGTTTCAGCCCCTCTGTTTCTCGCCCTCTGTTTCAGCCCCTCTGTTTCTCGCCCTCTGTTTCTCGGCCACTGTTTCTCGCCCTCTGTTTCAGCCCCTCTGTTTCAGCCCCTCTGTTTGAGCCCCTCTGTTTCAGCCCCTCTGTTTCTCGCCCTCTGTTTCTCGCCCTCTGTTTCTTGCCCTCTGTTTCTCGCTCTCTGTTTCTCGCCCTCTGTTTCTCGCCCTCTGTTTCTCGCCCTCTGTTTCTCGCCCTCTGTTTCAGCCCCTCTGTTTCAGCCCCTCTGTTTCTCGCCCTCAGTTTCAGTTCCTCTGTTTCTCGCCCTCTGTTTCTCGCCCACTGATTCTCGCCCTCTGTTTCAGCCCCTCTGTTTCAGCCCCTCTGTTTCAGCCCCTCTGTTTCTCGCCCTCTGTTTTTCGCCCACTGTTTCTCGCCCTCTGTTTCAGCCCCTCTGTTTCAGCCCCTCTGTTTCAGCCCCTCTGTTTCAGCCCCTCTGTTTCTCGCCCTCTGTTTCTCGCCCTCTGTTTCTTGCCCTCTGTTTCTCGCTCTCTGTTTCTCGCCCTCTGTTTCAGCCCCTCTGTTTCAGCCCCTCTGTTTCAGCCCCTCTGTTTCTCGCCCTCTGTTTCTCGCCCTCTGTTTCTCGCCCTCAGTTTCAGCCCCTCTGTTTCAGCCCCTTTGTTTCAGCCCCTCTGTTTCTGCCCCTCTGTTTCTCGCCCACTGTTTCTCGCTCTCTGTTTCTCGCCCTCTGTTTCAGCCCCTCTGTTTCAGCCCCTCTGTTTCAGCCCCTCTGATTCTCGCCCTCTGTTTCTCGCCCTCTGTTTCTCGCCCTCTGTTTCTCGCCCTCTGTTTCAGCCCCTCTGTTTAAGCCGCTCTGTTTCTCGCCCTCTGTTTCAGCCCCTCTGTTTCAGCCTCTCAGTTTCAGCCCCTCTGTTTCTCCCCCTCTGTTTCAGCACCTCTGTTTCTCGCCCTCTCTTTCAAAACCCTCTCTTTCTCGCCCACTGTTGCAGACCCTCTGTATCTCGCCCTCTGTTTCAGCCCCTCTGTTTCAGCCCCTCTGTTTCAGCCCCTCTGTTTCAGCCCCTCTGTTTCTCGCCATCTGTTTCAGCCCCTCTGTTTCAGCCCCTCTGTTTCTCGCCCTCTGTTTCAGCCCCTCTGTTTCAGCCCCTCTGTTTCAGCCCCTCTGTTTCAGCACCTCTGTTTCTCGCCCTTTGTTTCTCGCCCTCTGTTTCAGCCCCTCTGTTTCTCGCCCTCTGTTTCAGCCCCTCTGTTTCTCGCCCTCTGTTTCAGCCCCTCTGTTTCAGTCCCTCTGTTTCAGCCCCTCTGTTTGTGCCCCTCTGTTTCAGCCCCTCTGTTTCACGCCCTCTGTTTCAGCCCCTCTGTTTCAGCCCCTCTGTTTCTCGCCCTCTGTTTCAGCCCCTCTGTTTCAGCCCCTCTGTATCAGCCCCTCTGTTTCAGCCCCTCTGTTTCTCGCCCTCTGTTTGTCGCCCTCTGTTTCAGCCCCTCTGTTTCAGCCCCTCTGTTTCAGCCCCTCTGTTTCAGCCCCACTGTTTCTCGCCCTCTGCTTCTCGCTCTCTGTTTCTCGCCCTCTGTTTGTCGCCCTCTGTTTCAGTCCCTCTGTTTCAGCCGCTCTGTTTCAGCCCCTCTGTTTCAGCCCCTCTGTTTCTCGCCCTCTGTTTCTTTCCCTCTGTTTCTCGCCCTCTGTTTCAGCCCCTCTGTTTCAGTCCCTCTGTTTCAGCCCCTCTGTTTCAGCCCCTCTGTTTCAGCCCCTCTGTTTCTCGCCCTCTGTTTCAGCCCCTCTGTTTCAGCCCCTCTGTTTCTCGCCCTCAGTTTCAGCCCCTCTGTTTCAGCCCCTCTGTTTCAGCCACTCTGTTTCAGCCCCTCTGTTTCTCGCCCTCTGTTTCTCGCCCTCTGTTACTCGCCCTCTGTTTCTCTATCTCTGTTTCTCGCCCTCTGTTTCTCGCCCTCTGTTTCAGCCCCTCTGTTTCAGCCCCTCTGTTTCAGCCCCTCTGTTTCAGCCCCTCTGTTTCTCGCCCTCTGTTTCTCGCCCTCTGTTTCAGCCCCTCTGTTTCTCGCTCTCTGTTTCTCGCCCTCTGTTTCTCGCCCTCTGTTTCAGCCCCTCTGTTTCAGACCCTCTGTTTCAGCCCCTCTGTTTCTCGCCCTCTGTTTCTCGCCCACTGTTTCTCGCCCTCTGTTTCAGCCCCTCTGTTTCAGGCCCTCTGTTTCAGCCCCTCTGTTTCAGCCCCTCTGTTTCTCGCCCTCTGTTTCTCGCCCTCTGTTTCTTGCCCTCTGTTTCTCGCTCTCTGTTTCTCGCCCTCTATTTCTCGCCCTCTGTTTCAGCCCACCTGTTTCAGCCCCTCTGTTTCAGCCCCTCTGTTTCTCGCCCTCTGTTTCAGCCCCTCTGTTTCTCGCCCTCTGTTTCTCGCCCACTGTTTCTCGCCCTCTGTTTCAGCCCCTCTGTTTCAGCCCCTCTGTTTCAGCCCCTCTGTTTCTCGCCCTCTGTTTCTCGCCCAACTGTTTCTCGCCCTCTGTTTCAGCCCCTCTGTGTCAGCCCCTCTGCTTCAGCCCCTCTGTTTCAGCCCCTCTGTTTCTCGCCCTCTGTTTCTCGCCCTCTGTTTCATGCCCTCTGTTTCTCGCTCTCTGTTTCTCGCCCTCTGTTTCAGCCCCTCTGTTTCAGCCCCTCTGTTTCAGCCCCTCTGTTTCTCGCCCTCTGTTTCTCGCCCTCTGTTTCTCGCCCTCAGTTTCAGCCCCTCTGTTTCAGCCCCTTTGTTTCAGCCCCTCTGTTTCTGCCCCTCTGTTTCTCGCCCACTGTTTCTCGTCCTCTGTTTCAGCCCCTCTGTTTCAGCCCCTCTGTTTCAGCCCCTCTGTTTCAGCCCCTCTGTTTCTCGCCCTCAGTTTCTCGCCCTCTGTTTCTCGCCCTCTGTTTCTCGCCCTCTGTTTCAGCCCCTCTGTTTAAGCCGCTCTGTTTCTCGCCCTCTGTTTCTCGCCCTCTGTTTCAGCCCCTCTGTTTCAGCCTCTCAGTTTCAGCCCCTCTGTTTCTCCCCCTCTGTTTCAGCACCTCTGTTTCTCGCCCTCTCTTTCAGCCCCTCTCTTTCTCGCCCACTGTTGCAGACCCTCTGTATCTCGCCTTCTATTTCAGCCCCTCTGTTTCAGCCCCTCTGTTTCAGCCCCTCTGTTTCAGCCCCTCTGTTTCTCGCCATCTGTTTCAGCCCCTCTGTTTCAGCCCCTCTGTTTCTCGCCCTTTGTTTCTCGCCCTCTGTTTCAGCCCCTCTGTTTCAGCCCCTCTGTTTCAGCACCTCTGTTTCTCGATCTCTGTTTCTCGCCCTCTGTTTCTCGCCATCTGTTTCTCGCCCTCTGTTTCTCGCCCACTGTTTCAGCCCCTCTGTTTTAGCCCCACAGTATCAGCTCATTTTTTTCAGCCCCTCTGTTTCAGCCCCTCTGTTTCTCGCCCTCTGTTTCTCTTTCTCTGTTTCTCGCCCTCTGTTTCATCCCCTCTGTTTCTCGACCACTGTTTCAGCCCTTCTGTTTCTCGCCATCTGTTTCAGCCCCTCTGTTTCAGCCCCTCTGTTTCTCGCCCTCTGTTTCAGCCCCTCTGTTTCAGCCCCTCTGTTTCAGCCCCTCTGTTTCAGCCCCTCTGTTTCGGCCCCTCTGTTTCTCGCCCTCTGTTTCTCGCCCTCTGTTTCAGCCCCTCTGTTTCAGCCCCTCTGTTTCAGCCCCTCTGTTTCTCGCCCTCTGTTTCTCGCCCTCTGTTTCTCGCCCTCTGTTTCTCGATCTCTGTTTCTCGCCCTCTGTTTCTCGCCCTCTGTTTCAGCCCCACTGTTTCAGCCCCTCTGTTTCAGCCCCTCTGTTTAATCACCTCTGTTTCAGCCCCTCTGTTTCTCGCCCTCTGTTTCTCGCCCTCTGTTTCAGCCCCTCTGTTTCTCGCTCTCTGTTTCTCGCCCTCTGTTTCTCACCCTCTGTTTCAGCCCCTCTGTTTCAGCCCCTCTGTTTCAGCCCCTCTGTTTCTCGCCCTCTGTTTCTCGCCGACTGTTTCTCGCCCTCTGTTTCAGCCCCTCTGTTTCAGCCCCTCTGTTTCTCGCCCTCTGTTTCTCGCCCTCTGTTTCTCGCCCTCTGTTTCTCGCTCTTTGTTTCTCTCCCTCTGTTTCTCGCACTCTGTTTCAGCCCCTCTGTTTCAGCCCCTCTGTTTCAGCCCCTCTGTTTCATCCCTTCTGTTTCAGCCCCTCTGTTTCAGCCCCTCTGTTTCTCGCCCTCTGTTTCTCGCCCTCTGTTTCTCGCCCTCTGTTTCTCGTTCTCTGTTTCTCGCCCTCTGTTTCTCGCCCTCTGTTTCAGCCCCTCTGTTTCAGCCCCTCTGTTTCAGCCCCTCTGTTTCTCGCCCTCTGTTTCTCGCCCACTGTTTCTCGCCCTCTGTTTCAGCCCCTCTGTTTCAGCCCCTCTGTTTCCGCCCCTCTGTTTCAGCCCCTCTGTTTCAGCCCCTCTCTTTCTCGCCCTCTGTTTCATCCCCTCTGTTTCAGCCCCTCTGTTTCAGCTCCTCTGTTTCAGCCCCTCTGTTTCAGCCCCTCTGTTTCTCGCCCTCTGTTTCTCGCCCTCTGTTTCTCGCCCTCTGTTTCAGCCCCTCTGTTTCAGCCCCTCTGTTTCAGCCCCTCTGTTTCTCGCCCTCTGTTTCTCGCCCTCTGTTTCTCGCCCACTGTTTCTCGCCCTCTGTTTCAGCCCCTCTGTTTCAGCCCCTCTGTTTCAGCCCCTCTGTTTCAGCCCCTCTGTTTCTCGCCCTCTGTTTCATCCCCTCTGTTTCAGCCCCTCTTTTTCAGCTCCTCTGTTTCAGCCCCTCTGTTTCAGCCCCTCTGTTTCTCGCTCTCTGTTTCTCGCCCTCTGTTTCTCGCCCTCTGTTTCAGCCCCTCTGTTAAAGCCCCTCTGTTTCAGCCCCTCTGTTTCTCGCCCTCTGTTTCAGCCCCTCTGTTTCAGCCCCTCTGTATCGGCCCCTCTGTTTCAGCCCCTCTGTTTCTCGACCTCTGTTTGTCGCCCTCTGTTTCAGCCCCTCTGTTTCAGCCCCTCTGTTTCAGCCCCTTTGTTTCAGCCCCACTGTTTCTAGCCCTCTGCTTCTCGCTCTCTGTTTCTCGCCCTCTGTTTCTCGCTCTCTGTTTCAGTCACTCTGTTTCAGCCCCTCTGTTTCAGCCCCTCTGTTTCAGCCCCTCTGTTTCTCGCCCTCTGTTTCTTTCCCTCTGTTTCTCGCCCTCTGTTTCAGCCCCTCTGTTTCAGTCCCTCTGTTTCATCCCCTCTGTTTCAGCCCCTCTGTTTCAGCCCCTCTGTTTCTCGCCCTCTGTTTCAGCCCCTCTGTTTCAGCCCCTCTGTTTCTCGCCCTCAGTTTCAGCCCCTCTGTTTCAGCCCCTCTGTTTCAGCCACTCTGTTTCAGCCCCTCTGTTTCTCGCCCTCTGTTTCTCGCCCTCCGTTTCTCGCCCTCTGTTTCTCGATCTCTGTTTCTCGCCCTCTGTTTCTCGCCCTCTGTTTCAGCCCCTCTGTTTCAGCCCCTCTGTTTCAGCCCCTCTGTTTCAGCCCCTCTGTTTCAGCCCCTCTGTTTCTCGCCCTCTGTTTCTCGCCCTCTGTTTCAGCCCCTCTGTTTCTCGCTCTCTGTTTCTCGCCCTCTGTTTCTCGCCCACTGTTTCAGCCCCTCTGTTTCAGCCCCTCTGTTTCTCGCCCTCTGTTTCTTTCCCTCTGTTTCTCGCCCTCTGTTTCAGCCCCTCTGTTTCAGTCCCTCTGTTTCAGCCCCTCTGTTTCAGCCCCTCTGTTTCAGCCCCTCTGTTTCTCGCCCTCTGTTTCAGCCCCTCTGTTTCAGCCCCTCTGTTTCTCGCCCTCAGTTTCAGCCCCTCTGTTTCAGCCCCTCTGTTTCTCGCCCTCTGTTTCTCGCCCTCTGTTACTCGCACTCTGTTTCTCTATCTCTGTTTCTCGCCCTCTGTTTCTCGCCCTCTGTTTCAGCCCCTCTGTTTCAGCCCCTCTGTTTCAGCCCCTCTGTTTCAGCCCCTCTGTTTCTCGCCCTCTGTTTCTCGCCCTCTGTTTCACCCCCTCTGTTTCTCGCTCTCAGTTTCTCGCCCTCTGTTTCTCGCCCTCTGTTTCAGCCCCTCTGTTTCAGACCCTCTGTTTCAGCCCCTCTGTTTCTCGCCCTCTGTTTCTCGCCCACTGTTTCTCGCCCTCTGTTTCAGCCCCTCTGTTTCAGGCCCTCTGTTTCAGCCCCTCTGTTTCAGCCCCTCTGTTTCTCGCCCTCTGTTTCTCGCCCTCTGTTTCTTGCCCTCTGTTTCTCGCTGTCTGTTTCTCGCCCTCTATTTCTCGCCCTCTGTTTCAGCCCCTCTGTTTCAGCCCCTCTGTTTCAGCCCCTCTGTTTCTCGCCCTCTGTTTCAGCCCCTCTGTTTCTCGCCCTCTGTTTCTCGCCCACTGTTTCTCGCCCTCTGTTTCAGCCCCTCTGTTTCAGCCCCTCTGTTTCAGCCCCTCTGTTTCTCGCCCTCTGTTTCTCGCCCAACTGTTTCTCGCCCTCTGTTTCAGCCCCTCTGTGTCAGCCCCTCTGCTTCAGCCCCTCTGTTTCAGCCCCTCTGTTTCTCGCCCTCTGTTTATCGCCCTCTGTTTCATGCCCTCTGTTTCTCGCTCTCTGTTTCTCGCCCTCTGTTTCAGCCCCTCTGTTTCAGCCCCTCTGTTTCAGCCCCTCTGTTTCTCGCCCTCTGTTTCTCGCCCTCTGTTTCTCGCCCTCAGTTTCAGCCCCTCTGTTTCAGCCCCTTTGTTTCAGCCCCTCTGTTTCTGCCCCTCTGTTTCTCGCCCACTGTTTCTCGTCCTCTGTTTCAGCCCCTCTGTTTCAGCCCCTCTGTTTCAGCCCCTCTGTTTCAGCCCCTCTGTTTCTCGCCCTCAGTTTCTCGCCCTCTGTTTCTCGCCCTCTGTTTCTCGCCCTCTGTTTCAGCCCCTCTGTTTACGCCGCTCTGTTTCTCGCCCTCAGTTTCTCGCCCTCTGTTTCAGCCCCTCTGTTTCAGCCTCTCAGTTTCAACCCGTCTGTTTCTCCCCCTCTGTTTCAGCACCTCTGTTTCTCGCCCTCTCTTTCAGCCCCTCTCTTTCTCGCCCACTGTTGCAGACCCTCTGTATCTCGCCTTCTATTTCAGCCCCTCTGTTTCAGCCCCTCTGTTTCAGCCCCTCTGTTTCAGCCCCTCTGTTTCTCGCCATCTGTTTCAGCCCCTCTGTTTCAGCCCCTCTGTTTCTCGCCCTCTGTTTCAGCCCCTCTGTTTCAGCCCCTCTCCTTCAGCCCCTCTGGTTCAGCCCCTCTGTTTCTCGCTCTCTGTTTCTCGCCCTCTGTTTCTCGCCCTCTGTTTCAGCCCCTCTGTTAAAGCCCCTCTGTTTCAGCCCCTCTGTTTCTCGCCCTCTGTTTCAGCCCCTCTGTTTCAGCCCCTCTGTATCGGCCCCTCTGTTTCAGCCCCTCTGTTTCTCGACCTCTGTTTGTCGCCCTCTGTTTCAGCCCCTCTGTTTCAGCCCCTCTGTTTCAGCCCCTTTGTTTCAGCCCCACTGTTTCTAGCCCTCTGCTTCTCGCTCTCTGTTTCTCGCCCTCTGTTTCTCGCTCTCTGTTTCAGTCACTCTGTTTCAGCCCCTCTGTTTCAGCCCCTCTGTTTCAGCCCCTCTGTTTCTCGCCCTCTGTTTCTTTCCCTCTGTTTCTCGCCCTCTGTTTCAGCCCCTCTGTTTCAGTCCCTCTGTTTCATCCCCTCTGTTTCAGCCCCTCTGTTTCAGCCCCTCTGTTTCTCGCCCTCTGTTTCAGCCCCTCTGTTTCAGCCCCTCTGTTTCTCGCCCTCAGTTTCAGCCCCTCTGTTTCAGCCCCTCTGTTTCAGCCACTCTGTTTCAGCCCCTCTGTTTCTCGCCCTCTGTTTCTCGCCCTCCGTTTCTCGCCCTCTGTTTCTCGATCTCTGTTTCTCGCCCTCTGTTTCTCGCCCTCTGTTTCAGCCCCTCTGTTTCAGCCCCTCTGTTTCAGCCCCTCTGTTTCAGCCCCTCTGTTTCAGCCCCTCTGTTTCTCGCCCTCTGTTTCTCGCCCTCTGTTTCAGCCCCTCTGTTTCTCGCTCTCTGTTTCTCGCCCTCTGTTTCTCGCCCACTGTTTTAGCCCCTCTGTTTCAGCCCCTCTGTTTCTCGCCCTCTGTTTCTTTCCCTCTGTTTCTCGCCCTCTGTTTCAGCCCCTCTGTTTCAGTCCCTCTGTTTCAGCCCCTCTGTTTCAGCCCCTCTGTTTCAGCCCCTCTGTTTCTCGCCCTCTGTTTCAGCCCCTCTGTTTCAGCCCCTCTGTTTCTCGCCCTCAGTTTCAGCCCCTCTGTTTCAGCCCCTCTGTTTCTCGCCCTCTGTTTCTCGCCCTCTGTTACTCGCCCTCTGTTTCTCTATCTCTGTTTCTCGCCCTCTGTTTCTCGCCCTCTGTTTCAGCCCCTCTGTTTCAGCCCCTCTGTTTCAGCCCCTCTGTTTCAGCCCCTCTGTTTCTCGCCCTCTGTTTCTCGCCCTCTGTTTCACCCCCTCTGTTTCTCGCTCTCAGTTTCTCGCCCTCTGTTTCTCGCCCTCTGTTTCAGCCCCTCTGTTTCAGACCCTCTGTTTCAGCCCCTCTGTTTCTCGCCCTCTGTTTCTCGCCCACTGTTTCTCGCCCTCTGTTTCAGCCCCTCTGTTTCAGGCCCTCTGTTTCAGCCCCTCTGTTTCAGCCCCTCTGTTTCTCGCCCTCTGTTTCTCGCCCTCTGTTTCTTGCCCTCTGTTTCTCGCTGTCTGTTTCTCGCCCTCTATTTCTCGCCCTCTGTTTCAGCCCCTCTGTTTCAGCCCCTCTGTTTCAGCCCCTCTGTTTCTCGCCCTCTGTTTCAGCCCCTCTGTTTCTCGCCCTCTGTTTCTCGCCCACTGTTTCTCGCCCTCTGTTTCAGCCCCTCTGTTTCAGCCCCTCTGTTTCAGCCCCTCTGTTTCTCGCCCTCTGTTTCTCGCCCAACTGTTTCTCGCCCTCTGTTTCAGCCCCTCTGTGTCAGCCCCTCTGCTTCAGCCCCTCTGTTTCAGCCCCTCTGTTTCTCGCCCTCTGTTTCTCGCCCTCTGTTTCATGCCCTCTGTTTCTCGCTCTCTGTTTCTCGCCCTCTGTTTCAGCCCCTCTGTTTCAGCCCCTCTGTTTCAGCCCCTCTGTTTCTCGCCCTCTGTTTCTCGCCCTCTGTTTCTCGCCCTCAGTTTCAGCCCCTCTGTTTCAGCCCCTTTGTTTCAGCCCCTCTGTTTCTGCCCCTCTGTTTCTCGCCCACTGTTTCTCGTCCTCTGTTTCAGCCCCTCTGTTTCAGCCCCTCTGTTTCAGCCCCTCTGTTTCAGCCCCTCTGTTTCTCGCCCTCAGTTTCTCGCCCTCTGTTTCTCGCCCTCTGTTTCTCGCCCTCTGTTTCAGCCCCTCTGTTTACGCCGCTCTGTTTCTCGCCCTCTGTTTCTCGCCCTCTGTTTCAGCCCCTCTGTTTCAGCCTCTCAGTTTCAACCCGTCTGTTTCTCCCCCTCTGTTTCAGCACCTCTGTTTCTCGCCCTCTCTTTCAGCCCCTCTCTTTCTCGCCCACTGTTGCAGACCCTCTGTATCTCGCCTTCTATTTCAGCCCCTCTGTTTCAGCCCCTCTGTTTCAGCCCCTCTGTTTCAGCCCCTCTGTTTCTCGCCATCTGTTTCAGCCCCTCTGTTTCAGCCCCTCTGTTTCTCGCCCTCTGTTTCAGCCCCTCTGTTTCAGCCCCTCTCCTTCAGCCCCTCTGGTTCAGCACCTCTGTTTCTCGCCCTTTGTTTCTCGCCCTCTGTTTCAGCCCCTCTGTTTCAGCCCCTCTGTTTCAGCACCTCTGTTTCTCGATCTCTGTTTCTCGCCCTCTGTTTCTCGCCCTCTGTTTCTCGCCCTCTGTTTCTCGCCCACTGTTTCAGCCCCTCTGTTTCAGCCCCACAGTATCAGCCCATTTTTTTCAGCCCCTCTGTTTCATCCCCTCTGTTTCTCGACCACTGTTTCAGCCCCTCTGTTTCTCGCCATCTGTTTCAGCCCCTCTGTTTCAGCCCCTCTGTTTCTCGCCCTCTGTTTCAGCCCCTCTGTTTCAGCCCCTCTGTTTCAGCCCCTCTGTTTCAGCCCCTCTGTTTCAGCCCCTCTGTTTCTCGCCCTCTGTTTCTCGCCCTCTGTTTCAGCCCCTCTGTTTCAGCCCCTCTGTTTCAGCCCCTCTGTTTCTCGCCCTCTGTTTCTCGCCCTCTGTTTCTCGCCCTCTGTTTCTCGATCTCTGTTTCTCGCCCTCTGTTTCTCGCCCTCTGTTTCAGCCCCTCTGTTTCAGCCCCTCTGTTTCAGCCCCTCTGTTTCATCACCTCTGTTTCAGCCCCTCTGTTTCTCGCCCTCTGTTTCTCGCCCTCTGTTTCAGCCCCTCTGTTTCTCGCTCTCTGTTTCTCGCCCTCTGTTTCTCGCCCTCTGTTTCAGCCCCTCTGTTTCAGCCCCTCTGTTTCAGCCCCTCTGTTTCTCGCCCTCTGTTTCTCGCCCACTGTTTCTCGCCCTCTGTTTCAGCCCCTCTGTTTCAGCCCCTCTGTTTCTCGCCCTCTGTTTCTCGCCCTCTGTTTCTCGCCCTCTGTTTCTCGCTCTTTGTTTCTCTCCCTCTGTTTCTCGCACTCTGTTTCAGCCCCTCTGTTTCAGCCCCTCTGTTTCAGCCCCTCTGTTTCATCCCCTCTGTTTCAGCCCCTCTGTTTCAGCCCCTCTGTTTCTCGCCCTCTGTTTCTCGCCCTCTGTTTCTCGCCCTCTGTTTCTCGTTCTCTGTTTCTCGCCCTCTGTTTCTCGCCCTCTGTTTCAGCCCCTCTGTTTCTGCCCCTCTGTTTCAGCCCCTCTGTTTCTCGCCCTCTGTTTCTCGCCCACTGTTTCTCGCCCTCTGTTTCAGCCCCTCTGTTTCAGCCCCTCTGTTTCAGCCCCTCTGTTTCAGCCCCTCTGTTTCAGCCCCTCTCTTTCTCGCCCTCTGTTTCATCCCCTCTGTTTCAGCCCCTCTGTTTCAGCTCCTCTGTTTCAGCCCCTCTGTTTCAGCCCCTCTGTTTCAGCTCCTCTGTTTCAGCCCCTCTGTTTCAGCCCCTCTGTTTCTCGCCCTCTGTTTCTCGCCCTCTGTTTCAGCCCCTCTGTTTCAGCCCCTCTGTTTCAGCCCCTCTGTTTCAGCCCCTCTGTTTCTCGCCCTCTGTTTCTCGCCCTCTGTTTCTCGCCCACTGTTTCTCGCCCTCTGTTTCAGCCCCTCTGTTTCAGCCCCTCTGTTTCAGCCCCTCTGTTTAAGCCCCTCTGTTTCTCGCCCTCTGTTTCATCCCCTCTGTTTCAGCCCCTCTGTTTCAGCTCCTCTGTTTCAGCCCCTCTGTTTCAGCCCCTCTGTTTCTCGCTCTCTGTTTCTCGCCCTCTGTTTCTCGCCCTCTGTTTCAGCCCCTCTGTTAAAGCCCCTCTGTTTCAGCCCCTCTGTTTCTCGCCCTCTGTTTCAGCCCCTCTGTTTCAGCCCCTCTGTATCAGCCTCCTCTGTTTCAGCCCCTCTGTTTCTCGACCTCTGTTTGTCGCCCTCTGTTTCAGCCCCTCTGTTTCAGCCCCTCTGTTTCAGCCCCTCTGTTTCAGCCCCACTGTTTCTAGCCCTCTGCTTCTCGCTCTCTGTTTCTCGCCCTCTGTTTCTCGCCCTCTGTTTCAGTCACTCTGTTTCAGCCCCTCTGTTTCAGCCCCTCTGTTTCAGCCCCTCTGTTTCTCGCCCTCTGTTTCTTTCCCTCTGTTTCTCGCCCTCTGTTTCAGCCCCTCTGTTTCAGTCCCTCTGTTTCAGCCCCTCTGTTTCAGCCCCTCTGTTTCAGCCCCTCTGTTTCTCGCCCTCTGTTTCAGCCCCTCTGTTTCAGCCCCTCTGTTTCTCGCCCTCAGTTTCAGCCCCTCTGTTTCAGCCCCTCTGTTTCAGCCACTCTGTTTCAGCCCCTCTGTTTCTCGACCTCTGTTTCTCGCCCTCTGTTTCTCGCCCTCTGTTTCTCGATCTCTGTTTCTCGCCCTCTGTTTCTCGCCCTCTGTTTCAGCCCCTCTGTTTCAGCCCCTCTGTTTCAGCCCCTCTGTTTCAGCCCCTCTGTTTCAGCCCCTCTGTTTCTCGCCCTCTGTTACTCGCCCTCTGTTTCAGCCCCTCTGTTTCTCGCTCTCTGTTTCTCGCCCTCTGTTTCTCGCCCTCTGTTTCAGCCCCTCTGTTTCAGCCCCTCTGTTTCAGCCCCTCTGTTTCTCGCCCTCTGTTTCTCGCCCACTGTTACTCGCCCTCTGTTTCAGACCCTCTGTTTCAGCCCCTCTGTTTCAGCCCCTCTGTTTCAGCCCATCTGTTTCTCGCCCTCTGTTTCAGCCCCTCTGTTTCTCGCCCTCTGTTTCTCGCCCACTGTTTCTCGCCCTCTGTTTCAGCCCCTCTGTTTCAGCCCCTCTGTTTCAGCCCCTCTGTTTCTCGCCCTCTGTTTCTCGCCCAACTGTTTCTCGCCCTCTGTTTCAGCCCCTCTGTGTCAGCCCCTCTGTTTCAGCCCCTCTGTTTCAGCCCCTCTGTTTCTCGCCCTCTGTTTCTCGCCCTCTGTTTCATGCCCTCTGTTTCTCGCTCTCTGTTTCTCGCCCTCTGTTTCAGCCCCTCTGTTTCAGCCCCTCTGTTTCTCGCCCTCTGTTTCTCGCCCTCTGTTTCTCGCCCTCAGTTTCAGCCCCTCTGTTTCAGCCCCTTTGTTTCAGCCCCTCTTTTTCTGCCCCTCTGTTTCTCGCCCACTGTTTCTCGTCCTCTGTTTCAGCCCCTCTGTTTCAGCCCCTCTGTTTCAGCCCCTCTGTTTCAGCCCCTCTGTTTCTCGCCCTCAGTTTCTCGCCCTCTGTTTCTCGCCCTCTGTTTCTCGCCCTCTGTTTCAGCCCCTCTGTTTAAGCCGCTCTGTTTCTCGCCCTCTGTTTCTCGCCCTCTGTTTCAGTCCCTCTGTTTCAGCCTCTCAGTTTCAGCCCCTCTGTTTCTCCCCCTCTGTTTCAGCACCTCTGTTTCTCGCCCTCTCTTTCAGCCCCTCTCTTTCTCGCCCACTGTTGCAGACCCTCTGTATCTCGCCTTCTATTTCAGCCCCTCTGTTTCAGCCCCTCTGTTTCAGCCCCTCTGTTTCAGCCCCTCTGTTTCTCGCCATCTGTTTCAGCCCCTCTGTTTCAGCCCCTCTGTTTCTCGCCCTCTGTTTCAGCCCCTCTGTTTCAGCCCCTCTGCTTCAGCCCCTCTGGTTCAGCACCTCTGTTTCTCGCCCTTTGTTTCTCGCCCTCTGTTTCAGCCCCTCTGTTTCAGCCCCTCTGTTTCAGCACCTCTGTTTCTCGATCTCTGTTTCTCGCCCTCTGTTTCTCGCCCTCTGTTTCTCGCCCTCTGTTTCTCGCCCACTGTTTCAGCCCCTCTGTTTCAGCCCCACAGTATCAGCCCATTTTTTTCAGCCCCTCTGTTTCAGCCCCTCTGTTTCTCGCCCTCTGTTTCTCTTTCTCTGTTTCTCGCCCTCTGTTTCATCCCCTCTGTTTCTCGACCACTGTTTCAGCCCCTCTGTTTCTCGCCATCTGTTTCAGCCCCTCTGTTTCAGCCCCTCTGTTTCTCGCCCTCTGTTTCAGCCCCTCTGTTTCAGCCCCTCTGTTTCAGCCCCTCTGTTTCAGCCCCTCTGTTTCAGCCCCTCTGTTTCTCGCCCTCTGTTTCTCGCCCTCTGTTTCAGCCCCTCTGTTTCAGCCCCTCTGTTTCAGCCCCTCTGTTTCTCGCCCTCTGTTTCTCGCCCTCTGTTTCTCGCCCTCTGTTTCTCGATCTCTGTTTCTCGCCCTCTGTTTCTCGCCCTCTGTTTCAGCCCCTCTGTTTCAGCCCCTCTGTTTCAGCCCCTCTGTTTCATCACCTCTGTTTCAGCCCCTCTGTTTCTCGCCCTCTGTTTCTCGCCCTCTGTTTCAGCCCCTCTGTTTCTCGCTCTCTGTTTCTCGCCCTCTGTTTCTCGCCCTCTGTTTCAGCCCCTCTGTTTCAGCCCCTCTGTTTCTCGCCCTCTGTTTCTCTTTCTCTGTTTCTCGCCCTCTGTTTCATCCCCTCTGTTTCTCGACCACTGTTTCAGCCCCTCTGTTTCTCGCCATCTGTTTCAGCCCCTCTGTTTCAGCCCCTCTGTTTCTCGCCCTTTGTTTCTCGCCCTCTGTTTCAGCCCCTCTGTTTCAGCCCCTCTGTTTCAGCACCTCTGTTTCTCGATCTCTGTTTCTCGCCCTCTGTTTCTCGCCCTCTGTTTCTCGCCCTCTGTTTCTCGCCCACTGTTTCAGCCCCTCTGTTTCAGCCCCACAGTATCAGCCCATTTTTTTCAGCCCCTCTGTTTCAGCCCCTCTGTTTCTCGCCCTCTGTTTCTCTTTCTCTGTTTCTCGCCCTCTGTTTCATCCCCTCTGTTTCTCGACCACTGTTTCAGCCCCTCTGTTTCTCGCCATCTGTTTCAGCCCCTCTGTTTCAGCCCCTCTGTTTCTCGCCCTCTGTTTCAGCCCCTCTGTTTCAGCCCCTCTGTTTCAGCCCCTCTGTTTCAGCCCCTCTGTTTCAGCCCCTCTGTTTCTCGCCCTCTGTTTCTCGCCCTCTGTTTCAGCCCCTCTGTTTCAGCCCCTCTGTTTCAGCCCCTCTGTTTCTCGCCCTCTGTTTCTCGCCCTCTGTTTCTCGCCCTCTGTTTCTCGATCTCTGTTTCTCGCCCTCTGTTTCTCGCCCTCTGTTTCAGCCCCTCTGTTTCAGCCCCTCTGTTTCAGCCCCTCTGTTTCATCACCTCTGTTTCAGCCCCTCTGTTTCTCGCCCTCTGTTTCTCGCCCTCTGTTTCAGCCCCTCTGTTTCTCGCTCTCTGTTTCTCGCCCTCTGTTTCTCGCCCTCTGTTTCAGCCCCTCTGTTTCAGCCCCTCTGTTTCAGCCCCTCTGTTTCTCGCCCTCTGTTTCTCGCCCACTGTTTCTCGCCCTCTGTTTCAGCCCCTCTGTTTCAGCCCCTCTGTTTCTCGCCCTCTGTTTCTCGCCCTCTGTTTCTCGCCCTCTGTTTCTCGCTCTTTGTTTCTCTCCCTCTGTTTCTCGCACTCTGTTTCAGCCCCTCTGTTTCAGCCCCTCTGTTTCAGCCCCTCTGTTTCATCCCCTCTGTTTCAGCCCCTCTGTTTCGGCCCCTCTGTTTCTCGCCCTCTGTTTCTCGCCCTCTGTTTCTCGCCCTCTGTTTCTCGTTCTCTGTTTCTCGCCCTCTGTTTCTCGCACTCTGTTTCAGCCCCTCTGTTTCAGCCCCTCTGTTTCAGCCCCTCTGTTTCTCGCCCTCTGTTTCTCGCCCACTGTTTCTCGCCCTCTGTTTCAGCCCCTCTGTTTCAGCCCCTCTGTTTCAGCCCCTCTGTTTCAGCCCCTCTCTTTCTCGCCCTCTGTTTCATCCCCTCTGTTTCAGCCCCTCTGTTTCAGCTCCTCTGTTTCAGCCCCTCTGTTTCAGCCCCTCTGTTTCTCGCCCTCTGTTTCTCGCCCTCTGTTTCTCGCCCTCAGTTTCAGCCCCTCTGTTTCAGCCCCTCTGTTTCAGCCCCTCTGTTTCTCGCCCTCTGTTTCTCGCCCTCTGTTTCTCGCCCACTGTTTCTCGCCCTCTGTTTCAGCCCCTCTGTTTCAGCCCCTCTGTTTCAGCCCCTCTGTTTCAGCCCCTCTGTTTCTCGCCCTCTGTTTCATCCCCTCTGTTTCAGCCCCTCTGTTTCAGCTCCTCTGTTAGAGCCCCTCTGTTTCAGCCCTTCTGTTTCTCGCTCTCTGTTTCTCGCGCTCTGTTTCTCGCCCTCTGTTTCAGCCCCTCTGTTAAAGCCCCTCTGTTTCAGCCCCTCTGTTTCTCGCCCTCTCTTTCAGCCCCTCTGTTTCAGCCCCTCTGTATCAGCCCCTCTGTTTCAGCCCCTCTGTTTCTCGACCTCTGTTTGTCGCCCTCTGTTTCAGCCCCTCTGTTTCAGCCCCTCTGTTTCAGCCCCTCTGTTTCTCGCTCTCAGTTTCTCGCCCTCTGTTTCTCGCCCTCTGTTTCAGCCCCTCTGTTAAAGCCCCTCTGTTTCATCCCCTCTGTTTCTCGCCCTCTGTTTCAGCCCCTCTGTTTCAGCCCCTCTGTATCGGCCCCTCTGTTTCAGCCCCTCTGTTTCTCGACCTCTGTTTGTCGCCCTCTGTTTCAGCCCCTCTGTTTCAGCCCCTCTGTTTCAGCCCCTTTGTTTCAGCCCCACTGTTTCTAGCCCTCTGCTTCTCGCTCTCTGTTTCTCGCCCTCTGTTTCTCGCCCTCTGTTTCAGTCACTCTGTTTCAGCCCCTCTGTTTCAGCCCCTCTGTTTCAGCCCCTCTGTTTCTCGCCCTCTGTTTCTTTCCCTCTGTTTCTCGCCCTCTGTTTCAGCCCCTCTGTTTCAGTCCCTCTGTTTCAGCCCCTCTGTATCAGCCCCTCTGTTTCAGCCCCTCTGTTTCTCGCCCTCTGTTTCAGCCCCTCTGTTTCAGCCCCTCTGTTTCTCGCCCTCAGTTTCAGCCCCTCTGTTTCAGCCCCTCTGTTTCAGCCACTCTGTTTCAGCCCCTCTGTTTCTCGCCCTCTGTTTCTCGCCCTCCGTTTCTCGCCCTCTGTTTCTCGATCTCTGTTTCTCGCCCTCTGTTTCTCGCCCTCTGTTTCAGCCCCTCTGTTTCAGCCCCTCTGTTTCAGCCCCTCTGTTTCAGCCCCTCTGTTTCAGCCCCTCTGTTTCTCGCCCTCTGTTTCTCGCCCTCTGTTTCAGCCCCTCTGTTTCTCGCTCTCTGTTTCTCGCCCTCTGTTTCTCGCCCACTGTTTCAGCCCCTCTGTTTCAGCCCCTCTGTTTCTCGCCCTCTGTTTCTTTCCCTCTGTTCCTCGCCCTCTGTTTCAGCCCCTCTGTTTCAGTCCCTCTGTTTCAGCCCCTCTGTTTCAGCCCCTCTGTTTCAGCCCCTCTGTTTCTCGCCCTCTGTTTCAGCCCCTCTGTTTCAGCCCCTCTGTTTCTCGCCCTCAGTTTCAGCCCCTCTGTTTCAGCCCCTCTGTTTCAGCCACTCTGTTTCAGCCCCTCTGTTTCTCGCCCTCTGTTTCTCGCCCTCTGTTACTCGCCCTCTGTTTCTCTATCTCTGTTTCTCGCCCTCTGTTTCTCGCCCTCTGTTTCAGCCCCTCTGTTTCAGCCCCTCTGTTTCAGCCCCTCTGTTTCAGCCCCTCTGTTTCTCGCCCTCTGTTTCTCGCCCTCTGTTTCAGCCCCTCTGTTTCTCGCTCTCAGTTTCTCGCCCTCTGTTTCTCGCCCTCTGTTTCAGCCCGTCTGTTTCAGACCCTCTGTTTCAGCCCCTCTGTTTCTCGCCCTCTGTTTCTCGCCCACTGTTTCTCGCCCTCTGTTTCAGCCCCTCTGTTTCAGGCCCTCTGTTTCAGCCCCTCTGTTTCAGCCCCTCTGTTTCTCGCCCTCTGTTTCTCGCCCTCTGTTTCTTGCCCTCTGTTTCTCGCTGTCTGTTTCTCGCCCTCTATTTCTCGCCCTCTGTTTCAGCCCCTCTGTTTCAGCCCCACTGTTTCTCGCCCTCTGTTTCAGCCCCTCTGTTTCTCGCCCTCTGTTTCTCGCCCACTGTTTCTCGCCCTCTGTTTCAGCCCCTCTGTTTCAGCCCCGTTGTTTCAGCCCCTCTGTTTCTCGCCCTCTGTTTCTCGCCCAACTGTTTCTCGCCCTCTGTTTCAGCCCCTCTGTGTCAGCCCCTCTGCTTCAGCCCCTCTGTTTCAGCCCCTCTGTTTCTCGCCCTCTGTTTCTCGCCCTCTGTTTCATGCCCTCTGTTTCTCGCTCTCTGTTTCTCGCCCTCTGTTTCAGCCCCTCTGTTTCAGCCCCTCTGTTTCAGCCCCTCTGTTTCTCGCCCTCTGTTTCTCGCCCTCTGTTTCTCGCCCTCAGTTTAAGCCCCTCTGTTTCCGCCCCTTTGTTTCAGCCCCTCTGTTTCTGCCCCTCTGTTTCTCGCCCACTGTTTCTCGTCCTCTGTTTCAGCCCCTCTGTTTCAGCCCCTCTGTTTCAGCCCCTCTGTTTCAGCCCCTCTGTTTCTCGCCCTCAGTTTCTCGCCCTCTGTTTCTCGCCCTCTGTTTCTCGCCCTCTGTTTCAGCCCCTCTGTTTACGCCGCTCTGTTTCTCGCCCTCTGTTTCTCGCCCTCTGTTTCAGCCCCTCTGTTTCAGCCTCTCAGTTTCAACCCGTCTGTTTCTCCCCCTCTGTTTCAGCACCTCTGTTTCTCGCCCTCTCTTTCA
Source organism: Stegostoma tigrinum (assembly GCF_030684315.1). Classification (NCBI taxonomy): domain Eukaryota; kingdom Metazoa; phylum Chordata; class Chondrichthyes; order Orectolobiformes; family Stegostomatidae; genus Stegostoma; species Stegostoma tigrinum. The sequence goes on from NW_026728408.1 coordinate 3,688,066, forward strand.
GCCCCTCTCTTTCTCGCCCACTGTTGCAGACCCTCTGTATCTCGCCTTCTATTTCAGCCCCTCTGTTTCAGCCCCTCTGTTTCAGCCCCTCTGTTTCAGCCCCTCTGTTTCTCGCCATCTGTTTCAGCCCCTCTGTTTCAGCCCCTCTGTTTCTCGCCCTCTGTTTCAGCCCCTCTGTTTCAGCCCCTCTCCTTCAGCCCCTCTGGTTCAGCACCTCTGTTTCTCGCCCTTTGTTTCTCGCCCTCTGTTTCAGCCCCTCTGTTTCAGCCCCTCTGTTTCAGCCCCTCTGTTTCTCGCCCTCAGTTTCAGCCCCTCTGTTTCTCGCCCTCTGTTTCTCGCCCTCTGTTTCTCGCCCACTGTTTCAGCCCCTCTGTTTCAGACCCACAGTATCAGCCCATTTTTTTCAGCCCCTCTGTTTCATCCCCTCTGTTTCTCGACCACTGTTTCAGCCCCTCTGTTTCTCGCCATCTGTTTCAGCCCCTCTGTTTCAGCCCCTCTGTTTCTCGCCCTCTGTTTCAGCCCCTCTGTTTCAGCCCCTCTGTTTCAGCCCCTCTGTTTCAGCCCCTCTGTTTCAGCCCCTCTGTTTCTCGCCCTCTGTTTCTCGCCCTCTGTTTCAGCCCCTCTGTTTCAGCCCCTCTGTTTCTCGCCCTCTGTTTCTCGCCCTCTGTTTCTCGCCCTCTGTTTCTCGATCTCTGTTTCTCGCCCTCTGTTTCTCGCCCTCTGTTTCAGCCCCTCTGTTTCAGCCCCTCTGTTTCAGCCCCTCTGTTTCATCACCTCTGTTTCAGCCCCTCTGTTTCTCGCCCTCTGTTTCTCGCCCTCTGTTTCAGCCCCTCTGTTTCTCGCTCTCTGTTTCTCGCCCTCTGTTTCTCGCCCTCTGTTTCAGCCCCTCTGTTTCAGCCCCTCTGTTTCAGCCCCTCTGTTTCTCGCCCTCTGTTTCTCGCCCGCTGTTTCTCGCCCTCTGTTTCAGCCCCTCTGTTTCAGCCCCTCTGTTTCTCGCCCTCTGTTTCTCGCCCTCTGTTTCTCGCCCTCTGTTTCTCGCTCTTTGTTTCTCTCCCTCTGTTTCTCGCACTCTGTTTCAGCCCCTCTGTTTCAGCCCCTCTGTTTCAGCCCCTCTGTTTCATCCCCTCTGTTTCAGCCCCTCTGTTTCAGCCCCTCTGTTTCTCGCCCTCTGTTTCTCGCCCTCTGTTTCTCGCCCTCTGTTTCTCGTTCTCTGTTTCTCGCCCTCTGTTTCTCGCCCTCTGTTTCAGCCCCTCTGTTTCAGCCCCTCTGTTTCAGCCCCTCTGTTTCTCGCCCTCTGTTTCTCGCCCACTGTTTCTCGCCCTCTGTTTCAGCCCCTCTGTTTCAGCCCCTCTGTTTCAGCCCCTCTGTTTCAGCCCCTCTGTTTCAGCCCCTCTCTTTCTCGCCCTCTGTTTCATCCCCTCTGTTTCAGCCCCTCTGTTTCAGCTCCTCTGTTTCAGCCCCTCTGTTTCAGCCCCTCTGTTTCTCGCTCTCTGTTTCTCGCACTCTGTTTCTCGCCCTCTGTTTCTCGCCCTCTGTTTCAGCCCCTCTGTTTCAGCCCCTCTGTTTCAGCCCCTCTGTTTCTCGCCCTCTGTTTCTCGCCCTCTGTTTCTCGCCCACTGTTTCTCGCCCTCTGTTTCAGCCCCTCTGTTTCAGCCCCTCTGTTTCAGCCCCTCTGTTTAAGCCCCTCTGTTTCTCACCCTCTGTTTCATCCCCTCTGTTTCAGCCCCTCTGTTTCAGCTCCTCTGTTTCAGCCCCTCTGTTTCAGCCCCTCTGTTTCTCGCTCTCTGTTTCTCGCACTCTGTTTCTCGCCCTCTGTTTCAGCCCCTCTGTTAAAGCCCCTCTGTTTCAGCCCCTCTGTTTCTCGCCATCTGTTTCAGCGCCTCTGTTTCAGCCCCTCTGTATCAGCCCCTCTGTTTCAGCCCCTCTGTTTCTCGACCTCTGTTTGTCGCCCTCTGTTTCAGCCCCTCTGTTTCAGCCCCTCTGTTTCAGCCCCTCTGTTTCAGCCCCACTGTTTCTAGCCCTCTGCTTCTCGCTCACTGTTTCTCGCCCTCTGTTTCTCGCCCTCTGTTTCAGTCACTCTGTTTCAGCCCCTCTGTTTCAGCCCCTCTGTTTCAGCCCCTCTGTTTCTCGCCCTCTGTTTCTTTCCCTCTGTTTCTCGCCCTCTGTTTCAGCCCCTCTGTTTCAGTCCCTCTGTTTCAGCCCCTCTGTTTCAGCCCCTCTGTTTCAGCCCCTCTGTTTCTCGCCCTCTGTTTCAGCCCCTCTGTTTCAGCCCCTCTGTTTCTCGCCCTCAGTTTCAGCCCCTCTGTTTCAGCCCCTCTGTTTCAGCCACTCTGTTTCAGCCCCTCTGTTTCTCGACCTCTGTTTCTCGCCCTCTGTTTCTCGCCCTCTGTTTCTCGATCTCTGTTTCTCGCCCTCTGTTTCTCGCCCTCTGTTTCAGCCCCTCTGTTTCAGCCCCTCTGTTTCAGCCCCTCTGTTTCAGCCCCTCTGTTTCAGCCCCTCTGTTTCTCGCCCTCTGTTTCTCGCCCTCTGTTTCAGCCCCTCTGTTTTTCGCTCTCTGTTTCTCGCCCTCTGTTTCTCGCCCTCTGTTTCAGCCCCTCTGTTTCAGCCCCTCTGTTTCAGCCCCTCTGTTTCTCGCCCTCTGTTTCTCGCCCACTGTTCCTCGCCCTCTGTTTCAGACCCTCTGTTTCAGCCCCTCTGTTTCAGCCCCTCTGTTTCAGCCCATCTGTTTCTCGCCCTCTGTTTCAGCCCCTCTGTTTCTGGCCCTCTGTTTCTCGCCCACTGTTTCTCGCCCTCTGTTTCAGCCCCTCTGTTTCAGCCCCTCTGTTTCAGCCACTCTGTTTCTCGCCCTCTGTTTCTCGCCCAGCTGTTTCTCGCCCTCTGTTTCAGCCCCTCTGTGTCAGCCCCTCTGTTTCAGCCCCTCTGTTTCAGCCCCTCTGTTTCTCGCCCTCTGTTTCTCGCCCTCTGTTTCATGCCCTCTGTTTCTCGCTCTCTGTTTCTCGCCCTCTGTTTCAGCCCCTCTGTTTCAGCCCCTCTGTTTCTCGCCCTCTGTTTCTCGCCCTCTGTTTCTCGCCCTCAGTTTCAGCCCCTCTGTTTCAGCCCCTTTGTTTAAGCCCCTCTGTTTCTGCCCCTCTGTTTCTCGCCCACTGTTTCTCGTCCTCTGTTTCAGCCCCTCTGTTTCAGCCCCTCTGTTTCAGCCCCTCTGTTTCAGCCCCTCTGTTTCTCGCCCTCAGTTTCTCGCCCTCTGTTTCTCGCCCTCTGTTTCTCGCCCTCTGTTTCAGCCCCTCTGTTTAAGCCGCTCTGTTTCTCGCCCTCTGTTTCTCGCCCTCTGTTTCAGTCCCTCTGTTTCAGCCTCTCAGTTTCAGCCCCTCTGTTTCTCCCCCTCTGTTTCAGCACCTCTGTTTCTCGCCCTCTCTTTCAGCCCCTCTCTTTCTCGCCCACTGTTGCAGACCCTCTGTATCTCGCCTTCTATTTCAGCCCCTCTGTTTCAGCCCCTCTGTTTCAGCCCCTCTGTTTCAGCCCCTCTGTTTCTCGCCATCTGTTTCAGCCCCTCTGTTTCAGCCCCTCTGTTTCTCGCCCTCTGTTTCAGCCCCTCTGTTTCAGCCCCTCTGCTTCAGCCCCTCTGGTTCAGCACCTCTGTTTCTCGCCCTTTGTTTCTCGCCCTCTGTTTCAGCCCCTCTGTTTCAGCCCCTCTGTTTCAGCACCTCTGTTTCTCGATCTCTGTTTCTCGCCCTCAGTTTCTCGCCCTCTGTTTCTCGCCCTCTGTTTCTCGCCCACTGTTTCAGCCCCTCTGTTTCAGCCCCACAGTATCAGCCCATTTTTTTCAGCCCCTCTGTTTCAGCCCCTCTGTTTCTCGCCCTCTGTTTCTCTTTCTCTGTTTCTCGCCCTCTGTTTCATCCCCTCTGTTTCTCGACCACTGTTTCAGCCCCTCTGTTTCTCGCCATCTGTTTCAGCCCCTCTGTTTCAGCCCCTCTGTTTCTCGCCCTCTGTTTCATCCCCTCTGTTTCAGCCCCTCTGTTTCAGCCCCTCTGTTTCAGCCCCTCTGTTTCAGCCCCTCTGTTTCTCGCCCTCTGTTTCTCGCCCTCTGTTTCAGCCCCTCTGTTTCAGCCCCTCTGTTTCAGCCCCTCTGTTTCTCGCCCTCTGTTTCTCGCCCTCTGTTTCTCGCCCTCTGTTTCTCGATCTCTGTTTCTCGCCCTCTGTTTCTCGCCCTCTGTTTCAGCCCCTCTGTTTCAGCCCCTCTGTTTCAGCCCCTCTGTTTCATCACCTCTGTTTCAGCCCCTCTGTTTCTCGCCCTCTGTTTCTCGCCCTCTGTTTCAGCCCCTCTGTTTCTCGCTCTCTGTTTCTCGCCCTCTGTTTCTCGCCCTCTGTTTCAGCCCCTCTGTTTCAGCCCCTCTGTTTCAGCCCCTCTGTTTCTCGCCCTCTGTTTCTCGCCCACTGTTTCTCGCCCTCTGTTTCAGCCCCTCTGTTTCAGCCCCTCTGTTTCTCGCCCTCTGTTTCTCGTCCTCTGTTTCTCGCCCTCTGTTTCTCGCTCTTTGTTTCTCTCCCTCTGTTTCTCGCCCACTGTTTCAGCCCCTCTGTTTCAGCCCCACAGTATCAGCCCATTTTTTTCAGCCCCTCTGTTTCAGCCCCTCTGTTTCTCGCCCTCTGTTTCTCTTTCTCTGTTTCTCGCCCTCTGTTTCATCCCCTCTGTTTCTCGACCACTGTTTCAGCCCCTCTGTTTCTCGCCATCTGTTTCAGCCCCTCTGTTTCAGCCCCTCTGTTTCTCGCCCTCTGTTTCATCCCCTCTGTTTCAGCCCCTCTGTTTCAGCCCCTCTGTTTCAGCCCCTCTGTTTCAGCCCCTCTGTTTCTCGCCCTCTGTTTCTCGCCCTCTGTTTCAGCCCCTCTGTTTCAGCCCCTCTGTTTCAGCCCCTCTGTTTCTCGCCCTCTGTTTCTCGCCCTCTGTTTCTCGCCCTCTGTTTCTCGATCTCTGTTTCTCGCCCTCTGTTTCTCGCCCTCTGTTTCAGCCCCTCTGTTTCAGCCCCTCTGTTTCAGCCCCTCTGTTTCATCACCTCTGTTTCAGCCCCTCTGTTTCTCGCCCTCTGTTTCTCGCCCTCTGTTTCAGCCCCTCTGTTTCTCGCTCTCTGTTTCTCGCCCTCTGTTTCTCGCCCTCTGTTTCAGCCCCTCTGTTTCAGCCCCTCTGTTTCAGCCCCTCTGTTTCTCGCCCTCTGTTTCTCGCCCACTGTTTCTCGCCCTCTGTTTCAGCCCCTCTGTTTCAGCCCCTCTGTTTCTCGCCCTCTGTTTCTCGCCCTCTGTTTCTCGCCCTCTGTTTCTCGCTCTTTGTTTCTCTCCCTCTGTTTCTCGCACTCTGTTTCAGCCCCTCTGTTTCAGCCCCTCTGTTTCAGCCCCTCTGTTTCATCCCCTCTGTTTCAGCCCCTCTGTTTCAGCCCCTCTGTTTCTCGCCCTCTGTTTCTCGCCCTCTGTTTCTCGCCCTCTGTTTCTCGTTCTCTGTTTCTCGCCCTCTGTTTCTCGCCCTCTGTTTCAGCCCCTCTGTTTCAGCCCCTCTGTTTCAGCCCCTCTGTTTCTCGCCCTCTGTTTCTCGCCCACTGTTTCTCGCCCTCTGTTTCAGCCCCTCTGTTTCAGCCCCTCTGTTTCAGCCCCTCTGTTTCAGCCCCTCTCTTTCTCGCCCTCTGTTTCATCCCCTCTGTTTCAGCCCCTCTGTTTCAGCTCCTCTGTTTCAGCCCCTCTGTTTCAGCCCCTCTGTTTCTCGCCCTCTGTTTCTCGCCCTCTGTTTCTCGCCCTCAGTTTCAGCCCCTCTGTTTCAGCCCCTCTGTTTCAGCCCCTCTGTTTCTCGCCCTCTGTTTCTCGCCCTCTGTTTCTCGCCCACTGTTTCTCGCCCTCTGTTTCAGCCCCTCTGTTTCAGCCCCTCTGTTTCAGCCCCTCTGTTTCAGCCCCTCTGTTTCTCGCCATCTGTTTCATCCCCTCTGTTTCAGCCCCTCTGTTTCAGCTCCTCTGATTCAGCCCCTCTGTTTCAGCCCTTCTGTTTCTCGCTCTCTGTTTCTCGCCCTCTGTTTCTCGCCCTCTGTTTCAGCCCCTCTGTTAAAGCCCCTCTGTTTCAGCCCCTCTGTTTCTCGCCCTCTGTTTCAGCCCCTCTGTTTCAGCCCCTCTGTATCAGCCCCTCTGTTTCAGCCCCTCTGTTTCTCGACCTCTGTTTGTCGCCCTCTGTTTCAGCCCCTCTGTTTCAGCCCCTCTGTTTCAGCCCCTCTGTTTCAGCCCCACTGTTTCTAGCCCTCTGCTTCTCGCTCTCTGTTTCTCGCCCTCTCTTTCTCGCCCACTGTTTCAGTCACTCTGTTTCAGCCCCTCTGTTTCAGCCCCTCTGTTTCAGCCCCTCTGTTTCTCGCCCTCTGTTTCTTTCCCTCTGTTTCTCGCCCTCTGTTTCAGCCCCTCTGTTTCAGTCCCTCTGTTTCAGCCCCTCTGTTTCTGCCCCTCTGTTTCAGCCCCTCTGTTTCTCGCCCTCTGTTTCAGCCCCTCTGTTTCAGCCCCTCTGTTTCTCGCCCTCAGTTTCAGCCCCTCTGTTTCAGCCCCTCTGTTTCAGCCACTCTGTTTCAGCCCCTCTGTTTCTCGCCCTCTGTTTCTCGCCCTCTGTTTCTCGCCCTCTGTTTCTCGATCTCTGTTTCTCGCCCTCTGTTTCTCGCCCTCTGTTTCATCCCCTCTGTTTCAGCCCCTCTGTTTCAGCCCCTCTGTTTCAGCCCCTCTGTTTCTCGCCCTCTGTTTCTCGCCCTCTGTTTCAGCCCCTCTGTTTCTCGCTCTCTGTTTCTCGCCCTCTGTTTCTCGCCCTCTGTTTCAGCCCCTCTGTTTCAGCCCCTCTGTTTCAGCCCCTCTGTTTCTCGCCCTCTGTTTCTCGCCCACTGTTACTCGCCCTCTGTTTCAGCCCCTCTGTTTCAGCCCCTCTGTTTCAGCCCCTCTGTTTCAGCCCCTCTGTTTCTCGCCCTCTGTTTCAGCCCCTCTGTTTCTCGCCCTCTGTTTCTCGCCCACTCTTTCTCGCCCTCTGTTTCAGCCCCTCTGTTTCAGCCCCTCTGTTTCAGCCCCTCTGTTTCAGCCCCTCTCTTTCTCGCCCTCTGTTTCTCGCCCTCTGTTTCTTGCCCTCTGTTTCTCGCTCTCGGTTTCTCGCCCTCTGTTTCTCGCCCTCTGTTTCAGCCCCTCTGTTTCAGCCCCTCTGTTTCAGCCCTTCTGTTTCTCGCCCTCTGTTTCAGCCCCTCTGTTTCTCGCCCTCTGTTTCTCGCCCACTGTTTCTCGCCCTCTGTTTCAGCCCCTCTGTTTCAGCCCCTCTGTTTCAGCCCCTCTGTTTCTCGCCCCCTGTTTTTCGCCCACTGTTTCTCGCCCTCTGTTTCAGCCCGTCTGTTTCAGCCCCTCTGTTTCAGCCCCTCTGTTTCAGCCCCTCTGTTTCAGCCCCTCTGTTTCTCGCCCTCTGTTTCTCGCCCTCTGTTTCTTGCCCTCTGTTTCTCGCTCTCTGTTTCTCGCCCTCTGTTTCAGCCCCTCTGTTTCAGCCCCTCTGTTTCAGCCCCTCTGTTTCTCGCCCTCTGTTTCTCGCCCTCTGTTTCTCGCCCTCAGTTTCAGCCCCTCTGTTTCAGCCCCTTTGTTTCAGCCCCTCTGTTTCTGCCCCTCTGTTTCTCGCCCACTGTTTCTCGTCCTCTGTTTCAGCCCCTCTGTTTCAGCCCCTCTGTTTCAGCCCCTCTGTTTCAGCCCCTCTGATTCTCGCCCTCTGTTTCTCGCCCTCTGTTTCTCGCCCTCTGTTTCTCGCCCTCTGTTTCAGCCCCTCTGTTTAAGCCGCTCTGTTTCTCGCCCTCTGTTTCAGCCCCTCTGTTTCAGCCTCTCAGTTTCAGCCCCTCTGTTTCTCCCCCTCTGTTTCAGCACCTCTGTTTCTCGCCCTCTCTTTCAAAACCCTCTCTTTCTCGCCCACTGTTGCAGACCCTCTGTATCTCGCCCTCTGTTTCAGCCCCTCTGTTTCAGCCCCTCTGTTTCAGCCCCTCTGTTTCAGCCCCTCTGTTTCTCGCCATCTGTTTCAGGCCCTCTGTTTCAGCCCCTCTGTTTCTCGCCCTCTGTTTCAGCCCCTCTGTTTCAGCCCCTCTGTTTCAGCCCCTCTGTTTCAGCACCTCTGTTTCTCGCCCTTTGTTTCTCGCCCTCTGTTTCAGCCCCTCTGTTTCTCGCCCTCTGTTTCAGCCCCTCTGTTTCTCGCCCTCTGTTTCAGCCCCTCTGTTTCAGTCCCTCTGTTTCAGCCCCTCTGTTTGTGCCCCTCTGTTTCAGCCCCTCTGTTTCACGCCCTCTGTTTCAGCCCCTCTGTTTCAGCCCCTCTGTTTCTCGCCCTCTGTTTCAGCCCCTCTGTTTCAGCCCCTCTGTATCAGCCCCTTTGTTTCAGCCCCTCTGTTTCTCGCCCTCTGTTTGTCGCCCTCTGTTTCAGCCCCTCTGTTTCAGCCCCTCAGTTTCAGCCCCTCTGTTTCAGCCCCACTGTTTCTCGCCCTCTGCTTCTCGCTCTCTGTTTCTCGCCCTCTGTTTCTCGCCCTCTGTTTCAGTCCCTCTGTTTCAGCCCCTCTGTTTCAGCCCCCCTGTTTCAGCCCCACTGTTTCTCGCCCTCTGCTTCTCGCTCTCTGTTTCTCGCCCTCTGTTTATCGCCCTCTGTTTCAGGCCCTCTGTTTCAGCCCCTCTGTTTCAGTCCCTCTGTTTCAGCCCCTCTGTTTGTGCCCCTCTGTTTCAGCCCCTCTGTTTCACGCCCTCTGTTTCAGCCCCTCTGTTTCAGCCCCTCTGTTTCTCGCCCTCTGTTTCAGCCCCTCTGTTTCAGCCCCTCTGTATCACCCCCTCTGTTTCAGCCCCTCTGTTTCTCGCCCTCTGTTTGTCGCCCTCTGTTTCAGCCCCTCTGTTTCAGCCCCTCTGTTTCAGCCCCTCTGTTTCAGCCCCACTGTTTCTCGCCCTCTGCTTCTCGCTCTCTGTTTCTCGCCCTCTGTTTCTCGCCCTCTGTTTCAGTCCCTCTGTTTCAGCCGCTCTGTTTCAGCCCCTCTGTTTCAGCCCCTCTGTTTCTCGCCCTCTGTTTCTTTCCCTCTGTTTCTCGCCCTCTGTTTCAGCCCCTCTGTTTCAGCCCCTCTGTTTCAGCCCCTCTGTTTCAGCCCCTCTGTTTCAGCCCCTCTGTTTCTCGCCCTCAGTTTCAGCCCCTCTGTTTCAGCCCCTCTGTTTCAGCCACTCTGTTTCAGCCCCTCTGTTTCTCGCCCTCTGTTTCTCGCTCTCTGTTACTCGCCCTCTCTTTCTCTATCTCTGTTTCTCGCCCTCTGTTTCTCGCCCTCTGTTTCAGCCCCTCTGTTTCAGCCCCTCTGTTTCAGCCCCTCTGTTTCAGCCCCTCTGTTTCTCGCCCTCTGTTTCTCGCCCACTGTTTCAGCCCCTCTGTTTCTCGCTCTCTGTTTCTCGCCCTCTGTTTCTCGCCCTCTGTTTCAGCCCCTCTGTTTCAGACCCTCTGTTTCAGCCCCTCTGTTTCTCGCCCTCTGTTTCTCGCCCACTGTTTCTCGCCCTCTGTTTCAGCCCCTCTGTTTCAGGCCCTCTGTTTGAGCCCCTCTGTTTCAGCCCCTCTGTTTCTCGCCCTCTGTTTCTCGCCCTCTGTTTCTTGCCCTCTGTTTCTCGCTCTCTGTTTCTCGCCCTCTATTTCTCGCCATCTGTTTCAGCCCCTCTGTTTCAGCCCCTCTGTTTCAGCCCCTCTGTTTCTCGCCCTCTGTTTCAGCCCCTCTGTTTCTCGCCCTCTGTTTCTCGCCCACTGTTTCTCGCCCTCTGTTTCAGCCCCTCTGTTTCAGCCACTCTGTTTCAGCCCCTCTGTTTCTCGCCCTCTGTTTCTCGCCCAACTGTTTCTCGCCCTCTGTTTCAGCCCCTCTGTGTCAGCCCCTCTGTTTCAGCCCCTCTGTTTCAGCCCCTCTGTTTCTCGCCCTCTGTTTCTCGCCCTCTGTTTCATGCCCTCTGTTTCTCGCTCTCTGTTTCTCGCCCTCTGTTTCAGCCCCTCTGTTTCAGCCCCTGTGTTTCAGCCCATCTGTTTCTCGCCCTCTGTTTCTCGCCCTCTGTTTCTCGCCCTCAGTTTCAGCCCCTCTGTTTCAGCCCCTTTGTTTCAGCCCCTCTGTTTCTGCCCCTCTGTTTCTCGCCCACTGTTTCTCGTCCTCTGTTTCAGCCCCTCTGTTTCAGCCCCTCTGTTTCAGCCCCTCTGTTTAAGCCGCTCTGTTTCTCGCCCTCTGTTTCTCGCCCTCTGTTTCAGCCCCTCTGTTTCAGCCTCTCAGTTTCAGCCCCTCTGTTTCTCCCCCTCTGTTTCAGCACCTCTGTTTCTCGCCCTCTCTTTCAGCCCCTCTCTTTCTCGCCCACTGTTGCAGACCCTCTGTATCTCGCCTTCTATTTCAGCCCCTCTGTTTCAGCCCCTCTGTTACAGCCCCTCTGTTTCTCGCCATCTGTTTCAGCCCCTCTGTTTCAGCCCCTCTGTTTCTCGCCCTCTGTTTCAGCCCCTCTGTTTCAACCCCTCTGCTTCAGCCCCTCTGGTTCAGCACCTCTGTTTCTCGCCCTTTGTTTCTCGCCCTCTGTTTCAGCCCCTCTGTTTCAGCCCCTCTGTTTCAGCACCTCTGTTTCTCGATCTCTGTTTCTCGCCCACTGTTTCTCGCCCTCTGTTTCTCGCCCTCTGTTTCTCGCCCACTGTTTCAGCCCCTCTGTTTCAGCCCCACAGTATCAGCCCATTTTTTTCAGCCCCTCTGTTTCAGCCCCTCTGTTTCTCGCCCTCTGTTTCTCTTTCTCTGTTTCTCGCCCTCTGTTTCATCCCCTCTGTTTCTCGACCACTGTTTCAGCCCCTCTGTTTCTCGCCATCTGTTTCAGCCCCTCTGTTTCAGCCCCTCTGTTTCTCGCCCTCTGTTTCAGCCCCTCTGTTTCAGCCCCTCTGTTTCAGCCCCTCTGTTTCAGCCCCTCTGTTTCAGCCCCTCTGTTTCTCGCCCTCTGTTTCTCGCCCTCTGTTTCAGCCCCTCTGTTTCAGCCCCTCTGTTTCAGCCCCTCTGTTTCTCGCCCTCTGTTTCTCGCCCTCTGTTTCTCGCCCTCTGTTTCTCGATCTCTGTTTCTCGCCCTCTGTTTCTCGCCCTCTGTTTCAGCCCCTCTGTTTCAGCCCCTCTGTTTCAGCCCCTCTGTTTCAGCACCTCTGTTTCAGCCCCTCTGTTTCTCGCCCTCTGTTCCTCGCCCTCTGTTTCAGCACCTCTGTTTCTCGCTCTCTGTTTCTCGCCCTCTGTTTCTCGCCCTCTGTTTCAGCCCCTCTGTTTCAGCCCCTCTGTTTCAGCCCCTCTGTTTCTCGCCCTCTGTTTCTCGCCCACTGTTTCTCGCCCTCTGTTTCAGCCCCTCTGTTTCAGCCCCTCTGTTTCTCGCCCTCTGTTTCTCGCCCTCTGTTTCTCGCCCTCTGTTTCTCGCTCTTTGTTTCTCTCCCTCTATTTCTCGCACTCTGTTTCAGCCCCTCTGTTTCAGCCCCTCTGTTTCAGCCCCTCTGTTTCATCCCCTCTGTTTCAGCCCCTCTGTTTCAGCCCCTCTGTTTCTCGCCCTCTGTTTCTCGCCCTCTGTTTCTCGCCCTCTGTTTCTCGATCTCTGTTTCTCGCCCTCTGTTTCTCGCAATCTGTTTCAGCCCCTCTGTTTCAGCCCCTCTGTTTCAGCCCCTCTGTTTCAGCCCCTCTGTTTCAGCCCCTCTGTTTCAGCCCCTCTCTTTCTCGCCCTCTGTTTCATCCCTTCTGTTTCAGCCCCTCTGTTTCAGCTCCTCTGTTTCAGCCCCTCTGTTTCAGCCCCTCTGTTTCTCGCCCTCTGTTTCTCGCCCTCTGTTTCTCGCCCTCTGTTTCAGCCCCTCTGTTTCAGCCCCTCTGTTTCAGCCCCTCTGTTTCTCGCCCTCTGTTTCTCGCCCTCTGTTTCTCGCCCACTGTATCTCGCCCTCTGTTTCAGCCCCTCTGTTTCAGCCCCTCTGTTTCTCGCCCTCTGTTTCATCCCCTCTGTTTCAGCCCCTCTGTTTCAGCTCCTCTGTTTCAGCCCCTCTGTTTCAGCCCCTCTGTTTCTCGCTCTCTGTTTCTCGCCCTCTGTTTCTCGCCCTCTGTTTCAGCCCCTCTGTTTCAGCCCCTCTGTTTCAGCCCCTCTGTTTCTCGCCCTCTGTTTCTCGCTCACTGTTTCTCGCCCTCTGTTTCAGCCCCTCTGTTTCAGCCCCTCTGTTTCAGCCCCTCTGTTTCAGCCCCTCTGTTTCTCGCCCTCTGTTTCTCGCCCTCTGTTTTTTGCCCTCTGTTTCTCGCTCTCTGTTTCTCGCCCTCTGTTTCTCGCCCTCTGTTTCAGCCCCTCTGTTTCAGCCCCTCTGTTTCAGCCCCTCTGTTTCTCGCCCTCTGTTTCTCGCCCACTGTTTCTCGCCCTCTGTTTCAGCCCCTCTGTTTCATCCCCTCTGTTTCAGCCCCTCTGTTTCAGCTCCTCTGTTTCAGCCCCTCTGTTTCAGCCCCTCTGTTTCTCGCTCTCTGTTTCTCGCCCTCTGTTTCTCGCCCTCTGTTTCAGCCCCTCTGTTAAAGCCCCTCTGTTTCAGCCCCTCTGTTTCTCGCCCACTGTTTCTCCCCCTCTGTTTCAGCCCCTCTGTTTCAGCCCCTCTGTTTCAGCCCCTCTGTTTCAGCCCCTCTGTTTCTCGCCCTCTGTTTCTCGCCCTCTGTTTCTTGCCCTCTGTTTCTCGCTCTCTGTTTCTCGCCCTCTGTTTCTCGCCCTCTGTTTCAGCCCCTCTGTTTCAGCCCCTCTGTTTCAGCCCCTCTGTTTCTCGCCCTCTGTTTCAGCCCCTCTGTTTCTCGCCCTCTGTTTCTCGCCCACTGTTTCTCGCCCTCTGTTTCAGCCCCTCTGTTTCAGCCCCTCTGTTTCAGCCCCTCTGTTTCTCGCCCTCTGTTTCTCGCCCACTGTTTCTCGCCCTCTGTTTCAGCCCCTCTGTTTCAGCCCCTCTGTTTCAGCCCCTCTGTTTCAGCCCCTCTGTTTCTCGCCCTCTGTTTGTCGCCCTCTGTTTCTTGCCCCTCTGTTTCTCGCTCTCTGTTTCTCGCCCTCTGTTTCAGCCCCTCTGTTTCAGCCCCTCTGTTTCAGCCCCTCTGTTTCTCGCCCTCTGTTTCTCGCCCTCTGTTTCTCGCCCTCAGTTTCAGCCCCTCTGTTTCAGCCCCTTTGTTTCAGCCCCTCTGTTTCTGCCCCTCTGTTTCTCGCCCACTGTTTCTCGTCCTCTGTTTCAGCCCCTCTGTTTCAGCCCCTCTGTTTCTCGCCCACTGTTTCTCGCCATCTGTTTCTCGCCCTCTGTTTCTCGCCCTCTGTTTCAGCCCCTCTGTTTAAGCCGCTCTGTTTCTCGCCCTCTGTTTCTCGCCCTCTGTTTCAGCCCCTCTGTTTCAGCCTCTCAGTTTCAGCCCCTCTGTTTCTCCCCCTCTGTTTCAGCACCTCTGTTTCTCGCCCTCTCTTTCAGCCCCTCCTTTTCTCGCCCACTGTTGCAGACCCTCTGTATCTCGCCCTTTGTTTCTCGCCCTCTGTTTCAGCCCCTCTGTTTCAGCCCCTCTGTTTCAGCACCTCTGTTTCTCGATCTCTGTTTCTCGCCCACTGTTTCTCGCCCTCTGTTTCTCGCCCTCTGTTTCTCGCCCACTGTTTCAGCCCCTCTGTTTCAGCCCCACAGTATCAGCCCATTTTTTTCAGCCCCTCTGTTTCAGCCCCTCTGGTTCTCGCCCTCTGTTTCTCTTTCTCTGTTTCTCGCCCTCTGTTTCATCCCCTCTGTTTCTCGACCACTGTTTCAGCCCCTCTGTTTCTCGCCATCTGTTTCAGCCCCTCTGTTTCAGCCCCTCTGTTTCTCGCCCTCTGTTTCAGCCCCTCTGTTTCAGCCCCTCTTTTTCAGCCCCTCTGTTTCAGCCCCTCTGTTTCAGCCCCTCTGTTTCTCGCCCTCTGTTTCTCGCCCTCTGTTTCAGCCCCTCTGTTTCAGCCCCTCTGTTTCAGCCCCTCTGTTTCTCGACCTCTGTTTCTCGCCCTCTGTTTCTCGCCCTCTGTTTCTCGATCTCTGTTTCTCGCCCTCTGTTTCTCGCCCTCTGTTTCAGCCCCTCTGTTTCAGCCCCTCTGTTTCAGCCCCTCTGTTTCAGCACCTCTGTTTCAGCCCCTCTGTTTCTCGCCCTCTGTTCCTCGCCCTCTGTTTCAGCCCCTCTGTTTCTCGCTCTCTGTTTCTCGCCCTCTGTTTCTCGCCCTCTGTTTCAGCCCCTCTGTTTCAGCCCCTCTGTTTCAGCCCCTCTGTTTCTCGCCCTCTGTTTCTCGCCCACTCTTTCTCGCCCTCTGTTTCAGCCCCTCTGTTTCAGCCCCTCTGTTTCTCGCCCTCTGTTTCTCGCCCTCTGTTTCTCGCCCTCTGTTTCTCGCTCTTTGTTTCTCTCCCTCTATTTCTCGCACTCTGTTTCAGCCCCTCTGTTTCAGCCCCTCTGTTTCAGCCCCTCTGTTTCATCCCCTCTGTTTCAGCCCCTCTGTTTCAGCCCCTCTGTTTCTCGCCCTCTGTTTCTCGCCCTCTGTTTCTCGCCCTCTGTTTCTCGATCTCTGTTTCTCGCCCTCTGTTTCTCGCCATCTGTTTCAGCCCCTCTGTTTCAGCCCGTCTGTTTCAGCCCCTCTGTTTCTCGCCCTCTGTTTCTCGCCCACTGTTTCTCGCCCTCTGTTTCAGCCCCTCTGTTTCAGCCCCTCTGTTTCAGCCCCTCTGTTTCAGCCCCTCTGTTTCAGCCCCTCTCTTTCTCGCCCTCTGTTTCATCCCCTCTGTTTCAGCCCCTCTGTTTCAGCTCCTCTGTTTCAGCCCCTCTGTTTCAGCCCCTCTGTTTCTCGCCCTCTGTTTCTCGCCCTCTGTTTCTCGCCCTCTGTTTCAGCCCCTCTGTTTCAGCCCCTCTGTTTCAGCCCCTCTGTTTCTCGCCCTCTGTTTCTCGCCCTCTGTTTCTCGCCCACTGTTTCTCGCCCTCTGTTTCAGCCCCTCTGTTTCAGCCCCTCTGTTTCAGCCCCTCTGTTTCAGCCCCTCTGTTTCTCGCCCTCTGTTTCATCCCCTCTGTTTCAGCCCCTCTGTTTCAGCTCCTCTGTTTCAGCCCCTCTGTTTCAGCCCCTCTGTTTCTCGCTCTCTGTTTCTCGCCCTCTGTTTCTCGCCCTCTGTTTCAGCCCCTCTGTTTCAGCCCCTCTGTTTCAGCCCCTCTGTTTCTCGCCCTCTGTTTCTCGCTCACTGTTTCTCGCCCTCTGTTTCAGCCCCTCTGTTTCAGCCCCTCTGTTTCAGCCCCTCTGTTTCAGCCCCTCTGTTTCTCGCCCTCTGTTTCTCGCCCTCTGTTTTTTGCCCTCTGTTTCTCGCTCTCTGTTTCTCGCCCTCTGTTTCTCGCCCTCTGTTTCAGCCCCTCTGTTTCAGCCCCTCTGTTTCAGCCCCTCTGTTTCTCGCCCTCTGTTTCAGCCCCTCTGTTTCTCGCCCTCTGTTTCTCGCCCACTGTTTCTCGCCCTCTGTTTCAGCCCCTCTGTTTCATCCCCTCTGTTTCAGCCCCTCTGTTTCAGCTCCTCTGTTTCAGCCCCTCTGTTTCAGCCCCTCTGTTTCTCGCTCTCTGTTTCTCGCCCTCTGTTTCTCGCCCTCTGTTTCAGCCCCTCTGTTAAAGCCCCTCTGTTTCAGCCCCTCTGTTTCTCGCCCTCTGTTTCTCGCCCACTGTTTCTCGCCCTCTGTTTCAGCCCCTCTGTTTCAGCCCCTCTGTTTCAGCCCCTCTGTTTCAGCCCCTCTGTTTCTCGCCCTCTGTTTCTCGCCCTCTGTTTCTTGCCCTCTGTTTCTCGCTCTCTGTTTCTCGCCCTCTGTTTCTCGCCCTCTGTTTCAGCCCCTCTGTTTCAGCCCCTCTGTTTCAGCCCCTCTGTTTCTCGCCCTCTGTTTCAGCCCCTCTGTTTCTCGCCCTCTGTTTCTCGCCCACTGTTTCTCGCCCTCTGTTTCAGCCCCTCTGTTTCAGCCCCTCTGTTTCAGCCCCTCTGTTTCTCGCCCTCTGTTTCTCGCCCACTGTTTCTCGCCCTCTGTTTCAGCCCCTCTGTTTCAGCCCCTCTGTTTCAGCCCCTCTGTTTCAGCCCCTCTGTTTCTCGCCCTCTGTTTGTCGCCCTCTGTTTCTTGCCCTCTGTTTCTCGCTCTCTGTTTCTCGCCCTCTGTTTCAGCCCCTCTGTTTCAGCCCCTCTGTTTCAGCCCCTCTGTTTCTCGCCCTCTGTTTCTCGCCCTCTGTTTCTCGCCCTCAGTTTCAGCCCCTCTGTTTCAGCCCCTTTGTTTCAGCCCCTCTGTTTCTGCCCCTCTGTTTCTCGCCCACTGTTTCTCGTCCTCTGTTTCAGCCCCTCTGTTTCAGCCCCTCTGTTTCAGCCCCTCTGTTTCAGCCCCTCTGTTTCTCGCACTCTGTTTCTCGCCCTCTGTTTCTCGCCCTCCGTTTCTCGCCCTCTGTTTCAGCCCCTCTGTTTAAGCCGCTCTGTTTCTCGCCCTCTGTTTCTCGCCCTCTGTTTCAGCCCCTCTGTTTCAGCCTCTCAGTTTCAGCCCCTCTGTTTCTCCCCCTCTGTTTCAGCACCTCTGTTTCTCGCCCTCTCTTTCAGCCCCTCCTTTTCTCGCCCACTGTTGCAGACCCTCTGTATCTCGCCCTCTGTTTCAGCCCCTCTGTTTCAGCCCCTCTGTTTCAGCCCCTCTGTTTCAGCCCCTCTGTTTCTCGCCATCTGTTTCAGCCCCTCTGTTTCAGCCCCTCTGTTTCTCGCCCTCTGTTTCAGCCCCTCTGTTTCAGCCCCTCTGTTTCAGCCCCTCCGTTTCAGCACCTCTGTTTCTCGCCCTTTGTTTCTCGCCCTCTGTTTCAGCCCCTCTGTTTCTCGCCCTCTGTTTCAGCCCCTCTGTTTCTCGCCCTCTGTTTCAGCCCCTCTGTTTCAGTCCCTCTGTTTCAGCCCCTCTGTTTGTGCCCCTCTGTTTCAGCCCCTCTGTTTCACGCCCTCTGTTTCAGCCCCTCTGTTTCAGCCCCTCTGTTTCTCGCCCTCTGTTTCAGCCCCTCTGTTTCACCCCCTCTGTATCAGCCCCTCTGTTTCAGCCCCTCTGTTTCTCGCCCTCTGTTTGTCGCCCTCTGTTTCAGCCCCTCTGTTTCAGCCCCTCTGTTTCAGCCCCTCTGTTTCAGCCCCACTGTTTCTCGCCCTCTGCTTCTCGCTCTCTGTTTCTCGCCCTCTGTTTCTCGCCCTCTGTTTCAGTACCTCTGTTTCAGCCCCTCTGTTTCAGCCCCTCTGTTTCAGCCCCTCTGTTTCTCGCCCTCTGTTTCTTTCCCTCTGTTTCTCGCCCTCTGTTTCAGCCCCTCTGTTTCAGTCCCTCTGTTTCAGCCTCTCTGTTTCAGCCCCTCTGTTTCAGGCCCTCTGTTTCTCGCCCTCTGTTTCAGCCCCTCTGTTTCACCCCCTCTGTTTCTCGCCCTCAGTTTCAGCCCCTCTGTTTCAGCCCCTCTGTTTCAGCCACTCTGTTTCAGCCCCTCTGTTTCTCGCCCTCTGTTTCTCGCCCTCTGTTGCAGCCCCTCTGTTTCAGCCCCTCTGTTTCAGCCCCTCTGTTTCTCGCCCTCTGTTTCTCGCCCTCTGTTTCTCGCCCTCTGTTTCTCGCTCTCTGTTTCTCTCCCTCTGTTTCTCGCCCTCTGTTTCAGCCCCTCTGTTTCAGCCCCTCTGTTTCAGCCCCTCTGTTTCAGCCCCTCTGTTTCAGCCCCTCTGTTTCTCGCCCTCTGTTTCAGACCCTCTGTTTCAGCCCCTCTCTTTCAGCCCCTCTGTTTCTCGCCCTCTGTTTCTCGCCCTCTGTTTCTGGCCCTCTGTTTCTCGCCAACTGTTTCAGCCCCTCTGTTTCAGCCCCACTGTATCAGCCCATCTATTTCAGCCCCTCTGTTTCAGCCCCTCGGTTTCAGCCCCTCTGTTTCTCGCCCTCTGTTTCTCGCCCTCTGATTCTCGCCCTCTGTTTCATCCCCTCTGTTTCTCGCCCACTGTTTCAGCCCCTCTGTTTCTCGCCATCTGTTTCAGCCCCTCTGTTTCAGCCCCTCTGTTTCTCGACCTCTG
Source organism: Stegostoma tigrinum (assembly GCF_030684315.1). Classification (NCBI taxonomy): domain Eukaryota; kingdom Metazoa; phylum Chordata; class Chondrichthyes; order Orectolobiformes; family Stegostomatidae; genus Stegostoma; species Stegostoma tigrinum. The sequence continues at coordinate 3,706,111 of NW_026728408.1, forward strand.
TTTCAGCCCCTCTGTTTCAGCCCCTCTGTTTCAGCCCCTCTGTTTCAGCCCCTCTGTTTCTCGCCCTCTGTTTCTCGCCCTCTGTTTCAGCCCCTCTGTTTCAGCCCCTCTGTTTCAGCCCCTCTGTTTCTCGCCCTCTGTTTCTCGCCCTCTGTTTCTCGCCCTCTGTTTCTCGATCTCTGTTTCTCGCCGTCTGTTTCTCGCCCTCTGTTTCAGCCCCTCTGTTTCAGCCCCTCTGTTTCAGCCCCTCTGTTTCAGCCCCTCTGTTTCAGACCCTCTGTTTCTCGCCCTCTGTTTCTCGCCCTCTGTTTCAGACGCTCTGTTTCTCGCTCTCTGTTTCTCGCCCTCTGTTTCTCGCCCTCTGTTTCAGCCCCTCTGTTTCAGCCCCTCTGTTTCAGCCCCTCTGTTTCTCGCCCTCAGTTTCTCGCCCACTGTTTCTCGCCCTCTGTTTCAGCCCCTCTGTTTCAGCCCCTCTGTTTCAGCCCCTCTGTTTCAGCCCCTCTGTTTCTCGCCCTCTGTTTCTCGCCCTATGTTTCTTGCCCTCTGTTTCTCGCTCTCTGTTTCTCGCCCTCTGTTTCTCGCCCTCTGTTTCAGCCCCTCTGTTTCAGCCCCTGTGTTTCAGCCCCTCTGTTTCTCGCCCTCTGTTTCAGCTCCTCTGTTTCTCGCCCTCTGTTTCTCGCCCACTGTTTCTCGCCCTCTGTTTCAGCCCCTCTGTTTCAGCCACTCTGTTTCAGCCCCTCTGTTTCTCGCCCTCTGTTTCTCGCCCTCTGTTTCAGCCCCTCTGTTTCAGCCCCTCTGTTTCAGCCCCTCTGTTTCTCGCCCTCTGTTTCTCGCCCTCTGTTTCTCGCCCTCTGTTTCTCGCTCTCTGTTTCTCGCCCTCTGTTTCTCGCCCTCTGTTTCAGCCCCTCTGTTTCAGCCCCTCTGATTCAGCCCCTCTGTTTCAGCCACTCTGTTTCAGCCCCTCTGTTTCAGCCCCTCTGTTTCAGACCCTCTGTTTCAGCCCCTCAGTATCAGCCCCTCTCTTTCAGCCCCTCTGTTTCTCGCCCTCTGTTTCTCGCCCTCTGTTTCAGCCCCTCTGTTTCAGCCCCTCTGTTCCAGCCCCTCTGTTTCTCGCCCTCTGTTTCTCGCCCTCTGTTTCAGCCCCTCTGTTTCAGCCCCACTGTATCAGCCCATCTGTTTCAGCCGCTCTGTTTCAGCCCCTCTGTTTCAGCCCCTCTGTTTCAGCCCCTCTGTTTCTCGCCCTCTGTTTCTCGCCCTCTGTTTCTCGCCCTCTGTTTCATCCCCTCTGTTTCTCGCCCACTGTTTCAGCCCCTCTGTTTCTTGCCATCTGTTTCAGCCCCTCTGTTTCAGCCCCTCTGTTTCTCGACCTCTGTTTCAGCCCCTCTGTTTCAGCCCCTCTGTTTCAGCCCCTCTGTTTCAGCCCCTCTGTTTCTCGACCTCTGTTTCTCGCCCTCTGTTTCAGCCCCTCTGTTTCAGCCCCTCTGTTTCAGCCCCTCTGTTTCTCGCCCTCTGTTTCTCGCCCACTGTTTCTCGCCCTCTGTTTCTCGAGCTCTGTTTCTCGCCCTCTGTTTCTCGCCCTCTGTTTCAGCCCCTCTGTTTCAGCCCCTCTGTTTCAGCCCCTCTGTTTCAGCCCCTCTGTTTCAGCCCCTCTGTTTCTCGCCCTCTGTTTCTCGCCCTCTGTTTCAGACGCTCTGTTTCTCGCTAACTGTTTCTCGCCCTCTGTTTCTCGCCCTCTGTTTCAGCCCCTCTGTTTCAGCCCCTCTGTTTCAGCCCCTCTGTTTCTCGCCCTCTGTTTCTCGCCCTCTGTTTCTCGCTCTCTGTTTCTCGCCCTCTGTTTCAGCCCCTCTGTTTCAGCCCCTCTGTTTCAGCCCCTCTGTTTCTCGCCCTCTGTTTCTCGCCCTCTGTTTCTCGCCCTCAGTTTCAGCCCCTCTGTTTCAGCCCCTTTGTTTCAGCCCCTCTGTTTCTGCCCCTCTGTTTCTCGCCCACTGTTTCTCGTCCTCTGTTTCAGCCCCTCTGTTTCAGCCCCTCTGTTTCAGCCCCTCTGTTTCAGCCCCTCTGTTTCTCGCCCTCTGTTTCTCGCCTTCTGTTTCTCGCCCTCTGTTTCTCGCCCTCTGTTTCAGCCCCTCTGTTTAAGCCGCTCTGTTTCTCGCCCTCTGTTTCTCGCCCTCTGTTTCAGCCCCTCTGTTTCAGCCTCTCAGTTTCAGCCCCTCTGTTTCTCCCCCTCTGTTTCAGCACCTCTGTTTCTCGCCCTCTCTTTCAGCCCCTCTCTTTCTCGCCCACTGTTGCAGACCCTCTGTATCTCGCCCTCTGTTTCAGCCCCTCTGTTTCAGCCCCTCTGTTTCAGCCCCTCTGTTTCAGCCCCTCTGTTTCTCGCCATCTGTTTCAGCCCCTCTGTTTCAGCCCCTCTGTTTCTCGCCCTCTGTTTCAGCCCCTCTGTTTCAGCCCGTCTGTTTCAGCCCCTCCGTTTCAGCACCTCTGTTTCTCGCCCTTTGTTTCTCACCCTCTGTTTCAGCCCCTCTGTTTCTCGCCCTCTGTTTCAGCCCCTCTGTTTCTCGCCCTCTGTTTCAGCCCCTCTGTTTCAGTCCCTCTGTTTCAGCCCCTCTGTTTGTGCCCCTCTGTTTCAGCCCCTCTGTTTCACGCCCTCTGTTTCAGCCCCTCTGTTTCAGCCCCTCTGTTTCTCGCCCTCTGTTTCAGCCCCTCTGTTTCACCCCCTCTGTATCAGCCCCTCTGTTTCAGCCCCTCTGTTTCTCGCCCTCTGTTTGTCGCCCTCTGTTTCAGCCCCTCTGTTTCAGCCCCTCTGTTTCAGCCCCTCTGTTTCAGCCCCACTGTTTCTCGCCCTCTGCTTCTCGCTCTCTGTTTCTCGCCCTCTGTTTCTCGCCCTCTGTTTCAGTCCCTCTGTTTCAGCCCCTCTGTTTCAGCCCCTCTGTTTCAGCCCCTCTGTTTCTCGCCCTCTGTTTCTTTCCCTCTGTTTCTCGCCCTCTGTTTCAGCCCCTCTGTTTCAGTCCCTCTGTTTCAGCCTCTCTGTTTCAGCCCCTCTGTTTCAGGCCCTCTGTTTCTCGCCCTCTGTTTCAGCCCCTCTGTTTCACCCCCTCTGTTTCTCGCCCTCAGTTTCAGCCCCTCTGTTTCAGCCCCTCTGTTTCAGCCACTCTGTTTCAGCCCCTCTGTTTCTCGCCCTCTGTTTCTCGCCCTCTGTTTCAGCCCCTCTGTTTCAGCCCCTCTGTTTCAGCCCCTCTGTTTCTCGCCCTCTGTTTCTCGCCCTCTGTTTCTCGCCCTCTGTTTCTCGCTCTCTGTTTCTCGCCCTCTGTTTCTCGCCCTTTGTTTCAGCCCCTCTGTTTCAGCCCCTCTGTTTCAGCCCCTCTGTTTCAGCCCCTCTGTTTCAGCCCCTCTGTTTCTCGCCCTCTGTTTCAGACCCTCTGTTTCAGCCCCTCAGTATCAGCCCCTCTCTTTCAGCCCCTCTGTTTCTCGCCCTCTGTTTCTCGCCCTCTGTTTCTGGCCCTCTGTTTCTCGCCAACTGTTTCAGCCACTCTGTTTCAGCCCCACTGTATCAGCCCATCTATTTCAGCCCCTCTGATTCAGCCCCTCTGTTTCAGCCCCTCTGTTTCTCGCCCTCTGTTTCTCGCCCTCTGATTCTCGCCCTCTGTTTCATCCCCTCTGTTTCTCGCCCACTGTTTCAGCCCCTCTGTTTCTCGCCATCTGTTTCAGCCCCTCTGTTTCAGCCCCTCTGTTTCTCGACCTCTGTTTCAGCCCCTCTGTTTCAGCCCCTCTGTTTCAGCCCCTCTGTTTCAGCCCCTCTGTTTCTCGCCCTCTGTTTCTCGCCCTCTGTTTCAGCCCCTCTGTTTCAGCCCCTCTGTTGCAGCCCCTCTGTTTCTCGCCCTCTGTTTCTCGCCCTCTGTTTCTCGCCCTCTGTTTCTCGATCTCTGTTTCTCGCCCTCTGTTTCTCGCCCTCTGTTTCAGCCCCTCTGTTTCAGCCCCTCTGTTTCAGCCCCACTGTTTCAGCCCCTCTGTTTCAGACCCTCTGTTTCTCGCCCTCTGTTTCTCGCCCTCTGTTTCAGACGCTCTGTTTCTCGCTCTCTGTTTCTCGCCCTCTGTTTCTCGCCCTCTGTTTCAGCCCCTCTGTTTCAGCCCCTCTGTTTCAGCCCCTCTGTTTCTCGCCCTCTGTTTCTCGCCCACTGTTTCTCGCCCTCTGTTTCAGCCCCTCTGTTTCAGCCCCTCTGTTTCAGCCCCTCTGTTTCAGCCCCTCTGTTTCTCGCCCTCTGTTTCTCGCCCTCTGTTTCTTGCCCTCTGTTTCTCGCTCTCTGTTTCTCGCCCTCTGTTTCTCGCACTCTGTTTCAGCCCCTCTGTTTCAGCCCCTGTGTTTCAGCCCCTCTGTTTCTCGCCCTCTGTTTCAGCTCCTCTGTTTCTCGCCCTCTGTTTCTCGCCCACTGTTTCTCGCCCTCTGTTTCAGCCCCTCTGTTTCAGCCCCTCTGTTTCAGCCACTCTGTTTCAGCCCCTCTGTTTCTCGCCCTCTGTTTCTCGCCCTCTGTTTCAGCCCCTCTGTTTCAGCCCCTCTGTTTCAGCCCCTCTGTTTCTCGCCCTCTGTTTCTCGCCCTCTGTTTCTCGCCCTCTGTTTCTCGCTCTCTGTTTCTCGCCCTCTGTTTCTCGCCCTCTGTTTCAGCCCGTCTGTTTCAGCCCCTCTGTTTCAGCCCCTCTGTTTCAGCCACTCTGTTTCAGCCCCTCTGTTTCTCGCCCTCTGTTTCAGACCCTCTGTTTCAGCCCCTCAGTATCAGCCCCTCTCTTTCAGCCCCTCTTTTTCTCGCCCTCTGTTTCTCGCCCTCTGTTTCAGCCCCTCTGTTTCAGCCCCTCTGTTCCAGCCCCTCTGTTTCTCGCCCTCTGTTTCTCGCCCTCTGTTTCAGCCCCTCTGTTTCAGCCCCACTGTATCAGCCCATCTGTTTCAGCCCCTCTGTTTCAGCCCCTCTGTTTCAGCCCCTCTGTTTCAGCCCCTCTGTTTCTCGCCCTCTGTTTCTCGCCCTCTGTTTCTCGCCCTCTGTTTCATCCCCTCTGTTTCTCGCCCACTGTTTCAACCCCTCTGTTTCTTGCCATCTGTTTCAGCCCCTCTGTTTCAGCCCCTCTGTTTCTCGACCTCTGTTTCAGCCCCTCTGTTTCAGCCCCTCTGTTTCAGCCCCTCTGTTTCAGCCCCTCTGTTTCTCGACCTCTGTTTCTCGCCCTCTGTTTCATCCCCTCTGTTTCAGCCCCTCTGTTTCAGCCCCTCTGTTTCTCGCCCTCTGTTTCTCGCCCTCTGTTTCTCGCCCTCTGTTTCTCGAGCTCTGTTTCTCGCCCTCTGTTTCTCGCCCTCTGTTTCAGCCCCTCTGTTTCAGCCCCTCTGTTTCAGCCCCTCTGTTTCAGCCCCTCTGTTTCAGCCCCTCTGTTTCTCGCCCTCTGTTTCTCGCCCTCTGTTTCAGACGCTCTGTTTCTCGCTAACTGTTTCTCGCCCTCTGTTTCTCGCCCTCTGTTTCAGCCCCTCTGTTTCAGCCCCTCTGTTTCAGCCCCTCTGTTTCTCGCCATCTGTTTCAGCCCCTCTGTTTCAGCCCCTCTGTTTCTCGCCCTCTGTTTCAGCCCCTCTGTTTCAGCCCCTCTGTTTCAGCCCCTCCGTTTCAGCACCTCTGTTTCTCGCCCTTTGTTTCTCGCCCTCTGTTTCAGCCCCTCTGTTTCTCGCCCTCTGTTTCAGCCCCTCTGTTTCTCGCCCTCTGTTTCTGCCCCTCTGTTTCAGTCCCTCTGTTTCAGCACTTCTGTTTGTGCCCCTCTGTTTCAGCCGCTCTGTTTCACGCCCTCTGTTTCAGCCCCTCTGTTTCAGCCCCTCTGTTTCTCGCCCTCTGTTTCAGCCCCTCTGTTTCAGCCCCTCTGTATCAGCCCCTCTGTTTCAGCCACTCTGTTTCTCGCCCTCTGTTTGTCGCCCTCTGTTTCAGCCCCTCTGTTTCAGCCCCTCTGTTTCAGCCCCACTGTTTCTCGCCCTCTGCATCTCGCTCTCTGTTTCTCGCCCTCTGTTTCTCGCCCTCTGTTTCAGTCCCTCTGTTTCAGCCCATCTATTTCAGCCCCTCTGTTTCAGCCCCTCTGTTTCACCCCCTCTGTTTCTCGTCCACTGTTTCTTTCCCTATGTTTCTCGCCCTCTGTTTCAGCCCCTCTGTTTCAGTCCCTCTGTTTCAGCCTCTCTGTTTCAGCCCCTCTGTTTCAGCCCCTCTGTTTCTCGCCCTCTGTTTCAGCCCCTCTGTTTCACCCCCTCTGTTTCTCGCCCTCTGTTTCAGCCCCTCTGTTTCAGCACCTCTGTTTCTCGCCCTCTGTTTCAGCCCCTCTGTTTCAGCCCCTCTGTTTCAGCCCCTCTCTTTCTCGCCCTCTGTTTCTCGCCCTCTGTTTCTCGCCCTCTGTTTCTCGCTCTCTGTTTCTCGCCCTCTGTTTCTCGCCCTCTGTTTCAGCCCCTCTGTTTCAGCCCCTCTGTTTCAGCCCCTCTGTTTCAGCCCCTCTGTTTCTCGCCCTCTGTTTCAGACCCTCTGTTTCAGCTCCTCAGTATCAGCCCCTCTCTTTCAGCCCCTCTGTTTCTCGCACTCTGTTTCTCGCACTCTGTTTCTGGCCCTCTGTTTCTCGCCCACTGTTTCAGCCCCTCTGTTTCAGCCCCACTGTATCAGCCCATCTATTTCAGCCCCTCTGTTTCAGCCCCTCTGTTTCAGCCCCTCTGTTTCAGCCCCTCTGTTTCTCGCCCTCTGTTTCTCGCCCTCTGTTTCTCGCCCTCTGTTTCATCCCCTCTGTTTCTCGCCCACTGTTTCAGCCCCTCTGTTTCTTGCCATCTGTTTCAGCCCCTCTGTTTCAGCCCCTCTGTTTCTCGAACTCTGTTTCAGCCCCTCTGTTTCAGCCCCTCTGTTTCAGCCCCTCTGTTTCAGCCCCTCTGTTTCTCGACCTCTGTTTCTCGCCCTCTGTTTCAGCCCCTCTGTTTCAGACCCTCTGTTTCAGCCCCTCTGTTTCTCGCCCTCTGTTTCTCGCCCTCTGTTTCTCGCCCTCTGTTTCTCGAGCTCTGTTTCTCAAAATCTGTTTCTCGCCCTCTGTTTCAGCCCCTCTGTTTCAGCCCCTCTGTTTCAGCCCCTCTGTTTCAGCACCTCTGTTTCAGCCCCTCTGTTTCTCGCCCTCTGTTTCTCGCCCTCTGTTTCAGCCCCTCTGTTTCTCGCCCTCTGTTTCATCCCCTCTGTTTCTCGCCCTCTGTTTCATCCCCTCTGTTTCTCGCCAACTGTTTCAGCCCCTCTGTTTCAGCCCCACTGTATCAGCCCATCTATTTCAGCCCCTCTGTTTCAGCCCCTCTGTTTCAGCCCCTCTGTTTCTCGCCCTCTGTTTCTCGCCATCTGATTCTCGCCCTCTGTTTCATCCCCTCTGTTTCTCGCCCACTGTTTCAGCCCCTCTGTTTCTCGCCATCTGTTTCAGCCCCTCTGTTTCAGCCCCTCTGTTTCTCGACCTCTGTTTCAGCCCCTCTGTTTCAGCCCCTCTGTTTCAGCCCCTCTGTTTCAGCCCCTCTGTTTCTCGCCCTCTGTTTCTCGCCCTCTGTTTCAGCCCCTCTGTTTCTCGATCTCTGTTTCTCGCCCTCTGTTTCTCGCCCTCTGTTTCAGCCCCTCTGTTGCAGCCCCGCTGTTTCTCGCCCTCTGTTTCTCGCCCTCTGTTTCTCGCCCTCTGTTTCTCGATCTCTGTTTCTCGCCCTCTGTTTCTCGCCCTCTGTTTCAGCCCCTCTGTTTCAGCCCCTCTGTTTCAGCCCCTCTGTTTCAGCCCCTCTGTTTCAGACCCTCTGTTTCTCGCCCTCTGTTTCTCGCCCTCTGTTTCAGACGCTCTGTTTCTCGCTCTCTGTTTCTCGCCCTCTGTTTCTCGCCCTCTGTTTCAGCCCCTCTGTTTCAGCCCCTCTGTTTCAGCCCCTCTGTTTCTCGCCCTCTGTTTCTCGCCCACTGTTTCTCGCCCTCTGTTTCAGCCCCTCTGTTTCAGCCCCTCTGTTTCAGCCCCTCTGTTTCAGCCCCTCTGTTTCTCGCCCTCTGTTTCTCGCCCTCTGTTTCTTGCCCTCTGTTTCTCGCTCTCTGTTTCTCGCCCTCTGTTTCTCGCCCTCTGTTTCAGCCCCTCTGTTTCAGCCCCTGTGTTTCAGCCCCTCTGTTTCTCGCCCTCTGTTTCAGCTCCTCTGTTTCTCGCCCTCTGTTTCTCGCCCACTGTTTCTCGCCCTCTGTTTCAGCCCCTCTGTTTCAGCCCCTCTGTTTCAGCCACTCTGTTTCAGCCCCTCTGTTTCTCGCCCTCTGTTTCTCGCCCTCTGTTTCAGACCCTCTGTTTCAGCCCCTCTGTTTCAGCCCCTCTGTTTCTCGCCCTCTGTTTCTCGCACTCTGTTTCTCGCCCTCTGTTTCTCGCTCTCTGTTTCTCGCCCTCTGTTTCTCGCCCTCTGTTTCAGCCCCTCTGTTTCAGCCCCTCTGTTCCAGCCCCTCTGTTTCTCGCCCTCTGTTTCTCGCCCTCTGTTTCAGCCCCTCTGTTTCAGCCCCACTGTATCAGCCCATCTGTTTCAGCCCCTCTGTTTCAGCCCCTCTGTTTCAGCCCCTCTGTTTCAGCCCCTCTGTTTCTCGCCCTCTGTTTCTCGCCCTCTGTTTCTCGCCCTCTGTTTCATCCCCTCTGTTTCTCGCCCACTGTTTCAACCCCTCTGTTTCTTGCCATCTGTTTCAGCCCCTCTGTTTCAGCCCCTCTGTTTCTCGACCTCTGTTTCAGCCCCTCTGTTTCAGCCCCTCTGTTTCAGCCCCTCTGTTTCAGCCCCTCTGTTTCTCGACCTCTGTTTCTCGCCCTCTGTTTCATCCCCTCTGTTTCAGCCCCTCTGTTTCAGCCCCTCTGTTTCTCGCCCTCTGTTTCTCGCCCTCTGTTTCTCGCCCTCTGTTTCTCGAGCTCTGTTTCTCGCCCTCTGTTTCTCGCCCTCTGTTTCAGCCCCTCTGTTTCAGCCCCTCTGTTTCAGCCCCTCTGTTTCAGCCCCTCTGTTTCAGCCCCTCTGTTTCTCGCCCTCTGTTTCTCGCCCTCTGTTTCAGACGCTCTGTTTCTCGCTAACTGTTTCTCGCCCTCTGTTTCTCGCCCTCTGTTTCAGCCCCTCTGTTTCAGCCCCTCTGTTTCAGCCCCTCTGTTTCAGCCCCTCTGTTTCTCGCCATCTGTTTCAGCCCCTCTGTTTCAGCCCCTCTGTTTCTCGCCCTCTGTTTCAGCCCCTCTGTTTCAGCCCCTCTGTTTCAGCCCCTCCGTTTCAGCACCTCTGTTTCTCGCCCTTTGTTTCTCGCCCTCTGTTTCAGCCCCTCTGTTTCTCGCCCTCTGTTTCAGCCCCTCTGTTTCTCGCCTACTGTTTCTGCCCCTCTGTTTCAGTCCCTCTCTTTCAGCACTTCTGTTTGTGCCCCTCTGTTTGAGCCCCTCTGTTTCACGCCCTCTGTTTCAGCCCCTCTGTTTCAGCCCCTCTGTTTCTCGCCCTCTGTTTCAGCCCCTCTGTTTCAGCCCCTCTGTATCAGCCCCTCTGTTTCAGCCACTCTGTTTCTCGCCCTCTGTTTGTCGCCCTCTGTTTCAGCCCCTCTGTTTCAGCCCCTCTGTTTCAGCCCCTCTGTTTCAGCCCCTCTGTTTCAGCCCCACTGTTTCTCGCCCTCTGCATCTCGCTCTCTGTTTCTCGCCCTCTGTTTCTCGCCCTCTGTTTCAGTCCCTCTGTTTCAGCCCCTCTGTTTCAGACCCTCTGTTTCAGCCCCTCTGTTTCTCGTCCACTGTTTCTTTCCCTCTGTTTCTCGCCCTCTGTTTCAGCCCCTCTGTTTCAGTCCCTCTGTTTCAGCCTCTCTGTTTCAGCCCCTCTGTTTCAGGCCCTCTGTTTCTCGCCCTCTGTTTCAGCCCCTCTGTTTCACCCCCTCTGTTTCTCGCCCTCTGTTTCAGCCCCTCTGTTTCAGCCCCTCTGTTTCTCGCCCTCTGTTTCAGCCCCTCTGTTTCAGCCCCTCTGTTTCAGCCCCTCTGTTTCTCGCCCTCTGTTTCTCGCCCTCTGTTTCTCGCCCTCTGTTTCTCGCTCTCTGTTTCTCGCCCGATGTTTCTCGCCCTCTGTTTCAGCCCCTCTGTTTCAGCCCCTCTGTTTCAGCCCCTCTGTTTCAGCCCCTCTGTTTCTCGCCCTCTGTTTCAGACCCTCTGTTTCAGCTCCTCAGTATCAGCCCCTCTCTTTCAGCCCCTCTGTTTCTCGCCCTCTGTTTCTCGCACTCTGTTTCTGGCCCTCTGTTTCTCGCCCTCTGTTTCAGCCCCTCTGTTTCAGCCCCTCTGTTTCAGCCCCTCTGTTTCTCGCCCTCTGTTTCTCGCCCTCTGTTTCTCGCCCTCTGTTTCATCCCCTCTGTTTCTCGCCCACTGTTTCAGCCCCTCTGTTTCTTGCCATCTGTTTCAGCCCCTCTGTTTCAGCCCCTCTGTTTCTCGACCTCTGTTTCAGCCCCTCTGTTTCAGCCCCTGTGTTTCAGCCCCTCTGTTTCAGCCCCTCTGTTTCTCGACCTCTGTTTCTCGCCCTCTGTTTCAGCCCCTCTGTTTCAGAACCTCTGTTTCAGCCCCTCTGTTTCTCGCCCTCTGTTTCTCGCCCTCTGTTTCTCGCCCTCTGTTTCTCGAGCTCTGTTTCTCAAAATCTGTTTCTGGCCCTCTGTTTCAGCCCCTCTGTTTCAGCCCCTCTGTTTCAGCCCCTCTGTTTCAGCCCCTCTGTTTCTCGCCCTCTGTTTCTCGCCCTCTGTTTCAGACGCTCTGTTTCTCGCTAACTGTTTCTCGCCCTCTGTTTCTCGCCCTCTGTTTCAGCCCCTCTGTTTCAGCCCCTCTGTTTCAGCCCCTCTGTTTCTCGCCCTCTGTTTCTCGCCCTCTGTTTCTCGCTCTCTGTTTCTCGCCCTCTGTTTCAGCCCCTCTGTTTCAGCCCCTCTGTTTCAGCCCCTCTGTTTCTCGCCCTCTGTTTCTCGCCCTCTGTTTCTCGCCCTCAGTTTCAGCCCCTCTGTTTCAGCCCCTTTGTTTCAGCCCCTCTGTTTCTGCCCCTCTGTTTCTCGCCCACTGTTTCTCGTCCTCTGTTTCAGCCCCTCTGTTTCAGCCCCTCTGTTTCAGCCCCTCTGTTTCAGCCCCTCTGTTTCTCGCCCTCTGTTTCAGCCCCTCTGTTTAAGCCGCTCTGTTTCTCGCCCTCTGTTTCTCGCCCTCTGTTTCAGCCCCTCTGATTCAGCCTCTCAGTTTCAGCCCCTCTGTTTCTCCCCCTCTGTTTCAGCACCTCTGTTTCTCGCCCTCTCTTTCAGCCCCTCTCTTTCTCGCCCACTGTTGCAGACCCTCTGTATCTCGCCCTCTGTTTCAGCCCCTCTGTTTCAGCCCCTCTGTTTCAGCCCCTCTGTTTCAGCCCCTCTGTTTCTCGCCATCTGTTTCAGCCCCTCTGTTTCAGCCCCTCTGTTTCTCGCCCTCTGTTTCAGCCCCTCTGTTTCAGCCCCTCTGTTTCAGCCCCTCCGTTTCAGCACCTCTGTATCTCGCCCTTCGTTTCTCACCCTCTGTTTCAGCCCCTCTGTTTCTCGCCCTCTGTTTCAGCCCCTCTGTATCTCGCCCTCTGTTTCAGCCCCTCTGTTTCAGTCCCTCTGTTTCAGCCCCTCTGTTTGTGCCCCTCTGTTTCAGCCCCTCTGTTTCACGCCCTCTGTTTCAGCCCCTCTGTTTCAGCCCCTCTGTTTCTCGCCCACTGATTCAGCCCCTCTGTTTCACCCCCTCTGTATCAGCCCCTCTGTTTCAGCCCCTCTGTTTCTCGCCCTCTGTTTGTCGCCCTCTGTTTCAGCCCCTCTGTTTCAGCCCCTCTGTTTCAGCCCCTCTGTTTCAGCCCCACTGTTTCTCGCCCTCTGCTTCACGCTCTCTGTTTCTCGTCCTCTGTTTCTCGCCCTCTGTTTCAGTCCCTCTTGTCAGCCCCTCTGTTTCAGCCCCTCTGTTTCAGCCCCTCTGTTTCTCGCACTCTGTTTCTTTCCCTCTGTTTCTCGCCCTCTGTTTCAGCCCCTCTGTTTCAGTCCCTCTGTTTCAGCCTCTCTGTTTCAGCCCCTCTGTTTCAGGCCCTCTGTTTCTCGCCCTCTGTTTCAGCCCCTCTGTTTCACCCCCTCTGTTTCTCGCCCTCAGTTTCAGCCCCTCTGTTTCAGCACCTCTGTTTCAGCCACTCTGTTTCAGCCCCTCTGTTTCTCGCCCTCTGTTTCTCGCCCTCTGTTTCAGCCCCTCTGTTTCAGCCCCTCTGTTTCAGCCCCTCTGTTTCTCGCCCTCTGTTTCTCGCCCTCTGTTTCTCGCCCTCTGTTTCTCGCTCTCTGTTTCTCGCCCTCTGTTTCTCGCCCTCTGTTTCAGCACCTCTGTTTCAGCCCCTCTGTTTCAGCCCCTCTGTTTCAGCCCCTCTGTTTCAGCCCCTCTGTTTCTCGCCCTCTGTTTCAGACCCTCTGTTTCAGCCCCTCAGTATCAGCCCCTCTCTTTCAGCCCCTCTGTTTCTCGCCCTCTGTTTCTCGCCCTCTGTTTCTGGCCCTCTGTTTCTCGCCAACTGTTTCAGCCCCTCTGTTTCAGCCCCACTGTATCAGCCCATCTATTTCAGCCCCTCTGTTTCAGCCCCTCTGTTTCAGCCCCTCTGTTTCTCGCCCTCTGTTTCTCGCCCTCTGATTCTCGCCCTCTGTTTCATCCCCTCTGTTTCTCGCCCACTGTTTCAGCCCCTCTGTTTCTCGCCATCTGTTTCAGCCCCTCTGTTTCAGCCCCTCTGTTTCTCGACCTCTGTTTCAGCCCCTCTGTTTCAGCCCCTCTGTTTCAGCCCCTCTGTTTCAGCCCCTCTGTTTCTCGCCCTCTGTTTCTCGCCCTCTGTTTCAGCCCCTCTGTTTCAGCCCCTCAGTTTCAGCCCCTCTGTTTCTCGCCCTCTGTTTCTCGCCCTCTGTTTCTCGCCCTCTGTTTCTCGATCTCTGTTTCTCGCCCTCTGTTTCTCGCCCTCTGTTTCAGCCCCTCTGTTTCAGCCCCTCTGTTTCAGCCCCTCTGTTTCAGCCCCTCTGTTTCAGACCCTCTGTTTCTCGCCCTCTGTTTCTCGCCCTCTGTTTCAGACGCTCTGTTTCTCGCTCTCTGTTTCTCGCCCTCTGTTTCTCGCCCTCTGTTTCAGCCCCTCTGTTTCAGCCCCTCTGTTTCAGCCCCTCTGTTTCTCGCCCTCTGTTTCTCGCCCACTGTTTCTCGCGCTCTGTTTCAGCCCCTCTGTTTCAGCCCCTCTGTTTCAGCCCCTCTGTTTCAGCCCCTCTGTTTCTCGCCCTCTGTTTCTCGCCCTCTGTTTCTTGCCCTCTGTTTCTCGCTCTCTGTTTCTCGCCCTCTGTTTCTCGCCCTCTGTTTCAGCCCCTCTGTTTCAGCCCCTGTGTTTCAGCCCCTCTGTTTCTCGCCCTCTGTTTCAGCTCCTCTGTTTCTCGCCCTCTGTTTCTCGCCCACTGTTTCTCGCCCTCTGTTTCAGCCCCTCTGTTTCAGCCCCTCTGTTTCAGCCACTCTGTTTCAGCCCCTCTGTTTCTCGCCCTCTGTTTCTCGCCCTCTGTTTCAGCCCCTCTGTTTCAGCCCCTCTGTTTCAGCCCCTCTGTTTCTCGCCCTCTGTTTCTCGCCCTCTGTTTCTCGCTCTCTGTTTCTCGCCCTCTGTTTCTCGCCCTCTGTTTCAGCCCCTCTGTTTCAGCCCCTCTGTTTCAGCCCCTCTGTTTCAGCCACTCTGTTTCAGCCCCTCTGTTTCTCGCCCTCTGTTTCAGACCCTCTGTTTCAGCCCCTCAGTATCAGCCCCTCTCTTTCAGCCCCTCTGTTTCTCGCCCTCTGTTTCTCGCCCTCTGTTTCAGCCCCTCTGTTTCAGCCCCTCTGTTCCAGCCCCTCTGTTTCTCGCCCTCTGTTTCTCGCCCTCTGTTTCAGCCCCTCTGTTTCAGCCCCACTGTATCAGCCCATCTGTTTCAGCCCCTCTGTTTCAGCCCCTCTGTTTCAGCCCCTTTGTTTCAGCCCCTCTGTTTCTCGCCCTCTGTTTCTCGCCCTCTGTTTCTCGCCCTCTGTTTCATCCCCTCTGTTTCTCGCCCACTGTTTCAACCCCTCTGTTTCTTGCCATCTGTTTCAGCCCCTCTGTTTCAGCCCCTCTGTTTCTCGACCTCTGTTTCAGCCCCTCTGTTTCAGCCCCTCTGTTTCAGCCCCTCTGTTTCAGCCCCTCTGTTTCTCGACCTCTGTTTCTCGCCCTCTGTTTCAGCCCCTCTGTTTCAGCCCCTCTGTTTCAGCCCCTCTGTTTCTCGCCCTCTGTTTCTCGCCCTCTGTTTCTCGCCCTCTGTTTCTCGAGCTCTGTTTCTCGCCCTCTGTTTCTCGCCCTCTGTTTCAGCCCCTCTGTTTCAGCCCCTCTGTTTCAGCCCCTCTGTTTCTCGCCCTCTGTTTCTCGCCCTCTGTTTCAGACGCTCTGTTTCTCGCTAACTGTTTCTCGCCCTCTGTTTCTCGCCCTCTGTTTCAGCCCCTCTGTTTCAGCCCCTCTGTTTCAGCCCCTCTGTTTCAGCCCCTCTGTTTCTCGCCATCTGTTTCAGCTCCTCTGTTTCAGCCCCTATGTTTCTCGCCCTCTGTTTCAGCCCCTCTGTTTCAGCCCCTCTGTTTCAGCCCCTCCGTTTCAGCACCTCTGTTTCTCGCCCTTTGTTTCTCGCCCTCTGTTTCAGCCCCTCTGTTTCTAGCCCTCTGTTTCAGCCCCTCTGTTTCTCGCCCTCTGTTTCTGCCCCTCTGTTTCAGTCCCTCTGTTTCAGCCCCTCTGTTTGTGCCCCTCTGTTTCAGCCCCTCTGTTTCACGCCCTCTGTTTCAGCCCCTCTGTTTCAGCCCCTCTGTTTCTCGCCCTCTGTTTCAGCCCCTCTGTTTCAGCCCCTCTGTATCAGCCCCTCTGTTTCAGCCACTCTGTTTCTCGCCCTCTGTTTGTCGCCCTCAGTTTCAGCCCCTCTGTTTCAGCCCCTCTGTTTCAGCCCCTCTGTTTCAGCCCCTCTGTTTCAGCCCCACTGTTTCTCGCCCTCTGCATCTCGCTCTCTGTTTCTCGCCCTCTGTTTCTCGCCCTCTGTTTCAGTCCCTCTGTGTCAGCCCCTCTGTTTCAGACCCTCTGTTTCAGCCCCTCTGTTTCTCGCCCTCTGTTTCTTTCCCTCTGTTTCTCGCCCTCTGTTTCAGCCCCTCTGTTTCAGTCCCTCTGTTTCAGCCTCTCTGTTTCAGCCTCTCTGTTTCAGCCCCTCTGTTTCTCGCCCTCTGTTTCAGCCCCACTGTTTCACCCCCTCTGTTTCTCGCCCTCTGTTTCAGCCCCTCTGTTTCAGCCCCTCAGTTTCTCGCCCTCTGTTTCAGCCCCTCTGTTTCAGCCCCTCTGTTTCAGCCCCGCTGTTTCTCGCCCTCTGTTTCTCGCCCTCTGTTTCTCGCCCTCTGTTTCTCGCTCTCTGTTTCTCGCCCTCTGTTTCTCGCCCTCTGTTTCAGCCCCTCTGTTTCAGCCCCTCTGTTTCTCGCCCTCTGTTTCAGCCCCTCTGTTTCAGCCCCTCTGTTTCTCGCCCTCTGTTTCAGACCCTCTGTTTCAGCTCCTCAGTATCAGCCCCTCTCTTTCAGCCCCTCTGTTTCTCGCCCTCTGTTTCTCGCACTCTGTTTCTGGCCCTCTGTTTCTCGCCCACTGTTTCAGCCCCTCTGTTTCAGCCCCACTGTATCAGCCCATCTATTTCAGCCCCTCTGTTTCAGCCCCTCTGTTTCAGCCCCTCTGTTTCAGCCCCTCTGTTTCTCGCCCTCTGTTTCTCGCCCTCTGATTCTCGCCCTCTGTTTCATCCCCTCTGTTTCTCGCCCACTGTTTCAGCCCCTCTGTTTCTAGCCATCTGTTTCAGCCCCTCTGTTTCAGCCCCTCTGTTTCTCGACCTCTGTTTCAGCCCCTCTGTTTCAGCCCCTCTGTTTCAGCCACTCTGTTTCAGCCCCTCTGTTTCTCGCCCTCTGTTTCTCGCCCTCTGTTTCAGCCCCTCTGTTTCAGCCCCTCTGTTTCAGCCCCTCTGTTTCAGCCCCTCTGTTTCAGCCCCTCTGTTTAAGCTGCTCTGTTTCTCGCCCTCTGTTTCTCGCCCTCTGTTTCAGCCACCTCTGTTTCAGCCCCTCTGTTTCAGCCCCTCTGTTTCAGCCCCTCTGTTTCAGCCCCTCTGTTTCTCGCCCTCTGTTTCTCGCCCTCTGTTTCAGCCCCTCTGTTACAGCCCCTCAGTTTCAGCCCCTCTGTTTCTCGCCCTCTGTTTCTCGCCCTCTGTTTCTCGCCCTCTGTTTCTCGATCTCTGTTTCTCGCCCTCTGTTTCTCGCCCTCTGTTTCAGCCCCTCTGTTTCAGCCCCTCTGTTTCAGCCCCTCTGTTTCAGCCCCTCTGTTTCAGCCCCTCTGTTTCTCGCCCTCTGTTTCTCGCCCTCTGTTTCAGACGCTCTGTTTCTCGCTCTCTGTTTCTCGCCCTCTGTTTCTCGCCCTCTGTTTCAGCCCCTCTGTTTCAGCCCCTCTGTTTCTCCCCCTCTGTTTCAGCACCTCTGTTTCTCGCCCACTGTTTCTCGCCCTCTGTTTCAGCCCCTCTGTTTCAGCCCCTCTGTTTCAGCCCCTCTGTTTCAGCCCCTCTGTTTCTCGCCCTCTGTTTCTCGCCCTCTGTTTCTTGCCCTCTGTTTCTCGCTCTCTGATTCTCGCCCTCTGTTTCTCGCCCTCTGTTTCAGCCCCTCTGTTTCAGACCCTCTGTTTCAGCCCCTCTGTTTCTCGCCCTCTGTTTCAGCTCCTCTGTTTCTCGCCCTCTGTTTCTCGCCCACTGTTTCTCGCCCTCTGTTTCAGCCCCTCTGTTTCAGCCCCTCTGTTTCAGACACTCTGTTTCAGCCCCTCTGTTTCTCGCCCTCTGTTTCTCGCACTCTGTTTCAGCCCCTCTGTTTCAGCCCCTCTGTTTCAGCCCCTCTGTTTCAGCCCCTCTGTTTAAGCCGCTCTGTTTCTCGCCCTCTGTTTCTCGCCCTCTGTTTCAGCCCCTCTGTTTCAGCCTCTCAGTTTCAGCCCCTCTGTTTCTCCCCCTCTGTTTCAGCACCTCTGTTTCTCGCCCTCTCTTTCAGCCCCTCTCTTTCTCGCCCACTGTTGCAGACCCTCTGTATCTCGCCCTCTGTTTCAGCCCCTCTGTTTCAGCCCCTCTGTTTCAGCCCCTCTGTTTCAGCCCCTCTGTTTCTCGCCATCTGTTTCAGCCCCTCTGTTTCAGCCCCTCTGTTTCTCGCCCTCTGTTTCAGCCCCTCTGTTTCAGCCCCTCTGTTTCAGCCCCTCCGTTTCAGCACCTCTGTTTCTCGCCCTTTGTTTCTCGCCCTCTGTTTCAGCCCCTCTGTTTCTCGCCCTCTGTTTCAGCCCCTCTGTTTCTCGCCCTCTGTTTCAGCCCCTCTGTTACAGTCCCAATGTTTCAGCCCCTCTGTTTGTGCCCCTCTGTTTCAGCCCCTCTGTTTCACGCCCTCTGTTTCAGCCCCTCTGTTTCAGCCCCTCTGTTTCTCGCCCACTGTTTCAGCCCCTCTGTTTCACCCCCTCTGTATCAGCCCCTCTGTTTCAGCCCCTCTGTTTCTCGCCCTCTGTTTGTCGCCCTCTGTTTCAGCCCCTCTGTTTCAGCCCCTCTGTTTCAGCCCCTCTGTTTCAGCCCCACTGTTTCTCGCCCTCTGCTTCTCGCTCTCTGTTTCTCGCCCTCTGTTTCTCGCCCTCTGTTTCAGTCCCTCTGTTTCAGCCCCTCTGTTTCAGCCCCTCTGTTTCAGCCCCTCTGTTTCTCGCCCTCTGTTTCTTTCCCTCTGTTTCTCGCCCTCTGTTTGAGCCCCTCTGTTTCAGTCCCTCTGTTTCAGCCTCTCTGTTTCAGCCCCTCTGTTTCAGCCCCTCTGTTTCTCGCCCTCTGTTTCAGCCCCTCTGTTTCACCCCCTCTGTTTCTCGCCCTCAGTTTCAGCCCCTCTGTTTCAGCCCCTCTGTTTCACCCACTCTGTTTCAGCCCCTCTGTTTCTCGCCCTCTGTTTCTCGCCCTCTGTTTCAGCCCCTCTGTTTCAGCCCCTCTGTTTCAGCCCCTCTGTTTCTCGCCCTCTGTTTCTCGCCCTCTGTTTCTCGCCCTCTGTTTCTCGCTCTCTGTTTCTCGCCCTCTGTTTCTCGCCCTCTGTTTCAGCCCCTCTGTTTCAGCCCCTCTGTTTCAGCCCCTCTGTTTCAGCCCCTCTGTTTCTCGCCCTCTGTTTCAGACCCTCTGTTTCAGCCCCTCAGTATCAGCCCCTCTCTTTCAGCCCCTCTGTTTCTCGCCCTCTGTTTCTCGCCCTCTGTTTCTGGCCCTCTGTTTCTCGCCAACTGTTTCAGCCCCTCTGTTTCAGCCCCACTGTATCAGCCCATCTATTTCAGCCCCTCTGTTTCAGCCCCTCTGTTTCAGCCCCTCTGTTTCTCGCCCTCTGTTTCTCGCCCTCTGATTCTCGCCCTCTGTTTCATCCCCTCTGTTTCTCGCCCACTGTTTCAGCCCCTCTGTTTCTCGCCATCTGTTTCAGCCCCTCTGTTTCAGCCCCTCTGTTTCTCGACCTCTGTTTCAGCCCCTCTGTTTCAGCCCCTCTGTTTCAGCCCCTCTGTTTCAGCCCCACTGTTTCTCGCCCTCTGTTTCTCGCCCTCTGTTTCAGCCCCTCTGTTTCAGCCCCTCTGTTTCAGCCCCTCTGTTTCTCGCCCTCTGTTTCTCGCCCTCTGTTTCTCGCCCTCTGTTTCTCGATCTCTGTTTCTCGCCCTCTGTTTATCGCCCTCTGTTTCAGCCCCTCTGTTTCAGCCCCTCTGTTTCAGCCCCTCTGTTTCAGCCCCTCTGTTTCAGACCCTCTGTTTCTCGCCCTCTGTTTCTCGCCCTCTGTTTCAGACGCTCTGTTTCTCGCTCTCTGTTTCTCGCCCTCTGTTTCTCGCCCTCTGTTTCAGCCCCTCTGTTTCAGCCCCTCTGTTTCAGCCCCTCTGTTTCTCGCCCTCTGTTTCTCGCCCACTGTTTCTCGCCCTCTGTTTCAGCCCCTCTGTTTCAGCCCCTCTGTTTCAGCCCCTCTGTTTCAGCCCCTCTGTTTCTCGCCCTCTGTTTCTCGCCCTCTGTTTCATGCCCTCTGTTTCTCGCTCTCTGTTTCTCGCCCTCTGTTTCTCGCCCTCTGTTTCAGCCCCTCTGTTTCAGCCCCTGTGTTTCAGCCCCTCTGTTTCTCGCCCTCTGTTTCAGCTCCTCTGTTTCTCGCCCTCTGTTTCTCGCCCACTGTTTCTCGCCCTCTGTTTCAGCCCCTCTGTTTCAACCCCTCTGTTTCAGCCACTCTGTTTCAGCCCCTCTGTTTCTCGCCCTCTGTTTCTCACCCTCTGTTTCAGCCCCTCTGTTTCAGCCCCTCTGTTTCAGCCCCTCTGTTTCTCGCCCTCTTTTTCTCGCCCTCTGTTTCTCGCCCTCTGTTTCTCGCTCTCTGTTTCTCGCCCTCTGTTTCTCGCCCTCTGTTTCAGCCCCTCTGTTTCAGCCCCTCTGTTTCAGCCCCTCTGTTTCAGCCACTCTGTTTCAGCCCCTCTGTTTCTCGCCCTCTGTTTCAGACCCTCTGTTTCAGCCCCTCAGTATCAGCCCCTCTCTTTCAGCCCCTCTGTTTCTCGCCCTCTGTTTCTCGCCCTCTGTTTCAGCCCCTCTGTTTCAGCCCCTCTGTTCCAGCCCCTCTGTTTCTCGCCCTCTGTTTCTCGCCCTCTGTTTCAGCCCCTCTGTTTCAGCCCCACTGTATCAGCCCATCTGTTTCAGCCCCTCTGTTTCAGCCCCTCTGTTTCAGCCCCTCTGTTTCAGCCCCTCTGTTTCTCGCACTCTGTTTCTCGCCCTCTGTTTCTCGCCCTCTGTTTCATCCCCTCTGTTTCTCGCCCACTGTTTCAGCCCCTCTGTTTCTTGCCATCTGTTTCAGAACCTCTGTTTCAGCCCCTCTGTTTCTCGACCTCTGTTTCAGCCCCTCTGTTTCAGACCCTCTGTTTCAGCCCGTCTGTTTCAGCCCCTCTGTTTCTCGCCCTCTGTTTCTCGCCCTCTGTTTCAGCCCCTCTGTTTCAGCCCCTCTGTTTCAGCCCCTCTGTTTCTCGCCCTCTGTTTCAGCCCCTCTGTTTCAGCCCCTCTGTTTCAGCCCCTCTGTTTCAGCCCCTCTGTTTCAGCCCCTCTGTTTCTCGCCCTCTGTTTCTCGCCCTCTGTTTCAGACGCTCTGTTTCTCGCTAACTGTTTCTCGCCCTCTCTTTATCGCCCTCTGTTTCAGCCCCTCTGTTTCAGCCCCTCTGTTTCAGCCCCTCTGTTTCAGCCCCTCTGTTTCTCGCCATCTGTTTCAGCCCCTCTGTTTCAGCCCCTCTGTTTCTCGCCCTCTGTTTCAGCCCCTCTGTTTCAGCCCCTCTGTTTCAGCCCCTCCGTTTCAGCACCTCTGTTTCTCGCCCTTTGTTTCTCGCCCTCTGTTTCAGCCCCTCTGTTTCTCGCCCTCTGTTTCAGCCCCTCTGTTTCTCGCCCTCTGTTTCAGCCCCTCTGTTTCAGTCCCTCTGTTTCAGCCCCTCTGTTTGTGCCCCTCTGTTTCAGCCCCTCTGTTTCACGCCCTCTGTTTCAGCCCCTCTGTTTCAGCCCCTCTGTTTCTCGCCCTCTGTTTCAGCCCCTCTGTTTCAGCCCCTCTGTATCAGCCCCTCTGTTTCAGCCACTCTGTTTCTCGCCCTCTGTTTGTCGCCCTCTGTTTCAGCCCCTCTGTTTCAGCCCCTCTGTTTCAGCCCCTCTGTTTCAGCCCCTCTGTTTCAGCCCCACTGTTTCTCGCCCTCTGCTTCTCGCTCTCTGTTTCTCGCCCTCTGTTTCTTGCCCTCTGTTTCTGTCCCTCTGTTTCAGCCCCTCTGTTTCAGACCCTCTGTTTCAGCCCCTCTGTTTCTCGCCCTCTGTTTCTTTCCCTCTGTTTCTCGCCTTCTGTTTCAGCCACTCTGTTTCAGTCCCTCTGTTTCAGCCTCTCTGTTTCAGCCCCTCTGTTTCAGCCCCTCTGTTTCTCGCCCTCTGTTTCAGCCCTTCTGTTTCACCCCCTCTGTTTGTTGCCCTCAGTTTCAGCCCCTCTGTTTCAGCCCCTCTGTTTCTCGCCCTCTGTTTCAGCCCCTCTGTTTCAGCCCCTCTGTTTCAGCCCCTCTGTTTCTCGCCCTCTGTTACTCGCTCTCTGTTTCTCGCCCTCTGTTTCTCGCTCTCTGTTTCTCGCCCTCTGTTTCTCGCCCTCTGTTTCAGCCCCTCTGTTTCAGCCCCTCTGTTTCAGCCCCTCTGTTTCAGCCCCTCTGTTTCAGCCCCTCTGTTTCTCGCCCTCTGTTTCAGACCCTCTGTTTCAGCTCCTCAGTATCAGCCCCTCTCTTTCAGCCCCTCTGTTTCTCGCCCTCTGTTTCTCGCCCTCTGTTTCTGGCCCTCTGTTTCTCGCCCACTGTTTCAGCCCCTCTGTTTCAGCCCCACTGTATCAGCCCATCTATTTCAGCCCCTCTGTTTCAGCCCCTCTGTTTCAGCCCCTCTGTTTCAGCCCCTCTGTTTCTCGCCCTCTGTTTCTCGCCCTCTGATTCTCGCCCTCTGTTTCATCCCCTCTGTTTCTCGCCCACTGTTTCAGCCCCTCTGTTTCTAGCCATCTGTTTCAGCCCCTCAGTTTCAGCCCCTCTGTTACTCGACCTATGTTTCAGCCCCACTGTTTCAGCCCCTCTGTATCAGCCCCTCTGTTTCAGCCCCTCTGTTTCTCGCCCTCTGTTTCTCGCCCTCTGTTTCAGCCCCTATGTTTCAGCCCCTCTGTTTCAGCCCCTCTGTTTCTCGCCCTCTGTTTGTCGCCCTCTGTTTCAGCCCCTCTGTTTCAGCCCCTCTGTTTCAGCCCCTCTGTTTCAGCCCCTCTGTTTCAGCCCCTCTGTTTCTCGCCCTCTGTTTCTCGCCCTCTGTTTCTCGCCCTCTGTTTCTCGATCTCTGTTTCTCGCCCTCTGTTTCTTGCCCTCTGTTTCAGCCCCTCTGTTTCAGCCCCTCTGTTTCAGCCCCTCTGTTTCAGCCCCTCTGTTTCAGCCCCTCTGTTTCTCGCCCTCTGTTTCTCGCCCTCTGTTTCAGACGCTCTGTTTCTCGCTCTCTGTTTCTCGCCCTCTGTTTCTCGCCCTCTGTTTCAGCCCCTCTGTTTCAGCCCCTCTGTTTCAGCCCCTCTGTTTCTCGCCCTCTGTTTCTCGCCCACTGTTTCTCGCCCTCTGTTTCAGCCCCTCTGTTTCAGCCCCTCTGTTTCAGCCCCTCTGTTTCAGCCCCTCTGTTTCTCGCCCTCTGTTTCTCGCCCTCTGTTTCTTGCCCTCATTTTCTCGCTCTCTGTTTCTCGCACTCTGTTTCTCGCCCTCTGTTTCAGCCCCTCTGTTTCAGCCCCTCTGTTTCAGCCCCTCTGTTTCTCGCCCTCTGTTTCAGCTCCTCTGTTTCTCGCCCTCTGTTTCTCGCCCACTGTTTCTCGCCCTCTGTTTCAGCCCCTCTGTTTCAGCCCCTCTGTTTCAGCCACTCTGTTTCAGCCCCTCTGTTTCTCGCCCTCTGTTTCTCGCACTCTGTTTCAGCCCCTCTGTTTCAGCCCCTCTGTTTCAGCCCCTCTGTTTCTCGCCCTCTGTTTCTCGCCCTCTGTTTCTCGCCCTCTGTTTCTCGCTCTCTGTTTCTCGCCCTCTGTTTCAGCCCCTCTGTTTCAGCCCCTCTGTTTCAGCCTCTCTGTTTCAGCCCCTCTGTTTCAGCCCCTCTGTTTCTCGCCCTCTGTTTCAGACCCTCTGTTTCAGCCCCTCAGTATCAGCCCCTCTCTTTCAGCCCCTCTGTTTCTCGCCCTCTGTTTCTCGCCCTCTGTTTCATCCCCTCTGTTTCTCGCCCACTGTTTCAGCCCCTCTGTTTCAGCCCCACTGGATCAGACCATCTGTTTCAGCCCCTCTGTTTCAGCCCCTCTGTTTCAGCCCCTCTGTTTCAGCCCCTCTGTTTCTCGCCCTCTGTTTCAGCCCCTCTGTTTCAGCCCCTCTGTTTCAGCCCCTCTGTTTCAGCCCCTCTGTTTCAGCCCCTCTGTTTCTCGCCCTCTGTTTCTCGCCCTCTGTTTCAGACGCTCTGTTTCTCGCTAACTGTTTCTCGCCCTCTCTTTATCGCCCTCTGTTTCAGCCCCTCTGTTTCAGCCCCTCTGTTTCAGCCCCTCTGTTTCAGCCCCTCTGTTTCTCGCCATCTGTTTCAGCCCCTCTGTTTCAGCCCCTCTGTTTCTCGCCCTCTGTTTCAGCCCCTCTGTTTCAGCCCCTCTGTTTCAGCCCCTCCGTTTCAGCACCTCTGTTTCTCGCCCTTTGTTTCTCGCCCTCTGTTTCAGCCCCTCTGTTTCTCGCCCTCTGTTTCAGCCCCTCTGTTTCTCGCCCTCTGTTTCAGCCCCTCTGTTTCAGTCCCTCTGTTTCAGCCCCTCTGTTTGTGCCCCTCTGTTTCAGCCCCTCTGTTTCACGCCCTCTGTTTCAGCCCCTCTGTTTCAGCCCCTCTGTTTCTCGCCCTCTGTTTCAGCCCCTCTGTTTCAGCCCCTCTGTATCAGCCCCTCTGTTTCAGCCACTCTGTTTCTCGCCCTCTGTTTGTCGCCCTCTGTTTCAGCCCCTCTGTTTCAGCCCCTCTGTTTCAGCCCCTCTGTTTCAGCCCCTCTGTTTCAGCCCCACTGTTTCTCGCCCTCTGCTTCTCGCTCTCTGTTTCTCGCCCTCTGTTTCTTGCCCTCTGTTTCTGTCCCTCTGTTTCAGCCCCTCTGTTTCAGACCCTCTGTTTCAGCCCCTCTGTTTCTCGCCCTCTGTTTCTTTCCCTCTGTTTCTCGCCTTCTGTTTCAGCCACTCTGTTTCAGTCCCTCTGTTTCAGCCTCTCTGTTTCAGCCCCTCTGTTTCAGCCCCTCTGTTTCTCGCCCTCTGTTTCAGCCCTTCTGTTTCACCCCCTCTGTTTGTTGCCCTCAGTTTCAGCCCCTCTGTTTCAGCCCCTCTGTTTCTCGCCCTCTGTTTCAGCCCCTCTGTTTCAGCCCCTCTGTTTCAGCCCCTCTGTTTCTCGCCCTCTGTTACTCGCTCTCTGTTTCTCGCCCTCTGTTTCTCGCTCTCTGTTTCTCGCCCTCTGTTTCTCGCCCTCTGTTTCAGCCCCTCTGTTTCAGCCCCTCTGTTTCAGCCCCTCTGTTTCAGCCCCTCTGTTTCAGCCCCTCTGTTTCTCGCCCTCTGTTTCAGACCCTCTGTTTCAGCTCCTCAGTATCAGCCCCTCTCTTTCAGCCCCTCTGTTTCTCGCCCTCTGTTTCTCGCCCTCTGTTTCTGGCCCTCTGTTTCTCGCCCACTGTTTCAGCCCCTCTGTTTCAGCCCCACTGTATCAGCCCATCTATTTCAGCCCCTCTGTTTCAGCCCCTCTGTTTCAGCCCCTCTGTTTCAGCCCCTCTGTTTCTCGCCCTCTGTTTCTCGCCCTCTGATTCTCGCCCTCTGTTTCATCCCCTCTGTTTCTCGCCCACTGTTTCAGCCCCTCTGTTTCTAGCCATCTGTTTCAGCCCCTCAGTTTCAGCCCCTCTGTTACTCGACCTATGTTTCAGCCCCACTGTTTCAGCCCCTCTGTATCAGCCCCTCTGTTTCAGCCCCTCTGTTTCTCGCCCTCTGTTTCTCGCCCTCTGTTTCAGCCCCTATGTTTCAGCCCCTCTGTTTCAGCCCCTCTGTTTCTCGCCCTCTGTTTGTCGCCCTCTGTTTCAGCCCCTCTGTTTCAGCCCCTCTGTTTCAGCCCCTCTGTTTCAGCCCCTCTGTTTCAGCCCCTCTGTTTCTCGCCCTCTGTTTCTCGCCCTCTGTTTCTCGCCCTCTGTTTCTCGATCTCTGTTTCTCGCCCTCTGTTTCTTGCCCTCTGTTTCAGCCCCTCTGTTTCAGCCCCTCTGTTTCAGCCCCTCTGTTTCAGCCCCTCTGTTTCAGCCCCTCTGTTTCTCGCCCTCTGTTTCTCGCCCTCTGTTTCAGACGCTCTGTTTCTCGCTCTCTGTTTCTCGCCCTCTGTTTCTCGCCCTCTGTTTCAGCCCCTCTGTTTCAGCCCCTCTGTTTCAGCCCCTCTGTTTCTCGCCCTCTGTTTCTCGCCCACTGTTTCTCGCCCTCTGTTTCAGCCCCTCTGTTTCAGCCCCTCTGTTTCAGCCCCTCTGTTTCAGCCCCTCTGTTTCTCGCCCTCTGTTTCTCGCCCTCTGTTTCTTGCCCTCATTTTCTCGCTCTCTGTTTCTCGCACTCTGTTTCTCGCCCTCTGTTTCAGCCCCTCTGTTTCAGCCCCTCTGTTTCAGCCCCTCTGTTTCTCGCCCTCTGTTTCAGCTCCTCTGTTTCTCGCCCTCTGTTTCTCGCCCACTGTTTCTCGCCCTCTGTTTCAGCCCCTCTGTTTCAGCCCCTCTGTTTCAGCCACTCTGTTTCAGCCCCTCTGTTTCTCGCCCTCTGTTTCTCGCACTCTGTTTCAGCCCCTCTGTTTCAGCCCCTCTGTTTCAGCCCCTCTGTTTCTCGCCCTCTGTTTCTCGCCCTCTGTTTCTCGCCCTCTGTTTCTCGCTCTCTGTTTCTCGCCCTCTGTTTCAGCCCCTCTGTTTCAGCCCCTCTGTTTCAGCCTCTCTGTTTCAGCCCCTCTGTTTCAGCCCCTCTGTTTCTCGCCCTCTGTTTCAGACCCTCTGTTTCAGCCCCTCAGTATCAGCCCCTCTCTTTCAGCCCCTCTGTTTCTCGCCCTCTGTTTCTCGCCCTCTGTTTCATCCCCTCTGTTTCTCGCCCACTGTTTCAGCCCCTCTGTTTCAGCCCCACTGGATCAGACCATCTGTTTCAGCCCCTCTGTTTCAGCCCCTCTGTTTCAGCCCCTCTGTTTCAGCCCCTCTGTTTCTCGCCCTCTGTTTCTCGCCCTCTGTTTCTCGCCCTCTGTTTAATCCCCTCTGTTTCTCGCCCACTGTTTCAGCCCCTCTGTTTCTTGCCATCTGTTTCAGCCCCTCTGTTTCAGCCCCTCTGTTTCTCGACCTCTTTTTCAGCCCCTCTGTTTCAGCCCCTCTGTTTCAGCCCCTCTGTTTCAGCCCCTCTGTTTCTCGCCCTCTGTTTCTCGCCCTCTGTTTCAGCCCCTCTGTTTCAGCCCCTCTGTTTCAGCCCCTCTGTTTCTCGCCCTCTGTTTCTCGCCCTCTGTTTCTCGCCCTCTGTTTCTCGAGCTCTGTTTCTCGCCCTCTGTTTCTCGCCCTCTGTTTCAGCCCCTCTGTTTCAGCCCCTCTGTTTCAGCCCCTCTGTTTCAGCCCCTCTGTTTCAGCCCCTCTGTTTCAGCCCCTCTGTTTCAGCCCCTCTGTTTCTCGCCCTCTGTTTCTCGCCCACTGTTTCTCGCCCTCTGTTTCAGCCCCTCTGTTTCAGCCCCTCTGTTTCAGCCCCTCTGTTTCAGCCCCTTTGTTTCTCGCCCTCTGTTTCTCGCCCTCTGTTTCATGCCCTCTGTTTCTCGCTCTCTGTTTCTCGCCCTCTGTTTCTCGCCCTCTGTTTCAGCCCCTCTGTTTCAGCCCCTGTGTTTCAGCCCCTCTGTTTCTCGCCCTCTGTTTCAGCTCCTCTGTTTCTCGCCCTCTGTTTCTCGCCCACTGTTTCTCGCCCTCTGTTTCAGCCCCTCTGTTTCAACCCCTCTGTTTCAGCCACTCTGTTTCAGCCCCTCTGTTTCTCGCCCTCTGTTTCTCACCCTCTGTTTCAGCCCCTCTGTTTCAGCCCCTCTGTTTCAGCCCCTCTGTTTCTCGCCCTCTTTTTCTCGCCCTCTGTTTCTCGCCCTCTGTTTCTCGCTCTCTGTTTCTCGCCCTCTGTTTCTCGCCCTCTGTTTCAGCCCCTCTGTTTCAGCCCCTCTGTTTCAGCCCCTCTGTTTCAGCCACTCTGTTTCAGCCCCTCTGTTTCTCGCCCTCTGTTTCAGACCCTCTGTTTCAGCCCCTCAGTATCAGCCCCTCTCTTTCAGCCCCTCTGTTTCTCGCCCTCTGTTTCTCGCCCTCTGTTTCAGCCCCTCTGTTTCAGCCCCTCTGTTCCAGCCCCTCTGTTTCTCGCCCTCTGTTTCTCGCCCTCTGTTTCAGCCCCTCTGTTTCAGCCCCACTGTATCAGCCCATCTGTTTCAGCCCCTCTGTTTCAGCCCCTCTGTTTCAGCCCCTCTGTTTCAGCCCCTCTGTTTCTCGCACTCTGTTTCTCGCCCTCTGTTTCTCGCCCTCTGTTTCATCCCCTCTGTTTCTCGCCCACTGTTTCAGCCCCTCTGTTTCTTGCCATCTGTTTCAGCCCCTCTGTTTCAGCCCCTCTGTTTCTCGACCTCTGTTTCAGCCCCTCTGTTTCAGACCCTCTGTTTCAGCCCCTCTGTTTCAGCCCCTCTGTTTCTCGCCCTCTGTTTCTCGCCCTCTGTTTCAGCCCCTCTGTTTCAGCCCCTCTGTTTCAGCCCCTCTGTTTCTCGCCCTCTGTTTCAGCCCCTCTGTTTCAGCCCCTCTGTTTCAGCCCCTCTGTTTCAGCCCCTCTGTTTCAGCCCCTCTGTTTCTCGCCCTCTGTTTCTCGCCCTCTGTTTCAGACGCTCTGTTTCTCGCTAACTGTTTCTCGCCCTCTCTTTATCGCCCTCTGTTTCAGCCCCTCTGTTTCAGCCCCTCTGTTTCAGCCCCTCTGTTTCAGCCCCTCTGTTTCTCGCCATCTGTTTCAGCCCCTCTGTTTCAGCCCCTCTGTTTCTCGCCCTCTGTTTCAGCCCCTCTGTTTCAGCCCCTCTGTTTCAGCCCCTCCGTTTCAGCACCTCTGTTTCTCGCCCTTTGTTTCTCGCCCTCTGTTTCAGCCCCTCTGTTTCTCGCCCTCTGTTTCAGCCCCTCTGTTTCTCGCCCTCTGTTTCAGCCCCTCTGTTTCAGTCCCTCTGTTTCAGCCCCTCTGTTTGTGCCCCTCTGTTTCAGCCCCTCTGTTTCACGCCCTCTGTTTCAGCCCCTCTGTTTCAGCCCCTCTGTTTCTCGCCCTCTGTTTCAGCCCCTCTGTTTCAGCCCCTCTGTATCAGCCCCTCTGTTTCAGCCACTCTGTTTCTCGCCCTCTGTTTGTCGCCCTCTGTTTCAGCCCCTCTGTTTCAGCCCCTCTGTTTCAGCCCCTCTGTTTCAGCCCCTCTGTTTCAGCCCCACTGTTTCTCGCCCTCTGCTTCTCGCTCTCTGTTTCTCGCCCTCTGTTTCTTGCCCTCTGTTTCTGTCCCTCTGTTTCAGCCCCTCTGTTTCAGACCCTCTGTTTCAGCCCCTCTGTTTCTCGCCCTCTGTTTCTTTCCCTCTGTTTCTCGCCTTCTGTTTCAGCCACTCTGTTTCAGTCCCTCTGTTTCAGCCTCTCTGTTTCAGCCCCTCTGTTTCAGCCCCTCTGTTTCTCGCCCTCTGTTTCAGCCCTTCTGTTTCACCCCCTCTGTTTGTTGCCCTCAGTTTCAGCCCCTCTGTTTCAGCCCCTCTGTTTCTCGCCCTCTGTTTCAGCCCCTCTGTTTCAGCCCCTCTGTTTCAGCCCCTCTGTTTCTCGCCCTCTGTTACTCGCCCTCTGTTTCTCGCCCTCTGTTTCTCGCTCTCTGTTTCTCGCCCTCTGTTTCTCGCCCTCTGTTTCAGCCCCTCTGTTTCAGCCCCTCTGTTTCAGCCCCTCTGTTTCAGCCCCTCTGTTTCAGCCCCTCTGTTTCTCGCCCTCTGTTTCAGACCCTCTGTTTCAGCTCCTCAGTATCAGCCCCTCTCTTTCAGCCCCTCTGTTTCTCGCCCTCTGTTTCTCGCCCTCTGTTTCTGGCCCTCTGTTTCTCGCCCACTGTTTCAGCCCCTCTGTTTCAGCCCCACTGTATCAGCCCATCTATTTCAGCCCCTCTGTTTCAGCCCCTCTGTTTCAGCCCCTCTGTTTCAGCCCCTCTGTTTCTCGCCCTCTGTTTCTCGCCCTCTGATTCTCGCCCTCTGTTTCATCCCCTCTGTTTCTCGCCCACTGTTTCAGCCCCTCTGTTTCTAGACATCTGTTTCAGCCCCTCTGTTTCAGCCCCTCTGTTTCTCGACCTCTGTTTCAGCCCCACTGTTTCAGCCCCTCTGTATCAGCCCCTCTGTTTCAGCCCCTCTGTTTCTCGCCCTCTGTTTCTCGCCCTCTGTTTCAGCCCCTATGTTTCAGCCCCTCTGTTTCAGCCCCTCTGTTTCTCGCCCTCTGTTTGTCGCCCTCTGTTTCAGCCCCTCTGTTTCAGCCCCTCTGTTTCAGCCCCTCTGTTTCAGCCCCTCTGTTTCAGCCCCTCTGTTTCTCGCCCTCTGTTTCTCGCCCTCTGTTTCTCGCCCTCTGTTTCTCGATCTCTGTTTCTCGCCCTCTGTTTCTTGCCCTCTGTTTCAGCCCCTCTGTTTCAGCCCCTCTGTTTCAGCCCCTCTGTTTCAGCCCCTCTGTTTCAGCCCCTCTGTTTCTCGCCCTCTGTTTCTCGCCCTCTATTTCAGACGCTCTGTTTCTCGCTCTCTGTTTCTCGCCCTCTGTTTCTCGCCCTCTGTTTCAGCCCCTCTGTTTCAGCCCCTCTGTTTCAGCCCCTCTGTTTCTCGCCCTCTGTTTCTCGCCCACTGTTTCTCGCCCTCTGTTTCAGCCCCTCTGTTTCAGCCCCTCTGTTTCAGCCCCTCTGTTTCAGCCCCTCTGTTTCTCGCCCTCTGTTTCTCGCCCTCTGTTTCTTGCCCTCTGTTTCTCGCTCTCTGTTTCTCGCCCTCAGTTTCTCGCCCTCTGTTTCAGCCCCTCTGTTTCAGCCCCTCTGTTTCAGCCCCTCTGTTTCAAGCCCTCTGTTTCAGCTCCTCTGTTTCTCGCCCTCTGTTTCTCGCCCACTGTTTCTCGCCCTCTGTTTCAGCCCCTCTGTTTCAGCCCCTCTGTTTCAGCCACTCTGTTTCAGCCCCTCTGTTTCTCGCCCTCTGTTTCTCGCACTCTGTTTCAGCCCCTCTGTTTCAGCCCCTCTGTTTCAGCCCCTCTGTTTCTCGCCCTCTGTTTCTCGCCCTCTGTTTCTCGCCCTCTGTTTCTCGCTCTCTGTTTCTCGCCCTCTGTTTCAGCCCCTCTGTTTCAGACCCTCTGTTTCAGCCTCTCTGTTTCAGCCCCTCTGTTTCAGCCCCTCTGTTTCTCGCCCTCTGTTTCAGACCCTCTGTTTCAGCCCCTCAGTATCAGCCCCTCTCTTTCAGCCCCTCTGTTTCTCGCCCTCTGTTTCTCGCCCTCTGTTTCATCCCCTCTGTTTCTCGCCCACTGTTTCAGCCCCTCTGTTTCAGCCCCACTGGATCAGACCATCTGTTTCAGCCCCTCTGTTTCAGCCCCTCTGTTTCAGCCCCTCTGTTTCAGCCCCTCTGTTTCTCGCCCTCTGTTTCTCGCCCTCTGTTTCTCGCCCTCTGTTTAATCCCCTCTGTTTCTCGCCCACTGTTTCAGCCCCTCTGTTTCTTGCCATCTGTTTCAGCCCCTCTGTTTCAGCCCCTCTGTTTCTCGACCTCTTTTTCAGCCACTCTGTTTCAGCCCCTCTGTTTCAGCCCCTCTGTTTCAGCCCCTCTGTTTCTCGCCCTCTGTTTCTCGCCCTCTGTTTCAGCCCCTCTGTTTCAGCCCCTCTGTTTCAGCCCCTCTGTTTCTCGCCCTCTGTTTCTCGCCCTCTGTTTCTCGCCCTCTGTTTCTCGAGCTCTGTTTCTCGCCCTCTGTTTCTCGCCCTCTGTTTCAGCCCCTCTGTTTCAGCCCCTCTGTTTCAGCCCCTCTGTTTCAGCCCCTCTGTTTCAGCCCCTCTGTTTCTCGCCCTCTGTTTCTCGCCCTCTGTTTCAGACGCTCTGTTTCTCGCTCACTGTTTCTCGCCCTCTGTTTCTCGCCCTCTGTTTCAGCCCCTCTGTTTCAGCCCCTCTGTTTCAGCCCCTCTGTTTCTCGCCCTCTGTTTCTCGCCCACTGTTTCTCGCCATCTGTTTCAGCACCTCTGTTTCAGCCCCTCTGTTTCAACCCCTCTGTTTCAGCCCCTCTGTTTCTCGCCCTCTGTTTCTCGCCCTCTGTTTCTTGCCCTCTGTTTCTCGCTCTCTGTTTCTCGCCCTCTGTTTCTCGCCCTCTGTTTCAGCCCCTCTGTTTCAGCCCCTCTGTTTCAGCCCCTCTGTTTCTCGCCCTCTGTTTCAGCTCCTCTGTTTCTCGCCCTCTGTTTCTCGCCCACTGTTTCTCGCCCTCTGTTTCTCGCCCTCTGTTTCTCGAGCTCTGTTTCTCGCCCTCTGTTTCTCGCCCTCTGTTTCAGCCCCTCTGTTTCAGCCCCTCTGTTTCAGCCCCTCTGTTTCAGCCCCTCTGTTTCAGCCCCTCTGTTTCTCGCCCTCTGTTTCTCGCCCTCTGTTTCAGACGCTCTGTTTCTCGCTCACTGTTTCTCGCCCTCTGTTTCTCGCCCTCTGTTTCAGCCCCTCTGTTTCAGCCCCTCTGTTTCAGCCCCTCTGTTTCTCGCCCTCTGTTTCTCGCCCACTGTTTCTCGCCATCTGTTTCAGCCCCTCTGTTTCAGCCCCTCTGTTTCAACCCCTCTGTTTCAGCCCCTCTGTTTCTCGCCCTCTGTTTCTCGCCCTCTGTTTCTTGCCCTCTGTTTCTCGCTCTCTGTTTCTCGCCCTCTGTTTCTCGCCCTCTGTTTCAGCCCCTCTGTTTCAGCCCCTCTGTTTCAGCCCCTCTGTTTCTCGCCCTCTGTTTCAGCTCCTCTGTTTCTCGCCCTCTGTTTCTCGCCCACTGTTTCTCGCCCTCTGTTTCAGCCCCTCTGTTTCAGCCCCTCTGTTTCAGCCCCTCTGTTTCTCGCCCTCTGTTTCTCGCCCACTGTTTCTCGCCCTCTGTTTCAGCCCCTCTGTTTCAGCCCCTCTGTTTCAGCCCCTCTGTTTCAGCCCCTCTGTATCTCGCCCTCTGTTTCTCGCCCTCTGTTTCTTGCCCTCTGTTTCTCGCCCTCTGTTTCAGCCCCTCTGTTTCAGCCCCTCTGTTTCAGCCCCTCTGTTTCAGCCCCTCTGTTTCAGCCCCTCTGTTTCTCGCCCTCTGTTTCTCGCCCTCTGTTTCAGCCCCTCTGTTTCTCGCTCTCTGTTTCTCGCCCTCTGTTTCTCGCCCTCTGTATCAGCCCCTCTGTTTCAGCCCCTCTGTTTCAGCCCCTCTGTTTCTCGCCCTCTGTTTCTCGCCCACTGTTTCTCGCCCTCTGTTTCAGCCCCTCTGTTTCAGCCCCTCTGTTTCAGCCCCTCTGTTTCAGCCCCTCTGTTTCTCGCCCTCTGTTTCTCGCCCTCTGTTTCTTGCCCTCTCTTTCTCGCTCTCTGTTTCTCGCCCTCTGTTTCTCGCCCTCTGTTTCAGCCCCTCTGTTTCAGCCCCTCTGTTTCAGCCCCTCTGTTACTCGCCATCTGTTTCAGCCCCTCTGTTTCTCGCCCTCTGTTTCTCGCTCACTGTTTCTCGCCCTCTGTTTCAGCCCTTCTGTTTCAGCCCCTCTGTTTCAGCCCCTCTGTTTCTCGCCCTCTGTTTCTCGCCCACTGTTTCTCGCCCTCTGTTTCAGCCCCTCTGTTTCAGCCCCTCTGTTTCAGCCCCTCTGTTTCAGCCCCTCTGTTTCTCGCCATCTGTTTCAGCCCCTCTGTTTCTCGCCCTCTGTTTCTCGCTCACTGTTTCTCGCCCTCTGTTTCAGCCCTTCTGTTTCAGCCCCTCTGTTTCAGCCCATCTGTTTCTCGCCCTCTGTTTCTCGCCCTCTGTTTCTTGCCCTCTGTTTCTCGCTCTCTGTTTCTCGCCCTCTGTTTCAGCCCCTCTGTTTCAGCCCCTCTGTTTCAGCTCCTCTGTTTCTCGCCCTCTGTTTCTCGCCCTCTGTTTCTCGCCCTCAGTTTCAGCCCCTCTGTTTCTCGCCCTCTGTTTCTCGCCCTCTGTTTCTCGCCCTCAGTTTCAGCCCCTCTGTTTCAGCCCCTTTGTTTCAGCCCCTCTGTTTCTGCCCCTCTGATTCTCGCCCACTGTTTCTCGTCCTATGTTTCAGCCCCTCTGTTTCAGCCCCTCTGTTTCAGCCCCTCTGTTTCAGCCCCTCTGTTTCTCGCCCTCTGTTTCTCGCCCTCTGTTTCAGACGCTCTCTTTCTCGCTCTCTGTTTCTCGCCCTCTGTTTCTCGCCCTCTGTTTCAGCCCCTCTGTTTCAGCCCCTCTGTTTCAGCCCCTCTGTTTCTCGCCCTCTGTTTCTCGCCCACTGTTTCTCGCCCTCTGTTTCAGCCCCTCTGTTTCAGCCCCTCTGTTTCAGCCCCGCTGTTTCAGCCCCTAAGTTTCTCGCCCTCTGTTTCTCGCCCTCTGTTTCAGCCCCTATGTTTCAGCCCATCTGTTTCAGCCCCTCTGTTTCTCGCCCTCTGTTTCTCGCCCTCTGTTTCTCGCCCTCTGTTTCTCGATCTCTGTTTCTCGCCCTCTGTTTCTCGCCCTCTGTTTCAGCCCCTCTGTTTCAGCCCCTCTGTTTCAGCCCCTCTGTTTCAGCCCCTCTGTTTCAGCCCCTCTGTTTCTCGCCCTCTGTTTCTCGCCCTCTGTTTCAGACGCTCTGTTTCTCGCTCTCTGTTTCTCGCCCTCTGTTTCTCGCCCTCTGTTTCAGCCCCTCTGTTTCAGCCCCTCTGTTTCAGCCCCTCTGTTTCTCGCCCTCTGTTTCTCGCCCACTGTTTCTCGCCCTCTGTTTCAGCCCCTCTGTTTCAGCCCCTCTGTTTCAGCCCCTCTGTTTCAGCCCCTCTGTTTCTCGCCCTCTGTTTCTCGCCCTCTGTTTCTTGCCCTCTGTTTCTCGCTCTCTGTTTCTCGCCCTCTGTTTCTCGCCCTCTGTTTCAGCCCCTCTGTTTCAGCCCCTCTGTTTCAGCCCCTCTGTTTCTCGCCCTCTGTTTCAGCTCCTCTGTTTCTCGCCCTCTGTTTCTCGCCCACTGTTTCTCGCCCTCTGTTTCAGCCCCTCTGTTTCAGCCCCTCTGTTTCAGCCACTCTGTTTCAGCCCCTCTGTTTCTCGCCCTCTGTTTCTCGCACTCTGTTTCAGCCCCTCTGTTTCAGCCCCTCTGTTTCAGCCCCTCTGTTTCTCGCCCTCTGTTTCTCGCCCTCTGTTTCTCGCCCTCTGTTTCTCGCTCTCTGTTTCTCGCCCTCTGTTTCAGCCCCTCTGTTTCAGCCACTCTGTTTCAGCCTCTCTGTTTCAGCCCCTCTGTTTCAGCCCCTCTGTTTCTCGCCCTCTGTTTCAGACCCTCTGTTTCAGCCCCTCAGTATCAGCCCCTCTCTTTCAGCCCCTCTGTTTCTCGCCCTCTGTTTCTCGCCCTCTGTTTCTCGCCCTCTGTTTCTCGCCCACTGTTTCAGCCCCTCTGTTTCAGCCCCACTGTATCAGACCATCTGTTTCAGCCCCTCTGTTTCAGCCCCTCTGTTTCAGCCCCTCTGTTTCAGCCCCTCTGTTTCTCGCCCTCTGTTTCTCGCCCTCTGTTTCTCGCCCTCTGTTTAATCCCCTCTGTTTCTCGCCCACTGTTTCAGCCCCTCTGTTTCTTGCCATCTGTTTCAGCCCCTCTGTTTCAGCCCCTCTGTTTCTCGACCTCTTTTTCAGCCCCTCTGTTTCTCGCCCACTGTTTCTCGCCCTCTGTTTCAGCCCCTCTGTTTCTCGCCCTCTGTTTCTCGCCCTCTGTTTCAGCCCCTCTGTTTCAGCCCCTCTGTTTCAGCCCCTCTGTTTCTCGCCCTCTGTTTCTCGCCCTCTGTTTCTCGCCCTCTGTTTCTCGAGCTCTGTTTCGCGCCCTCTGTTTCTCGCCCTCTGTTTCAGCCCCTCTGTTTCAGCCCCTCTGTTTCAGCCCCTCTGTTTCAGCCCCTCTGTTTCAGCCCCTCTGTTTCTCGCCCTGTGTTTCTCGCCCTCTGTTTCAGACGCTCTGTTTCTCGCTCACTGTTTCTCGCCCTCTGTTTCTCGCCCTCTGTTTCAGCCCCTCTGTTTCAGCCCCTCTGTTTCAGCCCCTCTGTTTCTCGCCCTCTGTTTCTCGCCCACTGTTTCTCGCCCTCTGTTTCAGCCCCTCTGTTTCAGCCCCTCTGTTTCAACCCCTCTGTTTCAGCCCCTCTGTTTCTCGCCCTCTGTTTCTCGCCCTCTGTTTCTTGCCCTCTGTTTCTCGCTCTCTGTTTCTCGCCCTCTGTTTCTCGCCCTCTGTTTCAGCCCCTCTGTTTCAGCCCCTCTGTTTCAGCCCCTCTGTTTCTCGCCCTCTGTTTCAGCTTCTCTGTTTCTCGCCCTCTGTTTCTCGCCCTCTGTTTCAGCCCCTCTGTTTCTCGCTCTCTGTTTCTCGCCCTCTGTTTCTCGCCCTCTGTATCAGCCCCTCTGTTTCAGCCCCTCTGTTTCAGCCCCTCTGTTTCTCGCCCACTGTTTCTCGCCCACTGTTTCTCGCCCTCTGTTTCAGCCCCTCTGTTTCAGCCCCTCTGTTTCAGCCCCTCTGTTTCTCGCCCTCTGTTTCTCGCCCTCTGTTTCTTGCCCTCTGTTTCTCGCTCTCTGTTTCTCGCCCTCTGTTTCTCGCCCTCTGTTTCAGCCCCTCTGTTTCAGCCCCTCTGTTTCAGCCCCTCTGTTTCTCGCCATCTGTTTCAGCCCCTCTGTTTCTCGCCCTCTGTTTCTCGCTCACTGTTTCTCGCCCTCTGTTTCAGCCCTTCTGTTTCAGCCCCTCTGTTTCAGCCCCTCTGTTTCTCGCCCTCTGTTTCTCGCCCACTGTTTCTCGCCCTCTGTTTCAGCCCCTCTGTTTCAGCCCCTCTGTATCAGCCCCTCTGTTTCAGCCCCTCTGTTTCTCGCCCTCTGTTTCTCGCCCTCTGTTTCTTGCCCTCTGTTTCTCGCTCTCTGTTTCTCGTCCTCTGTTTCAGCCCCTCTGTTTCAGCCCCTCTGTTTCAGCCCCTCTGTTTCTCGCCCTCTGTTTCTCGCCCTCTGTTTCTCGCCCTCAGTTTCAGCCCCTCTGTTTCAGCCCCTTTGTTTCATCCCCTCTGTTTCTGCCCCTCTGTTTCTCGCCCACTGTTTCTCGTCCTCTGTTTCAGCCCCTCTGTTTCAGGCCCTCTGTTTCAGCCCCTCTGTTTCAGCCCCTCTGTTTCAGCCCCTCTGTTTCTCGCCCTCTGTTTCTCGCCCTCTGTTTCAGACGCTCTGTTTCTCGCTCTCTGTTTCTCGCCCTCTGTTTCTCGCCCTCTGTTTCAGACCCTCTGTTTCAGCCCCTCTGTTTCAGCCCCTCTGTTTCTCGCCCTCTGTTTCTCGCCCACTGTTTCTCGCCCTCTGTTTCAGCCCCTCTGTTTCAGCCCCTCTGTTTCAGCCCCGCTGTTTCAGCCCCTAAGTTTCTCGCCCTCTGTTTCTCGCCCTCTGTTTCTTGCCCTCTGTTTCTCGCTCTCTGTTTCTCTCCCTCTGTTTCTCGCCCTCTGTTTCAGCCCCTCTGTTTCAGCCCCTCTGTTTCAGCCCCTCGGTTTCTCGCCCTCTGTTTCAGCTCCTCTGTTTCTCGCCCTCTGTTTCTCGCCCTCTGTTTCTCGCCCTCTGTTTCATCCCCTCTGTTTCAGCCCCTCTGTTTCAGCCACTCTGTTTCACCCTCTCTGTTTCTCGCCCTCTGTTTCTCGCCCTCTGTTTCAGCCCCTCTGTTTCAGCCCCTCTGTTTCAGCCACTCTGTTTCTCGCCCTCTGTTTCTCGCCCTCTGTTTCTCGCCCTCTGTTTCTCGCTCTCTGTTTCTCGCCCTCTGTTTCTCGCCCTCTGTTTCAGCCCCTCTGTTTCAGCCCCTCTGTTTCAGCCCCTCTGTTTCAGCCCCTCTGTTTCTCGCCCTCTGTTTCAGACCCTCTGTTTCAGCCCCTCAGTATCAGCTCCACTCTTTCAGCCCCTCTGTTTCTCGCCCTCTGTTTCTCGCCCTCTGTTTCTCGCCCTCTGTTTCTCGCCCACTGTTTCAGCCCCTCTGTTTCTGCCCCACTGTATCAGCCCATCTGTTTCAGCCCCTCTGTTTCAGCCCCTCTGTTTCAGCCCCTCTGTTTCAGCCCCTCTGTTTCTCGCCCTCTGTTTCTCGCCCTCTGTTTCTCGCCCTCTGTTTCATCCCCTCTGTTTCTCGCCCACTGTTTCAGCCACTCTGTTTCTCGCCATCTGTTTCAGCCCCTCTGTTTCTCGACCTCTGTTTCAGCCCCTCTGTTTCAGCCCCTCTGTTTCAGCCCCTCTGTTTCAGCCCCTCTGTTTCTCGCCCTCTGTTTCTCGCCCTCCGTTTCAGGCCCTCTGTTTCAGCCCCTCTGTTTCAGCCCCTCTGTTTCTCGCCCTCTGTTTCTCGCCCTCTGTTTCTCGCACTCTGTTTCTCGATCTCTGTTTCTCGCCCTCTGTTTCAGCCCGTCTGTTTCAGCCCCTCTGTTTCTCGCCCTCTGTTTCTCGCCCTCTGTTTCTCGCCCTCTGTTTCTCGATCTCAGTTTCTCGCCCTCTGTTTCATCCCCTCTGTTTCTCGCCCACTGTTTCAGCCACTCTGTTTCTCGCCATCTGTTTCAGCCCCTCTGTTTCTCGACCTCTGTTTCAGCCCCTCTGTTTCAGCCCCTCTGTTTCAGCCCCTCTGTTTCAGCCCCTCTGTTTCTCGCCCTCTGTTTCTCGCCCTCCGTTTCAGGCCCTCTGTTTCAGCCCCTCTGTTTCAGCCCCTCTGTTTCTCGCCCTCTGTTTCTCGCCCTCTGTTTCTCGCCCTCTGTTTCTCGATCTCTGTTTCTCGCCCTCTGTTTCAGACCCTCTGTTTCAGCTCCTCAGTATCAGCCCCTCTCTTTCAGCCCCTCTGTTTCTCGCCCTCTGTTTCTCGCCCTCTGTTTCTGGCCCTCTGTTTCTCGCCCACTGTTTCAGCCCCTCTGTTTCAGCCCCACTGTATCAGCCCATCTATTTCAGCCCCTCTGTTTCAGCCCCTCTGTTTCAGCCCCTCTGTTTCAGCCCCTCTGTTTCTCGCCCTCTGTTTCTCGCCCTCTGATTCTCGCCCTCTGTTTCATCCCCTCTGTTTCTCGCCCACTGTTTCAGCCCCTCTGTTTCTAGCCATCTGTTTCAGCCCCTCTGTTTCAGCCCCTCTGTTTCTCGACCTCTGTTTCAGCCCCACTGTTTCAGCCCCTCTGTATCAGCCCCTCTGTTTCAGCCCCTCTGTTTCTCGCCCTCTGTTTCTCGCCCTCTGTTTCAGCCCCTATGTTTCAGCCCATCTGTTTCAGCCCCTCTGTTTCTCGCCCTCTGTTTCTCGCCCTCTGTTTCTCGCCCTCTGTTTCTCGATCTCTGTTTCTCGCCCTCTGTTTCTCGCCCTCTGTTTCAGCCCCTCTGTTTCAGCCCCTCTGTTTCAGCCCCTCTGTTTCAGCCCCTCTGTTTCAGCCCCTCTGTTTCTCGCCCTCTGTTTCTCGCCCTCTGTTTCAGACGCTCTGTTTCTCGCTCTCTGTTTCTCGCCCTCTGTTTCTCGCCCTCTGTTTCAGCCCCTCTGTTTCAGCCCCTCTGTTTCAGCCCCTCTGTTTCTCGCCCTCTGTTTCTCGCCCACTGTTTCTCGCCCTCTGTTTCAGCCCCTCTGTTTCAGCCCCTCTGTTTCAGCCCCTCTGTTTCAGCCCCTCTGTTTCTCGCCCTCTGTTTCTCGCCCTCTGTTTCTCGCCCACTGTTTCTCGCCCTCTGTTTCAGCCCCTCTGTTTCAGCCCCTCTGTTTCAGCCCCTCTGTTTCAGCCCCTCTGTTTCTCGCCCTCTGTTTCTCGCTCACTGTTTCTCGCCCTCTGTTTCAGCCCTTCTGTTTCAGCCCCTCTGTTTCAGCCCCTCTGTTTCTCGCCCTCTGTTTCTCGCCCACTGTTTCTCGCCCTCTGTTTCAGCCCCTCTGTTTCAGCCCCTCTGTTTCAGCCCCTCTGTTTCAGCCCCTCTGTTTCTCGCCATCTGTTTCAGCCCCTCTGTTTCTCGCCCTCTGTTTCTCGCTCACTGTTTCTCGCCCTCTGTTTCAGCCCTTCTGTTTCAGCCCCTCTGTTTCAGCCCCTCTGTTTCTCGCCCTCTGTTTCTCGCCCTCTGTTTCTTGCCCTCTGTTTCTCGCTCTCTGTTTCTCGCCCTCTGTTTCAGCCCCTCTGTTTCAGCCCCTCTGTTTCAGCCCCTCTGTTTCTCGCCCTCTGTTTCTCGCCCTCTGTTTCTCGCCCTCAGTTTCAGCCCCTCTGTTTCTCGCCCTCTGTTTCTCGCCCTCTGTTTCTCGCCCTCAGTTTCAGCCCCTCTGTTTCAGCCCCTTTGTTTCAGCCCCTCTGTTTCTGCCCCTCTGTTTCTCGCCCACTGTTTCTCGTCCTCTGTTTCAGCCCCTCTGTTTCAGCCCCTCTGTTTCAGCCCCTCTGTTTCAGCCCCTCTGTTTCTCGCCCTCTGTTTCTCGCCCTCTGTTTCAGACGCTCTGTTTCTCGCTCTCTGTTTCTCGCCCTCTGTTTCTCGCCCTCTGTTTCAGCCCCTCTGTTTCAGCTCCTCTGTTTCAGCCCCTCTGTTTCTCGCCCTCTGTTTCTCGCCCACTGTTTCTCGCCCTCTGTTTCAGCCCCTCTGTTTCAGCCCCTCTGTTTCAGCCCCGCTGTTTCAGCCCCTAAGTTTCTCGCCCTCTGTTTCTCGCCCTCTGTTTCTTGCCCTCTGTTTCTCGCTCTCTGTTTCTCGCCCTCTGTTTCTCGCCCTCTGTTTCAGCCCCTCTGTTTCAGCCCCTCTGTTTCAGCCCCTCTGTTTCTCGCCCTCTGTTTCAGACCCTCTGTTTCAGCTCCTCAGTATCAGCCCCTCTCTTTCAGCCCCTCTGTTTCTCGCCCTCTGTTTCTCGCCCTCTGTTTCTGGCCCTCTGTTTCTCGCCCACTGTTTCAGCCCCTCTGTTTCAGCCCCACTGTATCAGCCCATCTATTTCAGCCCCTCTGTTTCAGCCCCTCTGTTTCAGCCCCTCTGTTTCAGCCCCTCTGTTTCTCGCCCTCTGTTTCTCGCCCTCTGATTCTCGCCCTCTGTTTCATCCCCTCTGTTTCTCGCCCACTGTTTCAGCCCCTCTGTTTCTAGCCATCTGTTTCAGCCCCTCTGTTTCAGCCCCTCTGTTTCTCGACCTCTGTTTCAGCCCCACTGTTTCAGCCCCTCTGTATCAGCCCCTCTGTTTCAGCCCCTCTGTTTCTCGCCCTCTGTTTCTCGCCCTCTGTTTCAGCCCCTATGTTTCAGCCCATCTGTTTCAGCCCCTCTGTTTCTCGCCCTCTGTTTCTCGCCCTCTGTTTCTCGCCCTCTGTTTCTCGATCTCTGTTTCTCGCCCTCTGTTTCTCGCCCTCTGTTTCAGCCCCTCTGTTTCAGCCCCTCTGTTTCAGCCCCTCTGTTTCAGCCCCTCGGTTTCAGCCCCTCTGTTTCTCGCCCTCTGTTTCTCGCCCTCTGTTTCAGACGCTCTGTTTCTCGCTCTCTGTTTCTCGCCCTCTGTTTCTCGCCCTCTGTTTCAGCCCCTCTGTTTCAGCCCCTCTGTTTCAGCCCCTCTGTTTCTCGCCCTCTGTTTCTCGCCCACTGTTTCTCGCCCTCTGTTTCAGCCCCTCTGTTTCAGCCCCTCTGTTTCAGCCCCTCTGTTTCAGCCCCTCTGTTTCTCGCCCTCTGTTTCTCGCCCTCTGTTTCTTGCCCTCTGTTTCTGGCTCTCTGTTTCTCGCCCTCTGTTTCTCGCCCTCTGTTTCAGCCCCTCTGTTTCAGCCCCTCTGTTTCAGCCCCTCTGTTTCTCGCCCTCTGTTTCAGCTCCTCTGTTTCTCGCCCTCTGTTTCTCGCCCACTGTTTCTCGCCCTCTGTTTCAGCCCCTCTGTTTCAGCCCCTCTGTTTCAGCCACTCTGTTTCAGCCCCTCTGTTTCTCGCCCTCTGTTTCTCGCACTCTGTTTCAGCCCCTCTGTTTCAGCCCCTCTGTTTCAGCCCCTCTGTTTCTCGCCCTCTGTTTCTCGCCCTCTGTTTCTCGCCCTCTGTTTCTCGCTCTCTGTTTCTCGCCCTCTGTTTCAGCCCCTCTGTTTCAGCCCCTCTGTTTCAGCCTCTCTGTTTCAGCCCCTCTGTTTCAGCCCCTCTGTTTCTCGCCCTCTGTTTCAGACCCTCTGTTTCAGCCCCTCAGTATCAGCCCCTCTCTTTCAGCCCCTCTGTTTCTCGCCCTCTGTTTCTCGCCCTCTGTTTCTCGCCCTCTGTTTCTCGCCCACTGTTTCAGCCCCTCTGTTTCAGCCCCACTGTATCAGACCATCTGTTTCAGCCCCTCTGTTTCAGCCCCTCTGTTTCAGCCCCTCTGTTTCAGCCCCTCTGTTTCTCGCCCTCTGTTTCTCGCCCTCTGTTTCTCGCCCTCTGTTTAATCCCCTCTGTTTCTCGCCCACTGTTTCAGCCCCTCTGTTTCTTGCCATCTGTTTCAGCCCCTCTGTTTCAGCCCCTCTGTTTCTCGACCTCTTTTTCAGCCCCTCTGTTTCAGCCCCTCTGTTTCAGCCCCTCTGTTTCAGCCCCTCTGTTTCTCGCCCTCTGTTTCTCGCCCTCTGTTTCAGCCCCTCTGTTTCAGCCCCTCTGTTTCAGCCCCTCTGTTTCTCGCCCTCTGTTTCTCGCCCTCTGTTTCGCGCCCTCTGTTTCTCGAGCTCTGTTTCGCGCCCTCTGTTTCTCGCCCTCTGTTTCAGCCCCTCTGTTTCAGCCCCTCTGTTTCAGCCCCTCTGTTTCAGCCCCTCTGTTTCAGCCCCTCTGTTTCTCGCCCTCTGTTTCTCGCCCTCTGTTTCAGACGCTCTGTTTCTCGCTCACTGTTTCTCGCCCTCTGTTTCTCGCCCTCTGTTTCAGCCCCTCTGTTTCAGCCCCTCTGTTTCAGCCCCTCTGTTTCTCGCCCTCTGTTTCTCGCCCACTGTTTCTCGCCCTCTGTTTCAGCCCCTCTGTTTCAACCCCTCTGTTTCAGCCCCTCTGTTTCTCGCCCTCTGTTTCTCGCCCTCTGTTTCTTGCCCTCTGTTTCTCGCTCTCTGTTTCTCGCCCTCTGTTTCTCGCCCTCTGTTTCAGCCCCTCTGTTTCAGCCCCTCTGTTTCAGCCCCTCTGTTTCTCGCCCTCTGTTTCAGCTCCTCTGTTTCTCGCCCTCTGTTTCTCGCCCACTGTTTCTCGCCCTCTGTTTCAGCCCCTCTGTTTCAGCCCCTCTGTTTCAGCCCCTCTGTTTCTCGCCCTCTGTTTCTCGCCCACTGTTTCTCGCCCTCTGTTTCAGCCCCTCTGTTTCAGCCCCTCTTTTTCAGCCCCTCTGTTTCAGCCCCTCTGTATCTCGCCCTCTGTTTCTCGCCCTCTGTTTCTTGCCCTCTGTTTCTCGCCCTCTGTTTCAGCCCCTCTGTTTCAGCCCCTCTGTTTCAGCCCCTCTGTTTCAGCCCCTCTGTTTCAGCCCCTCTGTTTCTCGCCCTCTGTTTCTCGCCCTCTGTTTCAGCCCCTCTGTTTCTCGCTCTCTGTTTCTCGCCCTCTGTTTCTCGCCCTCTGTATCAGCCCCTCTGTTTCAGCCCCTCTGTTTCAGCCCCTCTGTTTCTCGCCCACTGTTTCTCGCCCACTGTTTCTCGCCCTCTGTTTCAGCCCCTCTGTTTCAGCCCCTCTGTTTCAGCCCCTCTGTTTCTCGCCCTCTGTTTCTCGCCCTCTGTTTCTTGCCCTCTGTTTCTCGCTCTCTGTTTCTCGCCCTCTGTTTCTCGCCCTCTGTTTCAGCCCCTCTGTTTCAGCCCCTCTGTTTCAGCCCCTCTGTTTCTCGCCATCTGTTTCAGCCCCTCTGTTTCTCGCCCTCTGTTTCTCGCTCACTGTTTCTCGCCCTCTGTTTCAGCCCTTCTGTTTCAGCCCCTCTGTTTCAGCCCCTCTGTTTCTCGCCCTCTGTTTCTCGCCCACTGTTTCTCGCCCTCTGTTTCAGCCCCTCTGTTTCAGCCCCTCTGTTTCAGCCCCTCTGTTTCAGCCCCTCTGTTTCTCGCCCTCTGTTTCTCGCCCTCTGTTTCTTGCCCTCTGTTTCTCGCTCTCTGTTTCTCGTCCTCTGTTTCAGCCCCTCTGTTTCAGCCCCTCTGTTTCTCGCCCTCTGTTTCTCGCCCTCTGTTTCTCGCCCTCAGTTTCAGCCCCTCTGTTTCAGCCCCTTTGTTTCAGCCCCTCTGTTTCTGCCCCTCTGTTTCTCGCCCACTGTTTCTCGTCCTCTGTTTCAGCCCCTCTGTTTCAGCCCCTCTGTTTCAGCCCCTCTGTTTCAGCCCCTCTGTTTCAGCCCCTCTGTTTCTCGCCCTCTGTTTCTCGCCCTCTGTTTCAGACGCTCTGTTTCTCGCTCTCTGTTTCTCGCCCTCTGTTTCTCGCCCTCTGTTTCAGCCCCTCTGTTTCAGCCCCTCAGTTTCAGCCCCTCTGTTTCTCGCCCTCTGTTTCTCGCCCACTGTTTCTCGCCCTCTGTTTCAGCCCCTCTGTTTCAGCCCCTCTGTTTCAGTCCCGCTGTTTCAGCCCCTAAGTTTCTCGCCCTCTGTTTCTCGCCCTCTGTTTCTTGCCCTCTGTTTCTCGCTCTCTGTTTCTCGCCCTCTGTTTCTCGCCCTCTGTTTCAGCCCCTCTGTTTCAGCCCCTCTGTTTCAGCCCCTCGGTTTCTCGCCCTCTGTTTCAGCTCCTCTGTTTCTAGCCCTCTGTTTCTCGCCCACTGTTTCTCGCCCTCTGTTTCAGCCCCTCTGTTTCAGCCCCTCTGTTTCAGCCACTCTGTTTCACCCTCTCTGTTTCTCGCCCTCTGTTTCTCGCCCTCTGTTTCAGCCCCTCTGTTTCAGCCCTTCTGTTTCAGCCACTCTGTTTCTCGCCCTCTGTTTCTCGCCCTCTGTTTCTCGCCCTCTGTTTCTCGCTCTCTGTTTCTCGCCCTCTGTTTCTCGCCCTCTGTTTCAGCCCCTCTGTTTCAGCCCCTCTGTTTCAGCCCCTCTGTTTCAGCCCCTCTGTTTCTCGCCCTCTGTTTCAGACCCTCTGTTTCAGCCCCTCAGTATCAGCCCCACTCTTTCAGCCCCTCTGTTTCTCGCCCTCTGTTTCTCGCCCTCTGTTTCTCGCCCTCTGTTTCTCGCCCACTGTTTCAGCCCCTCTGTTTCAGCCCCACTGTATCAGCCCATCTGTTTCAGCCCCTCTGTTTCAGCCCCTCTGTTTCAGCCCCTCTGTTTCAGCCCCTCTGTTTCTCGCCCTCTGTTTCTCGCCCTCTGTTTCTCGCCCTCTGTTTCATCCCCTCTGTTTCTCGCCCACTGTTTCAGCCACTCTGTTTCTCGCCATCTGTTTCAGCCCCTCTGTTTCTCGACCTCTGTTTCAGCCCCTCTGTTTCAGCCCCTCTGTTTCAGCCCCTCTGTTTCAGCCCCTCTGTTTCTCGCCCTCTGTTTCTCGCCCTCCGTTTCAGGCCCTCTGTTTCAGCCCCTCTGTTTCAGCCCCTCTGTTTCTCGCCCTCTGTTTCTCGCCCTCTGTTTCTCGCACTCTGTTTCTCGATCTCTGTTTCTCGCCCTCTGTTTCAGCCCGTCTGTTTCAGCCC
Source organism: Stegostoma tigrinum (assembly GCF_030684315.1). NCBI lineage: Eukaryota > Metazoa > Chordata > Chondrichthyes > Orectolobiformes > Stegostomatidae > Stegostoma > Stegostoma tigrinum. The sequence continues at coordinate 3,750,304 of NW_026728408.1, forward strand.
CTCTGTTTCTCGCCCTCTGTTTCTCGCCCTCTGTTTCTCGCCCTCTGTTTCTCGATCTCAGTTTCTCGCCCTCTGTTTCATCCCCTCTGTTTCTCGCCCACTGTTTCAGCCACTCTGTTTCTCGCCATCTGTTTCAGCCCCTCTGTTTCTCGACCTCTGTTTCAGCCCCTCTGTTTCAGCCCCTCTGTTTCAGCCCCTCTGTTTCAGCCCCTCTGTTTCTCGCCCTCTGTTTCTCGCCCTCCGTTTCAGGCCCTCTGTTTCAGCCCCTCTGTTTCAGCCCCTCTGTTTCTCGCCCTCTGTTTCTCGCCCTCTGTTTCTCGCCCTCTGTTTCTCGATCTCTGTTTCTCGCCGTCTGTTTCAGACCCTCTGTTTCAGCTCCTCAGTATCAGCCCCTCTCTTTCAGCCCCTCTGTTTCTCGCCCTCTGTTTCTCGCCCTCTGTTTCTGGCCCTCTGTTTCTCGCCCACTGTTTCAGCCCCTCTGTTTCAGCCCCACTGTATCAGCCCATCTATTTCAGCCCCTCTGTTTCAGCCCCTCTGTTTCAGCCCCTCTGTTTCAGCCCCTCTGTTTCTCGCCCTCTGTTTCTCGCCCTCTGATTCTCGCCCTCTGTTTCATCCCCTCTGTTTCTCGCCCACTGTTTCAGCCCCTCTGTTTCTAGCCATCTGTTTCAGCCCCTCTGTTTCAGCCCCTCTGTTTCTCGACCTCTGTTTCAGCCCCACTGTTTCAGCCCCTCTGTATCAGCCCCTCTGTTTCAGCCCCTCTGTTTCTCGCCCTCTGTTTCTCGCCCTCTGTTTCAGCCCCTATGTTTCAGCCCATCTGTTTCAGCCCCTCTGTTTCTCGCCCTCTGTTTCTCGCCCTCTGTTTCTCGCCCTCTGTTTCTCGATCTCTGTTTCTCGCCCTCTGTTTCTCGCCCTCTGTTTCAGCCCCTCTGTTTCAGCCCCTCTGTTTCAGCCCCTCTGTTTCAGCCCCTCTGTTTCAGCCCCTCTGTTTCTCGCCCTCTGTTTCTCGCCCTCTGTTTCAGACGCTCTGTTTCTCGCTCTCTGTTTCTCGCCCTCTGTTTCTCGCCCTCTGTTTCAGCCCCTCTGTTTCAGCCCCTCTGTTTCAGCCCCTCTGTTTCTCGCCCTCTGTTTCTCGCCCACTGTTTCTCGCCCTCTGTTTCAGCCCCTCTGTTTCAGCCCCTCTGTTTCAGCCCCTCTGTTTCAGCCCCACTGTTTCTCGCCCTCTGTTTCTCGCCCTCTGTTTCTTGCCCTCTGTTTCTCGCTCTCTGTTTCTCGCCCTCTGTTTCTCGCCCTCTGTTTCAGCCCCTCTGTTTCAGCCCCTCTGTTTCAGCCCCTCTGTTTCTCGCCCTCTGTTTCAGCTCCTCTGTTTCTCGCCCTCTGTTTCTCGCCCACGGTTTCTCGCCCTCTGTTTCAGCCCCTCTGTTTCAGCCCCTCTGTTTCAGCCACTCTGTTTCAGCCCCTCTGTTTCTCGCCCTCTGTTTCTCGCACTCTGTTTCAGCCCCTCTGTTTCAGCCCCTCTGTTTCAGCCCCTCTGTTTCTCGCCCTCTGTTTCTCGCCCTCTGTTTCTCGCCCTCTGTTTCTCGCTCTCTGTTTCTCGCCCTCTGTTTCAGCCCCTCTGTTTCAGCCCCTCTATTTCAGCCTCTCTGTTTCAGCCCCTCTGTTTCAGCCCCTCTGTTTCTCGCCCTCTGTTTCAGACCCTCTGTTTCAGCCCCTCAGTATCAGCCCCTCTCTTTCAGCCCCTCTGTTTCTCGCCCTCTGTTTCTCGCCCTCTGTTTCTCGCCCACTGTTTCAGCCCCTCTGTTTCAGCCCCACTGTATCAGACCATCTGTTTCAGCCCCTCTGTTTCAGCCCCTCTGTTTCAGCCCCTCTGTTTCAGCCCCTCTGTTTCTCGCCCTCTGTTTCTCGCCCTCTGTTTCTCGCCCTCTGTTTAATCCCCTCTGTTTCTCGCCCACTGTTTCAGCCCCTCTGTTTCTTGCCATCTGTTTCAGCCCCTCTGTTTCAGCCCCTCTGTTTCTCGACCTCTTTTTCAGCCCCTCTGTTTCAGCCCCTCTGTTTCAGCCCCTCTGTTTCAGCCCCTCTGTTTCTCGCCCTCTGTTTCTCGCCCTCTGTTTCAGCCCCTCTGTTTCAGCCCCTCTGTTTCAGCCCCTCTGTTTCTCGCCCTCTGTTTCTCGCCCTCTGTTTCTCGCCCTCTGTTTCTCGAGCTCTGTTTCTCGCCCTCTGTTTCTCGCCCTCTGTTTCAGCACCTCTGTTTCAGCCCCTCTGTTTCATCCCCTCTGTTTCAGCCCCTCTGTTTCAGCCCCTCTGTTTCAGCCCCTCTGTTTCTCGCCCTCTGTTTCTCGCCCTCTGTTTCAGACGCTCTGTTTCTCGCTCACTGTTTCTCGCCCTCTGTTTCTCGCCCTCTGTTTCAGCCCCTCTGTTTCAGCCCTCTCTGTTTCAGCCCCTCTGTTTCTCGCCCTCTGTTTCTCGCCCACTGTTTCTCGCCCTCTGTTTCAGCCCCTCTGTTTCAGCCCCTCTGTTTCAACCCCTCTGTTTCAGCCCCTCTGTTTCTCGCCCTCTGTTTCTCGCCCTCTGTTTCTTGCCCTCTGTTTCTCGCTCTCTGTTTCTCGCCCTCTGTTTCTCGCCCTCTGTTTCAGCCCCTCTGTTTCAGCCCCTCTGTTTCAGCCCCTCTGTTTCTCGCCCTCTGTTTCAGCCCCTCTGTTTCTCGCCCTCTGTTTCAGCCCCTCTGTTTCTCGCCCTCTGTTTCAGCCCCTCTGTTTCAGTCCCTCTGTTTCAGCCCCTCTGTTTGTGCCCCTCTGTTTCAGCCCCTCTGTTTCACGCCCTCTGTTTCAGCCCCTCTGTTTCAGCCCCTCTGTTTCTCGCCCACTGTTTCAGCCCCTCTGTTTCACCCCCTCTGTATCAGCCCCTCTGTTTCAGCCCCTCTGTTTCTCGCCCTCTGTTTGTCGCCCTCTGTTTCAGCCCCTCTGTTTCAGCCCCTCTGTTTCAGCCCCTCTGTTTCAGCCCCACTGTTTCTCGCCCTCTGCTTCTCGCTCTCTGTTTCTCGCCCTCTGTTTCTCGCCCTCTGTTTCAGTCCCTCTGTTTCAGCCCCTCTGTTTCAGCCCCTCTGTTTCAGCCCCTCTGTTTCTCGCCCTCTGTTTCTTTCCCTCTGTTTCTCGCCCTCTGTTTCAGCCCCTCTGTTTCAGTCCCTCTGTTTCAGCCTCTCTGTTTCAGCCCCTCTGTTTCAGCCCCTCTGTTTCTCGCCCTCTGTTTCAGCCCCTCTGTTTCACCCCCTCTGTTTCTCGCCCTCAGTTTCAGCCCCTCTGTTTCAGCCCCTCTGTTTCAGCCACTCTGTTTCAGCCCCTCTGTTTCTCGCCCTCTGTTTCTCGCCCTCTGTTTCAGCCCCTCTGTTTCAGCCCCTCTGTTTCAGCCCCTCTGTTTCTCGCCCTCTGTTTCTCGCCCTCTGTTTCTCGCCCTCTGTTTCTCGCTCTCTGTTTCTCGCCCTCTGTTTCTCGCCCTCTGTTTCAGCCCCTCTGTTTCAGCCCCTCTGTTTCAGCCCCTCTGTTTCAGCCCCTCTGTTTCTCGCCCTCTGTTTCAGACCCTCTGTTTCAGCCCCTCAGTATCAGCCCCTCTCTTTCAGCCCCTCTGTTTCTCGCCGTCTGTTTCTCGCCCTCTGTTTCTGGCCCTCTGTTTCTAGCCAACTGTTTCAGCCCCTCTGTTTCAGCCCCACTGTATCAGCCCATCTATTTCAGCCCCTCTGTTTCAGCCCCTCTGTTTCAGCCCCTCTGTTTCTCGCCCTCTGTTTCTCGCCCTCTGATTCTCGCCCTCTGTTTCATCCCCTCTGTTTCTCGCCCACTGTTTCAGCCCCTCTGTTTCTCGCCATCTGTTTCAGCCCCTCTGTTTAAGCCCCTCTGTTTCTCGACCTCTGTTTCAGCCCCTCTGTTTCAGCCCCTCTGTTTCAGCCCCTCTGTTTCAGCCCCACTGTTTCTCGCCCTCTGTTTCTCGCCCTCTGTTTCAGCCCCTCTGTTTCAGCCCCTCTGTTTCAGCCCCTCTGTTTCTCGCCCTCTGTTTCTCGCCCTCTGTTTCTCGCCCTCTGTTTCTCGATCTCTGTTTCTCGCCCTCTGTTTATCGCCCTCTGTTTCAGCCCCTCTGTTTCAGCCCCTCTGTTTCAGCCCCTCTGTTTCACCGCTCTGTTTCAGACCCTCTGTTTCTCGCCCTCTGTTTCTCGCCCTCTGTTTCAGACGCTCTGTTTCTCGCTCTCTGTTTCTCGCCCTCTGTTTCTCGCCCTCTGTTTCAGCCCCTCGGTTTCAGCCCCATTGTTTCAGCCCCTCTGTTTCTCGCCCTCTGTTTCTCGCCCACTGTTTCTCGCCCTCTGTTTCAGCCCCTCTGTTTCAGCCCCTCTGTTTCAGCCCCTCTGTTTCTCGCCCTCTTTTTCTCCCCCTCTGTTTCTCGCCCTCTGTTTCTCGCTCTCTGTTTCTCGCCCTCTGTTTCTCGCCCTCTGTTTCAGCCCCTCTGTTTCAGCCCCTCTGTTTCAGCCCCTCTGTTTCAGCCACTCTGTTTCAGCCGCTCTGTTTCTCGCCCTCTGTTTCAGACCCTCTGTTTCAGCCCCTCAGTATCAGCCCCTCTCTTTCAGCCCCTCTGTTTCTCGCCCTCTGTTTCTCGCCCTCTGTTTCAGCCCCTCTGTTTCAGCCCCTCTGTTCCAGCCCCTCTGTTTCTCGCCCTCTGTTTCTCGCCCTCTGTTTCAGCCCCTCTGTTTCAGCCCCACTGTATCATCCCATCTGTTTCAGCCCCACTGTTTCAGCCCCTCTGTTTCAGCCCCTCTGTTTCAGCCCCTCTGTTTCTCGCCCTCTGTTTCTCGCCCTCTGTTTCTCGCCCTCTGTTTCATCCCCTCTGTTTCTCGCCCACTGTTTCAGCCCCTCTGTTTCTTGCCATCTGTTTCAGCCCCTCTGTTTCAGCCCCTCTGTTTCTCGACCTCTGTTTCAGCCCCTCTGTTTCAGACCCTCTGTTTCAGCCCCTCTGTTTCAGCCCCTCTGTTTCTCGCCCTCTGTTTCTCGCCCTCTGTTTCAGCCCCTCTGTTTCAGCCCCTCTGTTTCAGCCCCTCTGTTTCTCGCCCTCTGTTTCTCGCCCTCTGTTTCTCGCCCTCTGTTTCTCGAGCTCTGTTTCTCGCCCTCTGTTTCTCGCCCTCTGTTTCAGCCCCTCTGTTTCAGCCCCTCTGTTTCAGCCCCTCTGTTTCAGCCCCTCTGTTTCAGCCCCTCTGTTTCTCGCCCTCTGTTTCTCGCCCTCTGTTTCAGACGCTCTGTTTCTCGCTAACTGTTTCTCGCCCTCTCTTTATCGCCCTCTGTTTCAGCCCCTCTGTTTCAGCCCCTCTGTTTCAGCCCCTCTGTTTCAGCCCCTCTGTTTCTCGCCATCTGTTTCAGCCCCTCTGTTTCAGCCCCTCTGTTTCTCGCCCTCTGTTTCAGCCCCTCTGTTTCAGCCCCTCTGTTTCAGCCCCTCCGTTTCAGCACCTCTGTTTCTCGCCCTTTGTTTCTCGCCCTCTGTTTCAGCCCCTCTGTTTCTCGCCCTCTGTTTCAGCCCCTCTGTTTCTCGCCCTCTGTTTCAGCCCCTCTGTTTCAGTCCCTCTGTTTCAGCCCCTCTGTTTGTGCCCCTCTGTTTCAGCCCCTCTGTTTCACGCCCTCTGTTTCAGCCCCTCTGTTTCAGCCCCTCTGTTTCTCGCCCTCTGTTTCAGCCCCTCTGTTTCAGCCCCTCTGTATCAGCCCCTCTGTTTCAGCCACTCTGTTTCTCGCCCTCTGTTTGTCGCCCTCTGTTTCAGCCCCTCTGTTTCAGCCCCTCTGTTTCAGCCCCTCTGTTTCAGCCCCTCTGTTTCAGCCCCACTGTTTCTCGCCCTCTGCTTCTCGCTCTCTGTTTCTCGCCCTCTGTTTCTTGCCCTCTGTTTCTGTCCCTCTGTTTCAGCCCCTCTGTTTCAGACCCTCTGTTTCAGCCCCTCTGTTTCTCGCCCTCTGTTTCTTTCCCTCTGTTTCTCGCCTTCTGTTTCAGCCACTCTGTTTCAGTCCCTCTGTTTCAGCCTCTCTGTTTCAGCCCCTCTGTTTCAGCCCCTCTGTTTCTCGCCCTCTGTTTCAGCCCTTCTGTTTCACCCCCTCTGTTTGTCGCCCTCAGTTTCAGCCCCTCTGTTTCAGCCCCTCTGTTTCTCGCCCTCTGTTTCAGCCCCTCTGTTTCAGCCCCTCTGTTTCAGCCCCTCTGTTTCTCGCCCTCTGTTACTCGCCCTCTGTTTCTCGCCCTCTGTTTCTCGCTCTCTGTTTCTCGCCCTCTGTTTCTCGCCCTCTGTTTCAGCCCCTCTGTTTCAGCCCCTCTGTTTCAGCCCCTCTGTTTCAGCCCCTCTGTTTCAGCCCCTCTGTTTCTCGCCCTCTGTTTCAGACCCTCTGTTTCAGCTCCTCAGTATCAGCCCCTCTCTTTCAGCCCCTCTGTTTCTCGCCCTCTGTTTCTCGCCCTCTGTTTCTGGCCCTCTGTTTCTCGCCCACTGTTTCAGCCCCTCTGTTTCAGCCCCACTGTATCAGCCCATCTATTTCAGCCCCTCTGTTTCAGCCCCTCTGTTTCAGCCCCTCTGTTTCAGCCCCTCTGTTTCTCGCCCTCTGTTTCTCGCCCTCTGATTCTCGCCCTCTGTTTCATCCCCTCTGTTTCTCGCCCACTGTTTCAGCCCCTCTGTTTCTAGCCATCTGTTTCAGCCCCTCTGTTTCAGCCCCTCTGTTTCTCGACCTCTGTTTCAGCCCCACTGTTTCAGCCCCTCTGTATCAGCCCCTCTGTTTCAGCCCCTCTGTTTCTCGCCCTCTGTTTCTCGCCCTCTGTTTCAGCCCCTATGTTTCAGCCCCTCTGTTTCAGCCCCTCTGTTTCTCGCCCTCTGTTTGTCGCCCTCTGTTTCAGCCCCTCTGTTTCAGCCCCTCTGTTTCAGCCCCTCTGTTTCAGCCCCTCTGTTTCAGCCCCTCTGTTTCTCGCCCTCTGTTTCTCGCCCTCTGTTTCTCGCCCTCTGTTTCTCGATCTCTGTTTCTCGCCCTTTGTTTCTTGCCCTCTGTTTCAGCCCCTCTGTTTCAGCCCCTCTGTTTCAGCCCCTCTGTTTCAGCCCCTCTGTTTCAGCCCCTCTGTTTCTCGCCCTCTGTTTCTCTCCCTCTGTTTCAGACGCTCTGTTTTTCGCTCTCTGTTTCTCGCCCTCTGTTTCTCGCCCTCTGTTTCAGCCCCTCTGTTTCAGCCCCTCTGTTTCAGCCCCTCTGTTTCTCGCCCTCTGTTTCTCGCCCACTGTTTCTCGCCCTCTGTTTCAGCCCCTCTGTTTCAGCCCCTCTGTTTCAGCCCCTCTGTTTCAGCCCCTCTGTTTCTCGCCCTCTGTTTCTCGCCCTCTGTTTCAGACGCTCTGTTTCTCGCTCTCTGTTTCTCGCCCTCTGTTTCTCGCCCTCTGTTTCAGCCCCTCTGTTTCAGCCCCTCTGTTTCAGCCCCTCTGTTTCTCGCCCTCTGTTTCTCGCCCACTGTTTCTCGCCCTCTGTTTCAGCCCCTCTGTTTCAGCCCCTCTGTTTCAGCCCCTCTGTTTCAGCCCCTCTGTTTCTCGCCCTCTGTTTCTCGCCCTCTGTTTCTTGCCCTCTGTTTCTCGCTCTCTGTTTCTCGCCCTCTGTTTCTCGCCCTCTGTTTCAGCCCCTCTGTTTCAGCCCCTCTGTTTCAGCCCCTCTGTTTCTCGCCCTCTGTTTCAGCTCCTCTGTTTCTCGCCCTCTGTTTCTCGCCCACTGTTTCTCGCCCTCTGTTTCAGCCCCTCTGTTTCAGCCCCTCTGTTTCAGCCACTCTGTTTCAGCCCCTCTGTTTCTCGCCCTCTGTTTCTCGCACTCTGTTTCAGCCCCTCTGTTTCAGCCCCTCTGTTTCAGCCCCTCTGTTTCTCGCCCTCTGTTTCTCGCCCTCTGTTTCTCGCCCTCTGTTTCTCGCTCTCTGTTTCTCGCCCTCTGTTTCAGCCCCTCTGTTTCAGCCCCTCTGTTTCAGCCTCTCTGTTTCAGCCCCTCTGTTTCAGCCCCTCTGTTTCTCGCCCTCTGTTTCAGACCCTCTGTTTCAGCCCCTCAGTATCAGCCCCTCTCTTTCAGCCCCTCTGTTTCTCGCCCTCTGTTTCTCGCCCTCTGTTTCTCGCCCTCTGTTTCTCGCCCACTGTTTCAGCCCCTCTGTTTCAGCCCCACTGTATCAGACCATCTGTTTCAGCCCCTCTGTTTCAGCCACCCTGTTTCAGCCCCTCTGTTTCAGCCCCTCTGTTTCTCGCCCTCTGTTTCTCGCCCTCTGTTTCTCGCCCTCTGTTTAATCCCCTCTGTTTCTCGCCCACTGTTTCAGCCCCTCTGTTTCTTGCCATCTGTTTCAGCCCCTCTGTTTCAGCCCCTCTGTTTCTCGACCTCTTTTTCAGCCCCTCTGTTTCAGCCCCTCTGTTTCAGCCCCTCTGTTTCAGCCCCTCTGTTTCTCGCCCTCTGTTTCTCGCCCTCTGTTTCAGCCCCTCTGTTTCAGCCCCTCTGTTTCAGCCCCTCTGTTTCTCGCCCTCTGTTTCTCGCCCTCTGTTTCTCGCCCTCTGTTTCTCGAGCTCTGTTTCTCGCCCTCTGTTTCTCGCCCTCTGTTTCAGCCCCTCTGTTTCAGCCCCTCTGTTTCATCCCCTCTGTTTCAGCCCCTCTGTTTCAGCCCCTCTGTTTCTCGCCCTCTGTTTCTCGCCCTCTGTTTCAGACGCTCTGTTTCTCGCTCACTGTTTCTCGCCCTCTGTTTCTCGCCGTCTGTTTCAGCCCCTCTGTTTCAGCCCTCTCTGTTTCAGCCCCTCTGTTTCTCGCCCTCTGTTTCTCGCCCACTGTTTCTCGCCCTCTGTTTCAGCCCCTCTGTTTCAGCCCCTCTGTTTCAACCCCTCTGTTTCAGCCCCTCTGTTTCTCGCCCTCTGTTTCTCGCCCTCTGTTTCTTGCCCTCTGTTTCTCGCTCTCTGTTTCTCGCCCTCTGTTTCTCGCCCTCTGTTTCAGCCCCTCTGATTCAGCCCCTCTGTTTCAGCCCCTCTGTTTCTCGCCCTCTGTTTCAGCCCCTCTGTTTCTCGCCCTCTGTTTCAGCCCCTCTGTTTCTCGCCCTCTGTTTCAGCCCCTCTGTTTCAGTCCCTCTGTTTCAGCCCCTCTGTTTGTGCCCCTCTGTTTCAGCCCCTCTGTTTCACGCCCTCTGTTTCAGCCCCTCTGTTTCAGCCCCTCTGTTTCTCGCCCACTGTTTCAGCCCCTCTGTTTCACCCCCTCTGTATCAGCCCCTCTGTTTCAGCCCCTCTGTTTCTCGCCCTCTGTTTGTCGCCCTCTGTTTCAGCCCCTCTGTTTCAGCCCCTCTGTTTCAGCCCCTCTGTTTCAGCCCCACTGTTTCTCGCCCTCTGCTTCTCGCTCTCTGTTTCTCGCCCTCTGTTTCTCGCCCTCTGTTTCAGTCCCTCTGTTTCAGCCCCTCTGTTTCAGCCCCTCTGTTTCAGCCCCTCTGTTTCTCGCCCTCTGTTTCTTTCCCTCTGTTTCTCGCCCTCTGTTTCAGCCCCTCTGTTTCAGTCCCTCTGTTTCAGCCTCTCTGTTTCAGCCCCTCTGTTTCAGCCCCTCTGTTTCTCGCCCTCTGTTTCAGCCCCTCTGTTTCACCCCCTCTGTTTCTCGCCCTCAGTTTCAGCCCCTCTGTTTCAGCCCCTCTGTTTCAGCCACTCTGTTTCAGCCCCTCTGTTTCTCGCCCTCTGTTTCTCGCCCTCTGTTTCAGCCCCTCTGTTTCAGCCCCTCTCTTTCAGCCCCTCTGTTTCTCGCCCTCTGTTTCTCGCCCTCTGTTTCTCGCCCTCTGTTTCTCGCTCTCTGTTTCTCGCCCTCTGTTTCTCGCCCTCTGTTTCAGCCCCTCTGTTTGAGCCCCTCTGTTTCAGCCCCTCTGTTTCAGCCCCTCTGTTTCTCGCCCTCTGTTTCAGACCCTCTGTTTCAGCCCCTCAGTATCAGCCCCTCTCTTTCAGCCCCTCTGTTTCTCGCCCTCTGTTTCTCGCCCTCTGTTTCTGGCCCTCTGTTTCTCGCCAACTGTTTCAGCCCCTCTGTTTCAGCCCCACTGTATCAGCCCATCTATTTCAGCCCCTCTGTTTCAGCCCCTCTGTTTCAGCCCCTCTGTTTCTCGCCCTCTGTTTCTCGCCCTCTGATTCTCGCCCTCTGTTTCATCCCCTCTGTTTCTCGCCCACTGTTTCAGCCCCTCTGTTTCTCGCCATCTGTTTCAGCCCCTCTGTTTCAGCCCCTCTGTTTCTCGACCTCTGTTTCAGCCCCTATGTTTCATCCCCTCTGTTTCAGCCCCTCTGTTTCAGCCCCACTGTTTCTCGCCCTCTGTTTCTCGCCCTCTGTTTCAGCCCCTCTGTTTCAGCCCCTCTGTTTCAGCCCCTCTGTTTCTCGCCCTCTGTTTCTCGCCCTCTGTTTCTCGCCCTCTGTTTCTCGATCTCTGTTTCTCGCCCTCTGTTTATCGCCCTCTGTTTCAGCCCCTCTGTTTCAGCCCCTCTGTTTCAGCCCCTCTGTTTCAGCCCCTCTGTTTCAGACCCTCTGTTTCTCGCCCTCTGTTTCTCGCCCTCTGTTTCAGACGCTCTGTTTCTCGCTCTCTGTTTCTCGCCCTCTGTTTCTCGCCCTCTGTTTCAGCCCCTCTGTTTCAGCCCCTCTGTTTCAGCCCCTCTGTTTCTCGCCCTCTGTTTCTCGCCCACTGTTTCTCGCCCTCTGTTTCAGCCCCTCTGTTTCAGCCCCTCTGTTTCAGCCCCTCTGTTTCAGCCCCTCTGTTTCTCGCCCTCTGTTTCTCGCCCTCTGTTTCATGCCCTCTGTTTCTCGCTCTCTGTTTCTCGCCCTCTGTTTCTCGCCCTCTGTTTCAGCCCCTCTGTTTCAGCCCCTGTGTTTCAGCCCCTCTGTTTCTCGCCCTCTGTTTCAGCTCCTCTGTTTCTCGCCATCTGTTTCTCGCCCTCTGTTTCTCGCCCTCTGTTTCAGCCCCTCTGTTTCAACCCCTCTGTTTCAGCCACTCTGTTTCAGCCCCTCTGTTTCTCGCCCTCTGTTTCTCACCCTCTGTTTCAGCCCCTCTGTTTCAGCCCCTCTGTTTCAGCCCCTCTGTTTCTCGCCCTCTTTTTCTCGCCCTCTGTTTCTCGCCCTCTGTTTCTCGCTCTCTGTTTCTCGCCCTCTGTTTCTCGCCCTCTGTTTCAGCCCCTCTGTTTCAGCCCCTCTGTTTCAGCCCCTCTGTTTCAGCCACTCTGTTTCAGCCGCTCTGTTTCTCGCCCTCTGTTTCAGACCCTCTGTTTCAGCCCCTCAGTATCAGCCCCTCTCTTTCTGCCCCTCTGTTTCTCGCCCTCTGTTTCTCGCCCTCTGTTTCAGCCCCTCTGTTTCAGCCCCTCTGTTCCAGCCCCTCTGTTTCTCGCCCTCTGTTTCTCGCCCTCTGTTTCAGCCCCTCTGTTTCAGCCCCACTGAATCAGCCCATCTGTTTCAGCCCCTCTGTTTCAGCCCCTCTGTTTCAGCCCCTCTGTTTCAGCCCCTCTGTTTCTCGCCCTCTGTTTCTCGCCCTCTGTTTCTCGCCCTCTGTTTCATCCCCTCTGTTTCTCGCCCACTGTTTCAGCCCCTCTGTTTCTTGCCATCTGTTTCAGCCCCTCTGTTTCAGCCCCTCTGTTTCTCGACCTCTGTTTCAGCCCCTCTGTTTCAGACCCTCTGTTTCAGCCCCTCTGTTTCAGCCCCTCTGTTTCTCGCCCTCTGTTTCTCGCCCTCTGTTTCAGCCCCTCTGTTTCAGCCCCTCTGTTTCAGCCCCTCTGTTTCTCGCCCTCTGTTTCTCGCCCTCTGTTTCTCGCCCTCTGTTTCTCGAGCTCTGTTTCTCGCCCTCTGTTTCTCGCCCTCTGTTTCAGCCCCTCTGTTTCAGCCCCTCTGTTTCAGCCCCTCTGTTTCAGCCCCTCTGTTTCAGCCCCTCTGTTTCTCGCCCTCTGTTTCTCGCCCTCTGTTTCAGACGCTCTGTTTCTCGCTAACTGTTTCTCGCCCTCTGTTTCTCGCACTCTGTTTCTCGCCCTCTGTTTCAGCCCCTCTGTTTCAGCCCCTCAGTATCAGCCCCTCTCTTTCAGCCCCTCTGTTTCTCGCCCTCTGTTTCTCGCCCTCTGTTTCTGGCCCTCTGTTTCTCGCCAACTGTTTCAGCCCCTCTGTTTCAGCCCCACTGTATCAGCCCATCTATTTCAGTCCCTCTGTTTCAGCCCCTCTGTTTCAGCCCCTCTGTTTCTCGCCCTCTGTTTCTCGCCCTCTGATTCTCGCCCTCTGTTTCATCCCCTCTGTTTCTCGCCCACTGTTTCAGCCCCTCTGTTTCTCGCCATCTGTTTCAGCCCCTCTGTTTCAGCCCCTCTGTTTCTCGACCTCTGTTTCAGCCCCTCTGTTTCAGCCCCTCTGTTTCAGCCCCTCTGTTTCAGCCCCACTGTTTCTCGCCCTCTGTTTCTCGCCCTCTGTTTCAGCCCCTCTGTTTCAGCCCCTCTGTTTCAGCCCCTCTGTTTCTCGCCCTCTGTTTCTCGCCCTCTGTTTCTCGCCCTCTGTTTCTCGATCTCTGTTTCTCGCCCTCTGTTTATCGCCCTCTGTTTCAGCCCAATTGTTTCAGCCCCTCTGTTTCAGACCCTCTGTTTCTCGCCCTCTGTTTCTCGCCCTCTGTTTCAGACGCTCTGTTTCTCGCTCTCTGTTTCTCGCCCTCTGTTTCTCGCCCTCTGTTTCAGCCCCTCTGTTTCAGCCCCTCTGTTTCAGCCCCTCTGTTTCTCGCCCTCTGTTTCTCGCCCACTGTTTCTCGCCCTCTGTTTCAGCCCCTCTGTTTCAGCCCCTCTGTTTCAGCCCCTCTGTTTCAGCCCCTCTGTTTCTCGCCCTCTGTTTCTCGCCCTCTGTTTCATGCCCTCTGTTTCTCGCTCTCTGTTTCTCGCCCTCTGTTTCAGCCCCTCTGTTTCAGCCCCTCTGTTTCAGCCCCTGTGTTTCAGCCCCTCTGTTTCTCGCCCTCTGTTTCAGCTCCTCTGTTTCTCGCCCTCTGTTTCTCGCCCACTGTTTCTCGCCCTCTGTTTCAGCCCCTCTGTTTCAACCCCTCTGTTTCAGCCACTCTGTTTCAGCCCCTCTGTTTCTCGCCCTCTGTTTCTCACCCTCTGTTTCAGCCCCTCTGTTTCAGCCCCTCTGTTTCAGCCCCTCTGTTTCTCGCCCTCTTTTTCTCGCCCTCTGTTTCTCGCCCTCTGTTTCTCGCTCTCTGTTTCTCGCCCTCTGTTTCTCGCCCTCTGTTTCAGCCCCTCTGTTTCAGCCCCTCTGTTTCAGCCCCTCTGTTTCAGCCACTCTGTTTCAGCCGCTCTGTTTCTCGCCCTCTGTTTCAGACCCTCTGTTTCAGCCCCTCAGTATCAGCCCCTCTCTTTCAGCCCCTCTGTTTCTCGCCCTCTGTTTCTCGCCCTCTGTTTCAGCCCCTCTGTTTCAGCCCCTCTGTTCCAGCCCCTCTGTTTCTCGCCCTCTGTTTCTCGCCCTCTGTTTCAGCCCCTCTGTTTCAGCCCCACTGTATCAGCCCATCTGTTTCAGCCCCTCTGTTTCAGCCCCTCTGTTTCAGCCCCTCTGTTTCAGCCCCTCTGTTTCTCGCCCTCTGTTTCTCGCCCTCTGTTTCTCGCCCTCTGTTTCATCCCCTCTGTTTCTCGCCCACTGTTTCAGCCCCTCTGTTTCTTGCCATCTGTTTCAGCCCCTCTGTTTCAGCCCCTCTGTTTCTCGACCTCTGTTTCAGCCCCTCTGTTTCAGACCCTCTGTTTCAGCCCCTCTGTTTCAGCCCCTCTGTTTCTCGCCCTCTGTTTCTCGCCCTCTGTTTCAGCCCCTCTGTTTCAGCCCCTCTGTTTCAGCCCCTCTGTTTCTCGCCCTCTGTTTCTCGCCCTCTGTTTCTCGCCCTCTGTTTCTCGAGCTCTGTTTCTCGCCCTCTGTTTCTCGCCCTCTGTTTCAGCCCCTCTGTTTCAGCCCCTCTGTTTCAGCCCCTCTGTTTCAGCCCCTCTGTTTCAGCCCCTCTGTTTCTCGCCCTCTGTTTCTCGCCCTCTGTTTCAGTCGCTCTGTATCTCGCTAACTGTTTCTCGCCCTCTCTTTATCGCCCTCTGTTTCAGCCCCTCTGTTTCAGCCCCTCTGTTTCAGCCCCTCTGTTTCAGCCCCTCTGTTTCTCGCCATCTGTTTCAGCCCCTCTGTTTCAGCCCCTCTGTTTCTCGCCCTCTGTTTCAGCCCCTCTGTTTCAGCCCCTCTGTTTCAGCCCCTCCGTTTCAGCACCTCTGTTTCTCGCCCTTTGTTTCTCGCCCTCTGTTTCAGCCCCTCTGTTTCTCGCCCTCTGTTTCAGCCCCTCTGTTTCTCGCCCTCTGTTTCAGCCCCTCTGTTTCAGTCCCTCTGTTTCAGCCCCTCTGTTTGTGCCCCTCTGTTTCAGCCCCTCTGTTTCACGCCCTCTGTTTCAGCCCCTCTGTTTCAGCCCCTCTGTTTCTCGCCCTCTGTTTCAGCCCCTCTGTTTCAGCCCCTCTGTATCAGCCCCTCTGTTTCAGCCACTCTGTTTCTCGCCCTCTGTTTGTCGCCCTCTGTTTCAGCCCCTCTGTTTCAGCCCCTCTGTTTCAGCCCCTCTGTTTCAGCCCCTCTGTTTCAGCCCCACTGTTTCTCGCCCTCTGCTTCTCGCTCTCTGTTTCTCGCCCTCTGTTTCTTGCCCTCTGTTTCTGTCCCTCTGTTTCAGCCCCTCTGTTTCAGACCCTCTGTTTCAGCCCCTCTGTTTCTCGCCCTCTGTTTCTTTCCCTCTGTTTCTCGCCTTCTGTTTCAGCCACTCTGTTTCAGTCCCTCTGTTTCAGCCTCTCTGTTTCAGCCCCTCTGTTTCAGCCCCTCTGTTTCTCGCCCTCTGTTTCAGCCCTTCTGTTTCACCCCCTCTGTTTGTCGCCCTCAGTTTCAGCCCCTCTGTTTCAGCCCCTCTGTTTCTCGCCCTCTGTTTCAGCCCCTCTGTTTCAGCCCCTCTGTTTCAGCCCCTCTGTTTCTCGCCCTCTGTTACTCGCCCTCTGTTTCTCGCCCTCTGTTTCTCGCTCTCTGTTTCTCGCCCTCTGTTTCTCGCCCTCTGTTTCAGCCCCTCTGTTTCAGCCCCTCTGTTTCAGCCCCTCTGTTTCAGCCCCTCTGTTTCAGCCCCTCTGTTTCTCGCCCTCTGTTTCAGACCCTCTGTTTCAGCTCCTCAGTATCAGCCCCTCTCTTTCAGCCCCTCTGTTTCTCGCCCTCTGTTTCTCGCCCTCTGTTTCTGGCCCTCTGTTTCTCGCCCACTGTTTCAGCCCCTCTGTTTCAGCCCCACTGTATCAGCCCATCTATTTCAGCCCCTCTGTTTCAGCCCCTCTGTTTCAGCCCCTCTGTTTCAGCCCCTCTGTTTCTCGCCCTCTGTTTCTCGCCCTCTGATTCTCGCCCTCTGTTTCATCCCCTCTGTTTCTCGCCCACTGTTTCAGCCCCTCTGTTTCTAGCCATCTGTTTCAGCCCCTCTGTTTCAGCCCCTCTGTTTCTCGACCTCTGTTTCAGCCCCACTGTTTCAGCCCCTCTGTATCAGCCCCTCTGTTTCAGCCCCTCTGTTTCTCGCCCTCTGTTTCTCGCCCTCTGTTTCAGCCCCTATGTTTCAGCCCCTCTGTTTCAGCCCCTCTGTTTCTCGCCCTCTGTTTGTCGCCCTCTGTTTCAGCCCCTCTGTTTCAGCCCCTCTGTTTCAGCCCCTCTGTTTCAGCCCCTCTGTTTCAGCCCCTCTGTTTCTCGCCCTCTGTTTCTCGCCCTCTGTTTCTCGCCCTCTGTTTCTCGATCTCTGTTTCTCGCCCTCTGTTTCTTGCCCTCTGTTTCAGCCCCTCTGTTTCAGCCCCTCTGTTTCAGCCCCTCTGTTTCAGCCCCTCTGTTTCAGCCCCTCTGTTTCTCGCCCTCTGTTTCTCTCCCTCTGTTTCAGACGCTCTGTTTCTCGCTCTCTGTTTCTCGCCCTCTGTTTCTCGCCCTCTGTTTCAGCCCCACTGTTTCAGCCCCTCTGTTTCAGCCCCTCTGTTTCTCGCCCTCTGTTTCTCGCCCACTGTTTCTAGCCCTCTGTTTCAGCCCCTCTGTTTCAGCCCCTCTGTTTCAGCCCCTCTGTTTCAGCCCCTCTGTTTCTCGCCCTCTGTTTCTCGCCCTCTGTTTCAGACGCTCTGTTTCTCGCTCTCTGTTTCACGCCCTCTGTTTCTCGCCCTCTGTTTCAGCCCCTCTGTTTCAGCCCCTCTGTTTCAGCCCCTCTGTTTCTCGCCCTCTGTTTCTCGCCCACTGTTTCTCGCCCTCTGTTTCAGCCCCTCTGTTTCAGCCCCTCTGTTTCAGCCCCTCTGTTTCAGCCCCTCTGTTTCTCGCCCTCTGTTTCTCGCCCTCTGTTTCTTGCCCTCTGTTTCTCGCTCTCTGTTTCTAACCCTCTGTTTCTCGCCCTCTGTTTCAGCCCCTCTGTTTCAGCCCCTCTGTTTCAGCCCCTCTGTTTCTCGCCCTCTGTTTCAGCTCCTCTGTTTCTCGCCCTCTGTTTCTCGCCCACTGTTTCTCGCCCTCTGTTTCAGCCCCTCTGTTTCAGCCCCTCTGTTTCAGCCACTCTGTTTCAGCCCCTCTGTTTCTCGCCCTCTGTTTCTCGCACTCTGTTTCAGCCCTTCTGTTTCAGCCCCTCTGTTTCAGCCCCTCTGTTTCTCGCCCTCTGTTTCTCGCCCTCTGTTTCTCGCCCTCTGTTTCTCGCTCTCTGTTTCTCGCCCTCTGTTTCAGCCCCTCTGTTTCAGCCCCTCTGTTTCAGCCTCTCTGTTTCAGCCCCTCTGTTTCAGCCCCTCTGTTTCTCGCCCTCTGTTTCAGACCCTCTGTTTCAGCCCCTCAGTATCAGCCCCTCTCTTTCAGCCCCTCTGTTTCTCGCCCTCTGTTTCTCGCCCTCTGTTTCTCGCCCTCTGTTTCTCGCCCACTGTTTCAGCCCCTCTGTTTCAGCCCCACTGTATCAGACCATCTGTTTCAGCCCCTCTGTTTCAGCCACTCTGTTTCAGCCCCTCTGTTTCAGCCCCTCTGTTTCTCGCCCTCTGTTTCTCGCCCTCTGTTTCTCGCCCTCTGTTTAATCCCCTCTGTTTCTCGCCCACTGTTTCAGCCCCTCTGTTTCTTGCCATCTGTTTCAGCCCCTCTGTTTCAGCCCCTCTGTTTCTCGACCTCTTTTTCAGCCCCTCTGTTTCAGCCCCTCTGTTTCAGCCCCTCTGTTTCAGCCCCTCTGTTTCTCGCCCTCTGTTTCTCGCCCTCTGTTTCAGCCCCTCTGTTTCAGCCCCTCTGTTTCAGCCCCTCTGTTTCTCGCCCTCTGTTTCTCGCCCTCTGTTTCTCGCCCTCTGTTTCTCGAGCTCTGTTTCTCGCCCTCTGTTTCTCGCCCTCTGTTTCAGCCCCTCTGTTTCAGCCCCTCTGTTTCATCCCCTCTGTTTCAGCCCCTCTGTTTCAGCCCCTCTGTTTCTCGCCCTCTGTTTCTCGCCCTATGTTTCAGACGCTCTGTTTCTCGCTCACTGTTTCTCGCCCTCTGTTTCTCGCCCTCTGTTTCAGCCCCTCTGTTTCAGCCCTCTCTGTTTCAGCCCCTCTGTTTCTCGCCCTCTGTTTCTCGCCCACTGTTTCTCGCCCTCTGTTTCAGCCCCTCTGTTTCAGCCCCTCTGTTTCAACCCCTCTGTTTCAGCCCCTCTGTTTCTCGCCCTCTGTTTCTCGCCCTCTGTTTCTTGCCCTCTGTTTCTCGCTCTCTGTTTCTCGCCCTCTGTTTCTCGCCCTCTGTTTCAGCCCCTCTGTTTCAGTTCCTCTGTTTCAGCCCCTCTGTTTCTCGCCCTCTGTTTCAGCCCCTCTGTTTCTCGCCCTCTGTTTCAGCCCCTCTGTTTCTCGCCCTCTGTTTCAGCCCCTCTGTTTCAGTCCCTCTGTTTCAGCCCCTCTGTTTGTGCCCCTCTGTTTCAGCCCCTCTGTTTCACGCCCTCTGTTTCAGCCCCTCTGTTTCAGCCCCTCTGTTTCTCGCCCACTGTTTCAGCCTCTCTGTTTCACCCCCTCTGTATCAGCCCCTCTGTTTCAGCCCCTCTGTTTCTCGCCCTCTGTTTGTCGCCCTCTGTTTCAGCCCCTCTGTTTCAGCCCCTCTGTTTCAGCCCCTCTGTTTCAGCCCCACTGTTTCTCGCCCTCTGCTTCTCGCTCTCTGTTTCTCGCCCTCTGTTTCTCGCCCTCTGTTTCAGTCCCTCTGTTTCAGCCCCTCTGTTTCAGCCCCTCTGTTTCAGCCCCTCTGTTTCTCGCCCTCTGTTTCTTTCCCTCTGTTTCTCGCCCTCTGTTTCAGCCCCTCTGTTTCAGTCCCTCTGTTTCAGCCTCTCTGTTTCAGCCCCTCTGTTTCAGCCCCTCTGTTTCTCGCCCTCTGTTTCAGCCCCTCTGTTTCACCCCCTCTGTTTCTCGCCCTCAGTTTCAGCCCCTCTGTTTCAGCCCCTCTGTTTCAGCCACTCTGTTTCAGCCCCTCTGTTTCTCGCCCTCTGTTTCTCGCCCTCTGTTTCAGCCCCTCTGTTTCAGCCCCTCTGTTTCAGCCCCTCTGTTTCTCGCCCTCTGTTTCTCGCCCTCTGTTTCTCGCCCTCTGTTTCTCGCTCTCTGTTTCTCGCCCTATGTTTCTCGCCCTCTGTTTCAGCCCCTCTGTTTCAGCCCCTCTGTTTCAGCCCCTCTGTTTCAGCCCCTCTGTTTCTCGCCCTCTGTTTCAGACCCTCTGTTTCAGCCCCTCAGTATCAGCCCCTCTCTTTCAGCCCCTCTGTTTCTCGCCCTCTGTTTCTCGCCCTCTGTTTCTGGCCCTCTGTTTCTCGCCAACTGTTTCAGCCCCTCTGTTTCAGCCCCACTGTATCAGCCCATCTATTTCAGCCCCTCTGTTTCAGCCCCTCTGTTTCAGCCCCTCTGTTTCTCGCCCTCTGTTTCTCGCCCTCTGATTCTCGCCCTCTGTTTCATCCACTCTGTTTCTCGCCCACTGTTTCAGCCCCTCTGTTTCTCGCCATCTGTTTCAGCCCCTCTGTTTCAGCCCCTCTGTTTCTCGACCTCTGTTTCAGCCCCTCTGTTTCATCCCCTCTGTTTCAGCCCCTCTGTTTCAGCCCCACTGTTTCTCGCCCTCTGTTTCTCGCCCTCTGTTTCAGCCCCTCTGTTTCAGCCCCTCTGTTTCAGCCCCTCTGTTTCTCGCCCTCTGTTTCTCGCCCTCTGTTTCTCGCCCTCTGTTTCTCGATCTCTGTTTCTCGCCCTCTGTTTATCGCCCTCTGTTTCAGCCCCTCTGTTTCAGCCCCTCTGTTTCAGCCCCTCTGTTTCAGCCCCTCTGTTTCAGACCCTCTGTTTCTCGCCCTGTGTTTCTCGCCCTCTGTTTCAGACGCTCTGTTTCTCGCTCTCTGTTTCTCGCCCTCTGTTTCTCGCCCTCTGTTTCAGCCCCTCTGTTTCAGCCCCTCTGTTTCAGCCCCTCTGTTTCTCGCCCTCTGTTTCTCGCCCACTGTTTCTCGCCCTCTGTTTCAGCCCCTCTGTTTCAGCCCCTCTGTTTCAGCCCCTCTGTTTCAGCCCCTCTGTTTCTCGCCCTCTGTTTCTCGCCCTCTGTTTCATGCCCTCTGTTTCTCGCTCTCTGTTTCTCGCCCTCTGTTTCTCGCCCTCTGTTTCAGCCCCTCTGTTTCAGCCCCTGTGTTTCAGCCCCTCTGTTTCTCGCCCTCTGTTTCAGCTCCTCTGTTTCTCGCCCTCTGTTTCTCGCCCACTGTTTCTCGCCCTCTGTTTCAGCCCCTCTGTTTCAACCCCTCTGTTTCAGCCACTCTGTTTCAGCCCCTCTGTTTCTCGCCCTCTGTTTCTCACCCTCTGTTTCAGCCCCTCTGTTTCAGCCCCTCTGTTTCAGCCCCTCTGTTTCTCGCCCTCTTTTTCTCGCCCTCTGTTTCTCGCCCTCTGTTTCTCGCTCTCTGTTTCTCGCCCTCTGTTCCAGCCCCTCAGTATCAGCCCCTCTCTTTCAGCCCCTCTGTTTCTCGCCCTCTGTTTCTCGCCCTCTGTTTCAGCCCCTCTGTTTCAGCCCCTCTGTTCCAGCCCCTCTGTTTCTCGCCCTCTGTTTCTCGCCCTCTGTTTCAGCCCCTCTGTTTCAGCCCCACTGTATCAGCCCATCTGTTTCAGCCCCTCTGTTTCAGCCCCTCTGTTTCAGCCCCTCTGTTTCAGCCCCTCTGTTTCTCGCCCTCTGTTTCTCGCCCTCTGTTTCTCGCCCTCTGTTTCATCCCCTCTGTTTCTCGCCCACTGTTTCAGCCCCTCTGTTTCTTGCCATCTGTTTCAGCCCCTCTGTTTCAGCCCCTCTGTTTCTCGACCTCTGTTTCAGCCCCTCTGTTTCAGACCCTCTGTTTCAGCCCCTCTGTTTCAGCCCCTCTGTTTCTCGCCCTCTGTTTCTCGCCCTCTGTTTCAGCCCCTCTGTTTCAGCCCCTCTGTTTCAGCCCCTCTGTTTCTCGCCCTCTGTTTCTCGCCCTCTGTTTCTCGCCCTCTGTTTCTCGAGCTCTGTTTCTCGCCCTCTGTTTCTCGCCCTCTGTTTCAGCCCCTCTGTTTCAGCCCCTCTGTTTCAGCCCCTCTGTTTCAGCCCCTCTGTTTCTCGCCCTCTGTTTCTCGCCCTCTGTTTCAGACGCTCTGTTTCTCGCTAACTGTTTCTCGCCCTCTGTTTCTCGCCCTCTGTTTCAGCCCCTCTGTTTCAGCCCCTCTGTTTCAGCCCCTCTGTTTCAGCCCCTCTGTTTCTCGCCATCTGTTTCAGCCCCTCTGTTTCAGCCCCTCTGTTTCTCGCCCTCTGTTTCAGCCCCTCTGTTTCAGCCCCTCTGTTTAAGCCCCTCCGTTTCAGCACCTCTGTTTCTCGCCCTTTGTTTCTCGCCCTCTGTT
Source organism: Stegostoma tigrinum (assembly GCF_030684315.1). Taxonomy (NCBI): domain Eukaryota; kingdom Metazoa; phylum Chordata; class Chondrichthyes; order Orectolobiformes; family Stegostomatidae; genus Stegostoma; species Stegostoma tigrinum. The sequence continues at coordinate 3,771,117 of NW_026728408.1, forward strand.
TCAGCCCCTCTGTTTCTCGCCCTCTGTTTCAGCCCCTCTGTTTCTCGCCCTCTGTTTCAGCCCCTCTGTTTCAGTCCCTCTGTTTCAGCCCCTCTGTTTGTGCCCTCTGTTTCAGCCCCTCTGTTTCACGCCCTCTGTTTCAGCCCCTCTGTTTCAGCCCCTCTGTTTCTCGCCCTCTGTTTCAGCCCCTCTGTTTCAGCCCCTCTGTATCAGCCCCTCTGTTTCAGCCACTCTGTTTCTCGCCCTCTGTTTGTCGCCCTCTGTTTCAGCCCCTCTGTTTCAGCCCCTCTGTTTCAGCCCCTCTGTTTCAGCCCCTCTGTTTCAGCCCCACTGTTTCTCGCCCTCTGCTTCTCGCTCTCTGTTTCTCGCCCTCTGTTTCTTGCCCTCTGTTTCTGTCCCTCTGTTTCAGCCCCTCTGTTTCAGACCCTCTGTTTCAGCCCCTCTGTTTCTCGCCCTCTGTTTCTTTCCCTCTGTTTCTCGCCTTCTGTTTCAGCCACTCTGTTTCAGTCCCTCTGTTTCAGCCTCTCTGTTTCAGCCCCTCTGTTTCAGCCCCTCTGTTTCTCGCCCTCTGTTTCAGCCCTTCTGTTTCACCCCCTCTGTTTGTCGCCCTCAGTTTCAGCCCCTCTGTTTCAGCCCCTCTGTTTCTCGCCCTCTGTTTCAGCCCCTCTGTTTCAGCCCCTCTGTTTCAGCCCCTCTGTTTCTCGCCTTCTGTTACTCGCCCTCTGTTTCTCGCCCTCTGTTTCTCGCTCTCTGTTTCTCGCCCTCTGTTTCTCGCCCTCTGTTTCAGCCCCTCTGTTTCAGCCCCTCTGTTTCAGCCCCTCTGTTTCAGCCCCTCTGTTTCAGCCCCTCTGTTTCTCGCCCTCTGTTTCAGACCCTCTGTTTCAGCTCCTCAGTATCAGCCCCTCTCTTTCAGCCCCTCTGTTTCTCGCCCTCTGTTTCTCGCCCTCTGTTTCTGGCCCTCTGTTTCTCGCCCACTGTTTCAGCCCCTCTGTTTCAGCCCCACTGTATCAGCCCATCTATTTCAGCCCCTCTGTTTCAGCCCCTCTGTTTCAGCCCCTCTGTTTCAGCCCCTCTGTTTCTCGCCCTCTGTTTCTCGCCCTCTGATTCTCGCCCTCTGTTTCATCCCCTCTGTTTCTCGCCCACTGATTCAGCCCCTCTGTTTCTAGCCATCTGTTTCAGCCCCTCTGTTTCAGCCCCTCTGTTTCTCGACCTCTGTTTCAGCCCCACTGTTTCAGCCCCTCTGTATCAGCCCCTCTGTTTCAGCCCCTCTGTTTCTCGCCCTCTGTTTCTCGCCCTCTGTTTCAGCCCCTATGTTTCAGCCCCTCTGTTTCAGCCCCTCTGTTTCTCGCCCTCTGTTTGTCGCCCTCTGTTTCAGCCCCTCTGTTTCTCGACCTCTGTTTCAGCCCCACTGTTTCAGCCCCTCTGTATCAGCCCCTCTGTTTCTCTCCCTCTGTTTCAGACGCTCTGTTTCTCGCTCTCTGTTTCTCGCCCTCTGATTCTCGCCCTCTGTTTCATCCCCTCTGTTTCTCGCCCACTGTTTCAGCCCCTCTGTTTCTCGACCTCTGTTTCAGCCCCACTGTTTCAGCCCCTCTGTATCAGCCCCTCTGTTTCTCTCCCTCTGTTTCAGACGCTCTGTTTCTCGCTCTCTGTTTCTCGCCCTCTGTTTCTCGCCCTCTGTTTCAGCCCCTCTGTTTCAGCCCCTCTGTTTCAGCCCCTCTGTTTCTCGCCCTCTGTTTCTCGCCCACTGTTTCTAGCCCTCTGTTTCAGCCCCTCTGTTTCAGCCCCTCTGTTTCAGCCCCTCTGTTTCAGCCCCTCTGTTTCTCGCCCTCTGTTTCTCGCCCTCTGTTTCTTGCCCTCTGTTTCTCGCTCTCTGCTTCTCGCCCTCTGTTTCTCGCCCTCTGTTTCAGCCCCTCTGTTTCAGCCCCTCTGTTTCAGCCCCTCTGTTTCTCGCCCTCTGTTTCAGCTCCTCTGTTTCTCGCCCTCTGTTTCTCGCCCACTGTTTCTCGCCCTCTGTTTCAGCCCCTCTGTTTCAGCCCCTCTGTTTCAGCCACTCTGTTTCAGCCCCTCTGTTTCTCGCCATCTGTTTCAGCCCCTCTGTTTCAGCCCCTCTGTTTCTCGCCCTCTGTTTCAGCCCCTCTGTTTCAGCCCCTCTGTTTAAGCCCCTCCGTTTCAGCACCTCTGTTTCTCGCCCTTTGTTTCTCGCCCTCTGTTTCAGCCCCTCTGTTTCTCGCCCTCTGTTTCAGCCCCTCTGTTTCTCGCCCTCTGTTTCAGCCCCTCTGTTTCAGTCCCTCTGTTTCAGCCCCTCTGTTTGTGCCCCTCTGTTTCAGCCCCTCTGTTTCACGCCCTCTGTTTCAGCCCCTCTGTTTCAGCCCCTCTGTTTCTCGCCCTCTGTTTCAGCCCCTCTGTTTCAGCCCCTCTGTATCAGCCCCTCTGTTTCAGCCACTCTGTTTCTCGCCCTCTGTTTGTCGCCCTCTGTTTCAGCCCCTCTGTTTCAGCCCCTCTGTTTCAGCCCCTCTGTTTCAGCCCCTCTGTTTCAGCCCCACTGTTTCTCGCCCTCTGCTTCTCGCTCTCTGTTTCTCGCCCTCTGTTTCTTGCCCTCTGTTTCTGTCCCTCTGTTTCAGCCCCTCTGTTTCAGACCCTCTGTTTCAGCCCCTCTGTTTCTCGCCCTCTGTTTCTTTCCCTCTGTTTCTCGCCTTCTGTTTCAGCCACTCTGTTTCAGTCCCTCTGTTTCAGCCTCTCTGTTTCAGCCCCTCTGTTTCAGCCCCTCTGTTTCTCGCCCTCTGTTTCAGCCCTTCTGTTTCACCCCCTCTGTTTGTCGCCCTCAGTTTCAGCCCCTCTGTTTCAGCCCCTCTGTTTCTCGCCCTCTGTTTCAGCCCCTCTGTTTCAGCCCCTCTGTTTCAGCCCCTCTGTTTCTCGCCTTCTGTTACTCGCCCTCTGTTTCTCGCCCTCTGTTTCTCGCTCTCTGTTTCTCGCCCTCTGTTTCTCGCCCTCTGTTTCAGATCCTCTGTTTCAGCCCCTCTGTTTCAGCCCCTCTGTTTCAGCCCCTCTGTTTCAGCCCCTCTGTTTCTCGCCCTCTGTTTCAGACCCTCTGTTTCAGCTCCTCAGTATCAGCCCCTCTCTTTCAGCCCCTCTGTTTCTCGCCCTCTGTTTCTCGCCCTCTGTTTCTGGCCCTCTGTTTCTCGCCCACTGTTTCAGCCCCTCTGTTTCAGCCCCACTGTATCAGCCCATCTATTTCAGCCCCTCTGTTTCAGCCCCTCTGTTTCAGCCCCTCTGTTTCAGCCCCTCTGTTTCTCGCCCTCTGTTTCTCGCCCTCTGATTCTCGCCCTCTGTTTCATCCCCTCTGTTTCTCGCCCACTGATTCAGCCCCTCTGTTTCTAGCCATCTGTTTCAGCCCCTCTGTTTCAGCCCCTCTGTTTCTCGACCTCTGTTTCAGCCCCACTGTTTCAGCCCCTCTGTATCAGCCCCTCTGTTTCAGCCCCTCTGTTTCTCGCCCTCTGTTTCTCGCCCTCTGTTTCAGCCCCTATGTTTCAGCCCCTCTGTTTCAGCCCCTCTGTTTCTCGCCCTCTGTTTGTCGCCCTCTGTTTCAGCCCCTCTGTTTCTCGACCTCTGTTTCAGCCCCACTGTTTCAGCCCCTCTGTATCAGCCCCTCTGTTTCTCTCCCTCTGTTTCAGACGCTCTGTTTCTCGCTCTCTGTTTCTCGCCCTCTGATTCTCGCCCTCTGTTTCATCCCCTCTGTTTCTCGCCCACTGTTTCAGCCCCTCTGTTTCTCGACCTCTGTTTCAGCCCCACTGTTTCAGCCCCTCTGTATCAGCCCCTCTGTTTCTCTCCCTCTGTTTCAGACGCTCTGTTTCTCGCTCTCTGTTTCTCGCCCTCTGTTTCTCGCCCTCTGTTTCAGCCCCTCTGTTTCAGCCCCTCTGTTTCAGCCCCTCTGTTTCTCGCCCTCTGTTTCTCGCCCACTGTTTCTAGCCCTCTGTTTCAGCCCCTCTGTTTCAGCCCCTCTGTTTCAGCCCCTCTGTTTCAGCCCCTCTGTTTCTCGCCCTCTGTTTCTCGCCCTCTGTTTCTTGCCCTCTGTTTCTCGCTCTCTGCTTCTCGCCCTCTGTTTCTCGCCCTCTGTTTCAGCCCCTCTGTTTCAGCCCCTCTGTTTCAGCCCCTCTGTTTCTCGCCCTCTGTTTCAGCTCCTCTGTTTCTCGCCCTCTGTTTCTCGCCCACTGTTTCTCGCCCTCTGTTTCAGCCCCTCTGTTTCAGCCCCTCTGTTTCAGCCACTCTGTTTCAGCCCCTCTGTTTCTCGCCCTCTGTTTCTCGCACTCTGTTTCAGCCCCTCTGTTTCAGCCCCTCTGTTTCAGCCCCTCTGTTTCTCGCCCTCTGTTTCTCGCCCTCTGTTTCTCGCCCTCTGTTTCTCGCTTTCTGTTTCTCGCCCTCTGTTTCAGCCCCTCTGTTTCAGCCCCTCTGTTTCAGCCTCTCTGTTTCAGCCCCTCTGTTTCAGCCCCTCTGTTTCTCGCCCTCTGTTTCAGCCCCTCTGTTTCAGCCCCTCTGTTTCAGCCCCTCTGTTTCTCGCCCTCTGTTTCTCGCCCTCTGTTTCTCGCCCTCTGTTTCTCGAGCTCTGTTTCTCGCCCTCTGTTTCTCGCCCTCTGTTTCAGCCCCTCTGTTTCAGCCCCTCTGTTTCAGCCCCTCTGTTTCAGCCCCTCTGTTTCAGCCCCTCTGTTTCTCGCCCTCTGTTTCTCGCCCTCTGTTTCAGACGCTCTGTTTCTCGCTCACTGTTTCTCGCCCTCTGTTTCTCGCCCTCTGTTTCAGCCCCTCTGTTTCAGCCCCTCTGTTTCAGCCCCTCTGTTTCTCGCCCTCTGTTTCTCGCCCACTGTTTCTCGCCATCTGTTTCAAACCCTCTGTTTCAGCCCCTCTGTTTCAACCCCTCTGTTTCAGCCCCTCTGTTTCTCGCCCTCTGTTTCTCGCCCTCTGTTTCTTGCCCTCTGTTTCTCGCTCTCTGTTTCTCGCCCTCTGTTTCTCGCCCTCTGTTTCAGCCCCTCTGTTTCAGCCCCTCTGTTTCAGCACCTCTGTTTCTCGCCCTCTGTTTCAGCTCCTCTGTTTCTCGTCCTCTGTTTCTCGCCCACTGTTTCTCGCCCTCTGTTTCAGCCCCTCTGTTTCAGCCCCTCTGTTTCAGCCCCTCTGTTTCTCGCCCTCTGTTTCTCGCCCACTGTTTCTCGCCCTCTGTTTCAGCCCCTCTGTTTCAGCCCCTCTTTTTCAGCCCCTCTGTTTCAGCCCCTCTGTATCTCGCCCTCTGTTTCTCGCCCTCTGTTTCTTGCCCTCTGTTTCTCGCCCTCTGTTTCAGCCCCTCTGTTTCAGCCCCTCTGTTTCAGCCCCTCTGTTTCAGCCCCTCTGTTTCTCGCCCTCTGTTTCTCGCCCTCTGTTTCAGCCCCTCTGTTTCTCGCTCTCTGTTTCTCGCCCTCTGTTTCTCGCCCTCTGTATCAGCCCCTCTGTTTCAGCCCCTCTGTTTCAGCCCCTCTGTTTCTCGACCTCTGTTTCTCGCCCACTGTTTCTCGCCCTCTGTTTCAGCCCCTCTGTTTCAGCCCTTCTGTTTCACCCCCTCTGTTTGTCGCCCTCAGTTTCAGCCCCTCTGTTTCAGCCCCTCTGTTTCTCGCCCTCTGTTTCAGCCCCTCTGTTTCAGCCCCTCTGTTTCAGCCCCTCTGTTTCTCGCCCTCTGTTACTCGCCCTCTGTTTCTCGCCCTCTGTTTCTCGCTCTCTGTTTCTCGCCCTCTGTTTCTCGCCCTCTGTTTCAGCCCCTCTGATTCAGCCCCTCTGTTTCAGCCCCTCTGTTTCAGCCCCTCTGTTTCAGCCCCTCTGTTTCTCGCCCTCTGTTTCAGACCCTCTGTTTCAGCTCCTCAGTATCAGCCCCTCTCTTTCAGCCCCTCTGTTTCTCGCCCTCTGTTTCTCGCCCTCTGTTTCTGGCCCTCTGTTTCTCGCCCACTGTTTCAGCCCCTCTGTTTCAGCCCCACTGTATCAGCCCATCTATTTCAGCCCCTCTGTTTCAGCCCCTCTGTTTCAGCCCCTCTGTTTCAGCCCCTCTGTTTCTCGCCCTCTGTTTCTCGCCCTCTGATTCTCGCCCTCTGTTTCATCCCCTCTGTTTCTCGCCCACTGTTTTAGCCCCTCTGTTTCTAGCCATCTGTTTCAGCCCCTGTGTTTCAGCCCCTCTGTTTCTCGACCTCTGTTTCAGCCCCACTGTTTCAGCCCCTCTGTATCAGCCCCTCTGTTTCAGCCCCTCTGTTTCTCGCCCTCTGTTTCTCGCCCTCTGTTTCAGCCCCTATGTTTCAGCCCCTCTGTTTCAGCCCCTCTGTTTCTCGCCCTCTGTTTGTCGCCCTCTGTTTCAGCCCCTCTGTTTCAGCCCCTCTGTTTCAGCCCCTCTGTTTCAGCCCCTCTGTTTCAGCCCCTCTGTTTCTCGCCCTCTGTTTCTCGCCCTCTGTTTCTCGCCCTCTGTTTCTCGATCTCTGTTTCTCGCCCTCTGTTTCTTGCCCTCTGTTTCAGCCCCTCTGTTTCAGCCCCTCTGTTTCAGCCCCTCTGTTTCAGCCCCTCTGTTTCAGCCCCTCTGTTTCTCGCCCTCTGTTTCTCGCCCTCTGTTTCAGACGCTCTGTTTCTCGCTCTCTGTTTCTCGCCCTCTGTTTCTCGCCCTCTGTTTCAGCCCCTCTGTTTCAGCCCCTCTGTTTCAGCCCCTCTGTTTCTCGCCCTCTGTTTCTCGCCCATTGTTTCTCGCCCTCTGTTTCTCGCCCTCTGTTTCAGCCCCTCTGTTTCAGCCCCTCTGTTTCAGCCCCTCTGTTTCTCGCCCTCTGTTTCAGCCCCTCTGTTTCAGCCCCTCTGTTTCAGCCCCTCTGTTTCTCGCCCTCTGTTTCTCGCCCTCTGTTTCTCGCCCTCTGTTTCTCGAGCTCTGTTTCTCGCCCTCTGTTTCTCGCCCTCTGTTTCAGCCACTCTGTTTCAGCCCCTCTGTTTCAGCCCCTCTGTTTCAGCCCCTCTGTTTCAGCCCCTCTGTTTCTCGCCCTCTGTTTCTCGCCCTCTGTTTCAGACGCTCTGTTTCTCGCTCACTGTTTCTCGCCCTCTGTTTCTCGCCCTCTGTTTCAGCCCCTCTGTTTCAGCCCCTCTGTTTCAGCCCCTCTGTTTCTCGCCCTCTGTTTCTCGCCCACTGTTTCTCGCCATCTGTTTCAAACCCTCTGTTTCAGCCCGTCTGTTTCAACCCCTCTGTTTCAGCCCCTCTGTTTCTCGCCCTCTGTTTCTCGCCCTCTGTTTCTTGCCCTCTGTTTCTCGCTCTCTGTTTCTCGCCCTCTGTTTCTCGCCCTCTGTTTCAGCCCCTCTGTTTCAGCCCCTCTGTTTCAGCCCCTCTGTTTCTCGCCCTCTGTTTCAGCTCCTCTGTTTCTCGTCCTCTGTTTCTCGCCCACTGTTTCTCGCCCTCTGTTTCAGCCCCTCTGTTTCAGCCCCTCTGTTTCAGCCCCTCTGTTTCTCGCCCTCTGTTTCTCGCCCACTGTTTCTCGCCCTCTGTTTCAGCCCCTCTGTTTCAGCCCCTCTTTTTCAGCCCCTCTGTTTCAGCCCCTCTGTATCTCGCCCTCTGTTTCTCGCCCTCTGTTTCTTGCCCTCTGTTTCTCGCCCTCTGTTTCAGCCCCTCTGTTTCAGCCCCTCTGTTTCAGCCCCTCTGTTTCAGCCCCTCTGTTTCTCGCCCTCTGTTTCTCGCCCTCTGTTTCAGCCCCTCTGTTTCTCGCTCTCTGTTTCTCGCCCTCTGTTTCTCGCCCTCTGTATCAGCCCCTCTGTTTCAGCCCCTCTGTTTCAGCCCCTCTGTTTCTCGCCCTCTGTTTCTCGCCCACTGTTTCTCGCCCTCTGTTTCAGCCCCTCTGTTTCAGCCCCTCTGTTTCAGCCCCTCTGTTTCTCGCCCTCTGTTTCTCGCCCTCTGTTTCTTGCCCTCTGTTTCTCGCTCTCTGTTTCTCGCCCTCTGTTTCTCGCCCTCTGTTTCAGCCCCTCTGTTTCAGCCCCTCTGTTTCAGCCCCTCTGTTTCTCGCCATCTGTTTCAGCCCCTCTGTTTCTCGCCCTCTGTTTCTCGCTCACTGTTTCTCGCCCTCTGTTTCAGCCCTTCTGTTTCAGCCCCTCTGTTTCAGCCCCTCTGTTTCTCGCCCTCTGTTTCTCGCCCACTGTTTCTCGCCCTCTGTTTCAGCCCCTCTGTTTCAGCCCCTCTGTTTCAGCCCCTCTGTTTCAGCCCCTCTGTTTCTCGCCATCTGTTTCAGCCCCTCTGTTTCTCGCCCTCTGTTTCTCGCTCACTGTTTCTCGCCCTCTGTTTCAGCCCTTCTGTTTCAGCCCCTCTGTTTCAGCCCCTCTGTTTCTCGCCCTCTGTTTCTCGCCCTCTGTTTCTTGCCCTCTGTTTCTCGCTCTCTGTTTCTCGCCCTCTGTTTCAGCCCCTCTGTTTCAGCCCCTCTGTTTCAGCCCCTCTGTTTCTCGCCCTCTGTTTCTCGCCCTCTGTTTCTCGCCCTCAGTTTCAGCCCCTCTGTTTCAGCCCCTTTGTTTCAGCCCCTCTGTTTCTGCCCCTCTGTTTCTCGCCCACTGTTTCTCGTCCTCTGTTTCAGCCCCTCTGTATCAGCCCATCTATTTCAGCCCCTCTGTTTCAGCCCCTCTGTTTCAGCCCCTCTGTTTCAGCCCCTCTGTTTCTCGCCCTCTGTTTCTCGCCCTCTGATTCTCGCCCTCTGTTTCATCCCCTCTGTTTCTCGCCCACTGATTCAGCCCCTCTGTTTCTAGCCATCTGTTTCAGCCCCTCTGTTTCAGCCCCTCTGTTTCTCGACCTCTGTTTCAGCCCCACTGTTTCAGCCCCTCTGTATCAGCCCCTCTCTTTCAGCCCCTCTGTTTCTCGCCCTCTGTTTCTCGCCCTCTGTTTCAGCCCCTATGTTTCAGCCCCTCTGTTTCAGCCCCTCTGTTTCTCGCCCTCTGTTTGTCGCCCTCTGTTTCAGCCCCTCTGTTTCAGCCCCTCTGTTTCAGCCCCTCTGTTTCAGCCCCTCTGTTTCTCGCCCTCTGTTTCTCGCCCTCTGTTTCTCGCCCTCTGTTTCTCGATCTCTGTTTCTCGCCCTCTGTTTCTTGCCCTCTGTTTCAGCCCCTCTGTTTCAGCCCCTCTGTTTCAGCCCCTCTGTTTCAGCCCCTCTGTTTCAGCCCCTCTGTTTCTCGCCCTCTGTTTCTCTCCCTCTGTTTCAGACGCTCTGTTTCTCGCTCTCTGTTTCTCGCCCTCTGTTTCTCGCCCTCTGTTTCAGCCCCTCTGTTTCAGCCCCTCTGTTTCAGCCCCTCTGTTTCTCGCCCTCTGTTTCTCGCCCACTGTTTCTAGCCCTCTGTTTCAGCCCCTCTGTTTCAGCCCCTCTGTTTCAGCCCCTCTGTTTCAGCCCCTCTGTTTCTCGCCCTCTGTTTCTCGCCCTCTGTTTCTTGCCCTCTGTTTCTCGCTCTCTGCTTCTCGCCCTCTGTTTCTCGCCCTCTGTTTCAGCCCCTCTGTTTCAGCCCCTCTGTTTCAGCCCCTCTGTTTCTCGCCCTCTGTTTCAGCTCCTCTGTTTCTCGCCCTCTGTTTCTCGCCCACTGTTTCTCGCCCTCTGTTTCAGCCCCTCTGTTTCAGCCCCTCTGTTTCAGCCACTCTGTTTCAGCCCCTCTGTTTCTCGCCCTCTGTTTCTCGCACTCTGTTTCAGCCCCTCTGTTTCAGCCCCTCTGTTTCAGCCCCTCTGTTTCTCGCCCTCTGTTTCTCGCCCTCTGTTTCTCGCCCTCTGTTTCTCGCTCTCTGTTTCTCGCCCTCTGTTTCAGCCCCTCTGTTTCAGCCCCTCTGTTTCAGCCTCTCTGTTTCAGCCCCTCTGTTTCAGCCCCTCTGTTTCTCACCCTCTGTTTCAGACCCTCTGTTTCAGCCCCTCAGTATCAGCCCCTCTCTTTCAGCCCCTCTTTTTCTCGCCCTCTGTTTCTCGCCCTCTGTTTCATCCCCTCTGTTTCTCGCCCACTGTTTCAGCCCCTCTGTTTCAGCCCCACTGGATCAGACCATCTGTTTCAGCCCCTCTGTTTCAGCCCCTCTGTTTCAGCCCCTCTGTTTCAGCCCCTCTGTTTCTCGCCCTCTGTTTCTCGCCCTCTGTTTCTCGCCCTCTGTTTAATCCCCTCTGTTTCTCGCCCACTGTTTCAGCCCCTCTGTTTCTTGCCATCTGTTTCAGCCCCTCTGTTTCAGCCCCTCTGTTTCTCGACCTCTTTTTCAGCCCCTCTGTTTCAGCCCCTCTGTTTCAGCCCCTCTGTTTCAGCCCCTCTGTTTCTCGCCCTCTGTTTCTCGCCCTCTGTTTCAGCCCCTCTGTTTCAGCCCCTCTGTTTCAGCCCCTCTGTTTCTCGCCCTCTGTTTCTCGCCCTCTGTTTCTCGCCCTCTGTTTCTCGAGCTCTGTTTCTCGCCCTCTGTTTCTCGCCCTCTGTTTCAGCCCCTCTGTTTCAGCCCCTCTGTTTCAGCCCCTCTGTTTCAGCCCCTCTGTTTCAGCCCCTCTGTTTCTCGCCCTCTGTTTCTCGCCCTCTGTTTCAGACGCTCTGTTTCTCGCTCACTGTTTCTCGCCCTCTGTTTCTCGCCCTCTGTTTCAGCCCCTCTGTTTCAGCCCCTCTGTTTCAGCCCCTCTGTTTCTCGCCCTCTGTTTCTCGCCCACTGTTTCTCGCCATCTGTTTCAAACCCTCTGTTTCAGCCCCTCTGTTTCAACCCCTCTGTTTCAGCCCCTCTGTTTCTCGCCCTCTGTTTCTCGCCCTCTGTTTCTTGCCCTCTGTTTCTCGCTCTCTGTTTCTCGCCCTCTGTTTCTCGCCCTCTGTTTCAGCCCCTCTGTTTCAGCCCCTCTGTTTCAGCCCCTCTGTTTCTCGCCCTCTGTTTCAGCTCCTCTGTTTCTCGTCCTCTGTTTCTCGCCCACTGTTTCTCGCCCTCTGTTTCAGCCCCTCTGTTTCAGCCCCTCTGTTTCAGCCCCTCTGTTTCTCGCCCTCTGTTTCTCGCCCACTGTTTCTCGCCCTCTGTTTCAGCCCCTCTGTTTCAGCCCCTCTTTTTCAGCCCCTCTGTTTCAGCCCCTCTGTATCTCGCCCTCTGTTTCTCGCCCTCTGTTTCTTGCCCTCTGTTTCTCGCCCTCTGTTTCAGCCCCTCTGTTTCAGCCCCTCTGTTTCAGCCCCTCTGTTTCAGCCCCTCTGTTTCAGCCCCTCTGTTTCTCGCCCTCTGTTTCTCGCCCTCTGTTTCAGCCCCTCTGTTTCTCGCTCTCTGTTTCTCGCCCTCTGTTTCTCGCCCTCTGTATCAGCCCCTCTGTTTCAGCCCCTCTGTTTCAGCCCCTCTGTTTCTCGACCTCTGTTTCTCGCCCACTGTTTCTCGCCCTCTGTTTCAGCCCCTCTGTTTCAGCCCTTCTGTTTCACCCCCTCTGTTTGTCGCCCTCAGTTTCAGCCCCTCTGTTTCAGCCCCTCTGTTTCTCGCCCTCTGTTTCAGCCCCTCTGTTTCAGCCCCTCTGTTTCAGCCCCTCTGTTTCTCGCCCTCTGTTACTCGCCCTCTGTTTCTCGCCCTCTGTTTCTCGCTCTCTGTTTCTCGCCCTCTGTTTCTCGCCCTCTGTTTCAGCCCCTCTGATTCAGCCCCTCTGTTTCAGCCCCTCTGTTTCAGCCCCTCTGTTTCAGCCCCTCTGTTTCTCGCCCTCTGTTTCAGACCCTCTGTTTCAGCTCCTCAGTATCAGCCCCTCTCTTTCAGCCCCTCTGTTTCTCGCCCTCTGTTTCTCGCCCTCTGTTTCTGGCCCTCTGTTTCTCGCCCACTGTTTCAGCCCCTCTGTTTCAGCCCCACTGTATCAGCCCATCTATTTCAGCCCCTCTGTTTCAGCCCCTCTGTTTCAGCCCCTCTGTTTCAGCCCCTCTGTTTCTCGCCCTCTGTTTCTCGCCCTCTGATTCTCGCCCTCTGTTTCATCCCCTCTGTTTCTCGCCCACTGTTTTAGCCCCTCTGTTTCTAGCCATCTGTTTCAGCCCCTGTGTTTCAGCCCCTCTGTTTCTCGACCTCTGTTTCAGCCCCACTGTTTCAGCCCCTCTGTATCAGCCCCTCTGTTTCAGCCCCTCTGTTTCTCGCCCTCTGTTTCTCGCCCTCTGTTTCAGCCCCTATGTTTCAGCCCCTCTGTTTCAGCCCCTCTGTTTCTCGCCCTCTGTTTGTCGCCCTCTGTTTCAGCCCCTCTGTTTCAGCCCCTCTGTTTCAGCCCCTCTGTTTCAGCCCCTCTGTTTCTCGCCCTCTGTTTCTCGCCCTCTGTTTCTCGCCCTCTGTTTCTCGATCTCTGTTTCTCGCCCTCTGTTTCTTGCCCTCTGTTTCAGCCCCTCTGTTTCAGCCCCTCTGTTTCAGCCCCTCTGTTTCAGCCCCTCTGTTTCAGCCCCTCTGTTTCTCGCCCTCTGTTTCTCGCCCTCTGTTTCAGACGCTCTGTTTCTCGCTCTCTGTTTCTCGCCCTCTGTTTCTCGCCCTCTGTTTCAGCCCCTCTGTTTCAGCCCCTCTGTTTCAGCCCCTCTGTTTCTCGCCCTCTGTTTCTCGCCCATTGTTTCTCGCCCTCTGTTTCAGCCCCTCTGTTTCAGCCCCTCTGTTTCAGCCCCTCTGTTTCAGCCCCTCTGTTTCTCGCCCTCTGTTTCTCGACCTCTGTTTCTTGCCCTCTGTTTCTCGCTCTCTGTTTCTCGCCCTCTGTTTCTCGCCCTCTGTTTCAGCCCCTCTGTTTCAGCCCCTCTGTTTCAGCCCCTCTGTTTCTCGCCCTCTGTTTCAGCTCCTCTGTTTCTCGCCCTCTGTTTCTCGCCCACTGTTTCTCGCCCTCTGTTTCAGCCCCTCTGTTTCAGCCCCTCTGTTTCAGCCACTCTGTTTCAGCCCCTCTGTTTCTCGCCCTCTGTTTCTCGCACTCTGTTTCAGCCCCTCTGTTTCAGCCCCTCTGTTTCAGCCCCTCTGTTTCTCGCCCTCTGTTTCTCGCCCTCTGTTTCTCGCCCTCTGTTTCTCGCTCTCTGTTTCTCGCCCTCTGTTTCAGCCCCTCTGTTTCAGCCCCTCTGTTTCAGCCTCTCTGTTTCAGCCCCGCTGTTTCAGCCCCTCTGTTTCTCGCCCTCTGTTTCAGACCCTCTGTTTCAGCCCCTCAGTATCAGCCCCTCTCTTTCAGCCCCTCTGTTTCTCGCCCTCTGTTTCTCGCCCTCTGTTTCATCCCCTCTGTTTCTCGCCCACTGTTTCAGCCCCTCTGTTTCAGCCCCACTGGATCAGACCATCTGTTTCAGCCCCTCTGTTTCAGCCCCTCTGTTTCAGCCCCTCTGTTTCAGCCCCTCTGTTTCTCGCCCTCTGTTTCTCGCCCTCTGTTTCTCGCCCTCTGTTTAATCCCCTCTGTTTCTCGCCCACTGTTTCAGCCCCTCTGTTTCTTGCCATCTGTTTCAGCCCCTCTGTTTCAGCCCCTCTGTTTCTCGACCTCTTTTTCAGCCCCTCTGTTTCAGCCCCTCTGTTTCAGCCCCTCTGTTTCAGCCCCTCTGTTTCTCGCCCTCTGTTTCTCGCCCTCTGTTTCAGCCCCTCTGTTTCAGCCCCTCTGTTTCAGCCCCTCTGTTTCTCGCCCTCTGTTTCTCGCCCTCTGTTTCTCGCCCTCTGTTTCTCGAGCTCTGTTTCTCGCCCTCTCTTTCTCGCCCTCTGTTTCAGCCCCTCTGTTTCAGCCCCTCTGTTTCAGCCCCTCTGTTTCAGCCCCTCTGTTTCAGCCCCTCTGTTTCTCGCCCTCTGTTTCTCGCCCTCTGTTTCAGACGCTCTGTTTCTCGCTCACTGTTTCTCGCCCTCTGTTTCTCGCCCTCTGTTTCAGCCCCTCTGTTTCAGCCCCTCTGTTTCAGCCCCTCTGTTTCTCGCCCTCTGTTTCTCGCCCACTGTTTCTCGCCATCTGTTTCAAACCCTCTGTTTCAGCCCGTCTGTTTCAACCCCTCTGTTTCAGCCCCTCTGTTTCTCGCCCTCTGTTTCTCGCCCTCTGTTTCTTGCCCTCTGTTTCTCGCTCTCTGTTTCTCGCCCTCTGTTTCTCGCCCTCTGTTTCAGCCCCTCTGTTTCAGCCCCTCTGTTTCAGCCCCTCTGTTTCTCGCCCTCTGTTTCAGCTCCTCTGTTTCTCGTCCTCTGTTTCTCGCCCACTGTTTCTCGCCCTCTGTTTCAGCCCCTCTGTTTCAGCCCCTCTGTTTCAGCCCCTCTGTTTCTCGCCCTCTGTTTCTCGCCCACTGTTTCTCGCCCTCTGTTTCAGCCCCTCTGTTTCAGCCCCTCTTTTTCAGCCCCTCTGTTTCATCCCCTCTGTATCTCGCCCTCTGTTTCTCGCCCTCTGTTTCTTGCCCTCTGTTTCTCGCCCTCTGTTTCAGCCCCTCTGTTTCAGCCCCTCTGTTTCAGCCCCTCTGTTTCAGCCCCTCTGTTTCTCGCCCTCTGTTTCTCGCCCTCTGTTTCAGCCCCTCTGTTTCTCGCTCTCTGTTTCTCGCCCTCTGTTTCTCGCCCTCTGTATCAGCCCCTCTGTTTCAGCCCCTCTGTTTCAGCCCCTCTGTTTCTCGCCCTCTGTTTCTCGCCCACTGTTTCTCGCCCTCTGTTTCAGCCCCTCTGTTTCAGCCCCTCTGTTTCAGCCCCTCTGTTTCTCGCCCTCTGTTTCTCGCCCTCTGTTTCTTGCCCTCTGTTTCTCGCTCTCTGTTTCTCGCCCTCTGTTTCTCGCCCTCTGTTTCAGCCCCTCTGTTTCAGCCCCTCTGTTTCAGCCCCTCTGTTTCTCGCCATCTGTTTCAGCCCCTCTGTTTCTCGCCCTCTGTTTCTCGCTCACTGTTTCTCGCCCTCTGTTTCAGCCCTTCTGTTTCAGCCCCTCTGTTTCAGCCCCTCTGTTTCTCGCCCTCTGTTTCTCGCCCACTGTTTCTCGCCCTCTGTTTCAGCCCCTCTGTTTCAGCCCCTCTGTTTCAGCCCCTCTGTTTCAGCCCCTCTGTTTCTCGCCATCTGTTTCAGCCCCTCTGTTTCTCGCCCTCTGTTTCTCGCTCACTGTTTCTCGCCCTCTGTTTCAGCCCTTCTGTTTCAGCCCCTCTGTTTCAGCCCCTCTGTTTCTCGCCCTCTGTTTCTCGCCCTCTGTTTCTTGCCCTCTGTTTCTCGCTCTCTGTTTCTCGCCCTCTGTTTCAGCCCCTCTGTTTCAGCCCCTCTGTTTCAGCCCCTCTGTTTCTCGCCCTCTGTTTCTCGCCCTCTGTTTCTCGCCCTCAGTTTCAGCCCCTCTGTTTCAGCCCCTTTGTTTCAGCCCCTCTGTTTCTGCCCCTCTGTTTCTCGCCCACTGTTTCTCGTCCTCTGTTTCAGCCCCTCTGTTTCAGCCCCTCTGTTTCAGCCCCTCTGTTTCAGCCCCTCTGTTTCTCGCCCTCTGTTTCTCGCCCTCTGTTTCAGACGCTCTGTTTCTCGCTCTCTGTTTCTCGCCCTCTGTTTCTCGCCCTCTGTTTCAGCCCCTCTGTTTCAGCCCCTCTGTTTCAGCCCCTCTGTTTCTCGCCCTCTGTTTCTCGCCCACTGTTTCTCGCCCTCTGTTTCAGCCCCTCTGTTTCAGCCCCTCTGTTTCAGCCCCGCTGTTTCAGCCCCTAAGTTTCTCGCCCTCTGTTTCTCGCCCTCTGTTTCTTGCCCTCTGTTTCTCGCTCTCTGTTTCTCGCCCTCTGTTTCTCGCCCTCTGTTTCAGCCCCTCTGTTTCAGCCCCTCTGTTTCAGCCCCTCTGTTTCTCGCCCTCTGTTTCAGACCCTCTGTTTCAGCTCCTCAGTATCAGCCCCTCTCTTTCAGCCCCTCTGTTTCTCGCCCTCTGTTTCTCGCCCTCTGTTTCTGGCCCTCTGTTTCTCGCCCACTGTTTCAGCCCCTCTGTTTCAGCCCCACTGTATCAGCCCATCTATTACAGCCCCTCTGTTTCAGCCCCTCTGTTTCAGCCCCTCTGTTTCAGCCCCTCTGTTTCTCGCCCTCTGTTTCTCGCCCTCTGATTCTCGCCCTCTGTTTCATCCCCTCTGTTTCTCGCCCACTGTTTCAGCCCCTCTGTTTCTAGCCATCTGTTTCAGCCCTTCTGTTTCAGCCCCTCTGTTTCTCGACCTCTGTTTCAGCCCCACTGTTTCAGCCCCTCTGTATCAGCCCCTCTGTTTCAGCCCCTCTGTTTCTCGCCCTCTGTTTCTCGCCCTCTGTTTCAGCCCCTATGTTTCAGCCCATCTGTTTCAGCCCCTCTGTTTCTCGCCCTCTGTTTCTCGCCCTCTGTTTCTCGCCCTCTGTTTCTCGATCTCTGTTTCTCGCCCTCTGTTTCTCGCCCTCTGTTTCAGCCCCTCTGTTTCAGCCCCTCTGTTTCAGCCCCTCTGTTTCAGCCCCTCTGTTTCAGCCCCTCTGTTTCTCGCCCTCTGTTTCTCGCCCTCTGTTTCAGACGCTCTGTTTCTCGTTCTCTGTTTCTCGCCCTCTGTTTCTCGCCCTCTGTTTCAGCCCCTCTGTTTCAGCCCCTCTGTTTCAGCCCCTCTGTTTCTCGCCCTCTGTTTCTCGCCCACTGTTTCTCGCCCTCTGTTTCAGCCCCTCTGTTTCAGCCCCTCTGTTTCAGCCACTCTGTTTCAGCCCCTCTGTTTCTCGCCCTCTGTTTCTCGCCCTCTGTTTCTTGCCCTCTGTTTCTCGCTCTCTGTTTCTCGCCCTCTGTTTCTCGCCCTCTGTTTCAGCCCCTCTGTTTCAGCCCCTCTGTTTCAGCCCCTCTGTTTCTCGCCCTCTGTTTCAGCTCCTCTGTTTCTCGCCCTCTGTTTCTCGCCCACTGTTTCTCGCCCTCTGTTTCAGCCCCTCTGTTTCAGCCCCTCTGTTACAGCCACTCTGTTTCAGCCCCTCTGTTTCTCGCCCTCTGTTTCTCGCACTCTGTTTCAGCCCCTCTGTTTCAGCCCCTCTGTTTCTCGCCCTCTGTTTCTCGCCCTCTGTTTCTCGCCCTCTGTTTCTCGCTCTCTGTTTCTCGCCCTCTGTTTCAGCCCCTCTGTTTCAGCCCCTCTGTTTCAGCCTCTCTGTTTCAGCCCCTCTGTTTCAGCCCCTCTGTTTCTCGCCCTCTGTTTCAGACCCTCTGTTTCAGCCCCTCAGTATCAGCCCCTCTCTTTCAGCCCCTCTGTTTCTCGCCCTCTGTTTCTCGCCCTCTGTTTCTCGCCCTCTGTTTCTCGCCCACTGTTTCAGCCCCTCTGTTTCAGCCCCACTGTATCAGACCATCTGTTTCAGCCCCTCTGTTTCAGCCCCTCTGTTTCAGCCCCTCTGTTTCAGCCCCTCTGTTTCTCGCCCTCTGTTTCTCGCCCTCTGTTTCTCGCCCTCTGTTTAATCCCCTCTGTTTCTCGCCCACTGTTTCAGCCCCTCTGTTTCTTGCCATCTGTTTCAGCCCCTCTGTTTCAGCCCCTCTGTTTCTCGACCTCTTTTTCAGCCCCTCTGTTTCAGCCCCTCTGTTTCAGCCCCTCTGTTTCAGCCCCTCTGTTTCTCGCCCTCTGTTCCTCGCCCTCTGTTTCAGCCCCTCTGTTTCAGCCCCTCTGTTTCAGCCCCTCTGTTTCTCGCCCTCTGTTTCTCGCCCTCTGTTTCTCGCCCTCTGTTTCTCGAGCGCTGTTTCTCGCCCTCTGTTTCTCGCCCTCTGTTTCAGCCCCTCTGTTTCAGCCCCTCTGTTTCAGCCCCTCTGTTTCAGCCCCTCTGTTTCAGCCCCTCTGTTTCTCGCCCTCTGTTTCTCGCCCTCTGTTTCAGACGCTCTGTTTCTCGCTCACTGTTTCTCGCCCTCTGTTTCTCGCCCTCTGTTTCAGCCCCTCTGTTTCAGCCCCTCTGTTTCAGCCCCTCTGTTTCTCGCCCTCTGTTTCTCGCCCACTGTTTCTCGCCCTCTGTTTCAGCCCCTCTGTTTCAGCCCCTCTGTTTCAACCCCTCTGTTTCAGCCCCTCTGTTTCTCGCCCTCTGTTTCTCGCCCTCTGTTTCTTGCCCTCTGTTTCTCGCTCTCTGTTTCTCGCCCTCTGTTTCTCGCCCTCTGTTTCAGCCCCTCTGTTTCAGCCCCTCTGTTTCAGCCCCTCTGTTTCTCGCCCTCTGTTTCAGCTCCTCTGTTTCTCGCCCTCTGTTTCTCGCCCACTGTTTCTCGCCCTCTGTTTCAGCCCCTCTGTTTCAGCCCCTCTGTTTCAGCCCCTCTGTTTCTCGCCCTCTGTTTCTCGCCCACTGTTTCTCGCCCTCTGTTTCAGCCCCTCTGTTTCAGCCCCTCTTTTTCAGCCCCTCTGTTTCAGCCCCTCTGTATCTCGCCCTCTGTTTCTCGCCCTCTGTTTCTTGCCCTCTGTTTCTCGCCCTCTGTTTCAGCCCCTCTGTTTCAGCCCCTCTGTTTCAGCCCCTCTGTTTCAGCCCCTCTGTTTCAGCCCCTCTGTTTCTCGCCCTCTGTTTCTCGCCCTCTGTTTCAGCCCCTCTGTTTCTCGCTCTCTGTTTCTCGCCCTCTGTTTCTCGCCCTCTGTATCAGCCCCTCTGTTTCAGCCCCTCTGTTTCAGCCCCTCTGTTTCTCGCCCTCTGTTTCTCGCCCACTGTTTCTCGCCCTCTGTTTCAGCCCCTCTGTTTCAGCCCCTCTGTTTCAGCCCCTCTGTTTCAGCCCCTCTGTTTCTCGCCCTCTGTTTCTCGCCCTCTGTTTCTTGCCCTCTGTTTCTCGCTCTCTGTTTCTCGCCCTCTGTTTCTCGCCCTCTGTTTCAGCCCCTCTGTTTCAGCCCCTCTGTTTCAGCCCCTCTGTTTCTCGCCATCTGTTTCAGCCTCTCTGTTTCTCGCCCTCTGTTTCTCGCCCTCTGTTTCTCGCCCTCAGTTTCAGCCCCTCTGTTTCAGCCCCTTTGTTTCAGCCCCTCTGTTTCTGCCCCTCTGTTTCTCGCCCACTGTTTCTCGTCCTCTGTTTCAACCCCTCTGTTTCAGCCCCTCTGTTTCAGCCCCTCTGTTTCAGCCCCTCTGTTTCAGCCCCTCTGTTTCTCGCCCTCTGTTTCTCGCCCTCTGTTTCAGACGCTCTGTTTCTCGCTCTCTGTTTCTCGCCCTCTGTTTCTCGCCCTCTGTTTCAGCCCCTCTGTTTCAGCCCCTCTGTTTCAGCCCCTCTGTTTCTCGCCCTCTGTTTCTCGCCCACTGTTTCTCGCCCTCTGTTTCAGCCCCTCTGTTTCAGCCCCTCTGTTTCAGCCCCGCTGTTTCTGCCCCTAAGTTTCTCGCCCTCTGTTTCTCGCCCTCTGTTTCTTGCCCTCTGTTTCTCGCT
Organism: Stegostoma tigrinum; assembly: GCF_030684315.1. Taxonomy (NCBI): domain Eukaryota; kingdom Metazoa; phylum Chordata; class Chondrichthyes; order Orectolobiformes; family Stegostomatidae; genus Stegostoma; species Stegostoma tigrinum. The sequence continues at coordinate 3,790,289 of NW_026728408.1, forward strand.
CTCTGTTTCTCGCCCTCTGTTTCTCGCCCTCTGTTTCAGCCCCTCTGTTTCAGCCCCTCTGTTTCAGCCCCTCGGTTTCTCGCCCTCTGTTTCAGCTCCTCTGTTTCTCGCCCTCTGTTTCTCGCCCACTGTTTCTCGCCCTCTGTTTCAGCCCCTCTGTTTCAGCCCCTCTGTTTCAGCCACTCTGTTTCACCCTCTCTGTTTCTCGCCCTCTGTTTCTCGCCCTCTGTTTCAGCCCCTCTGTTTCAGCCCCTCTGTTTCAGCCACTCTGTTTCTCGCCCTCTGTTTCTCGCCCTCTGTTTCTCGCCCTCTGTTTCTCGCTCTCTGTTTCTCGCCCTCTGTTTCTCGCCCTCTGTTTCAGCCCCTCTGTTTCAGCCCCTCTGTTTCAGCCCCTCTGTTTCAGCCCCTCTGTTTCAGCCCCTCTGTTTCTCGCCCTCTGTTTCAGACCCTCTGTTTCAGCCCCTCAGTATCAGCCCCACTCTTTCAGCCCCTCTGTTTCTCGCCCTCTGTTTCTCGCCCTCTGTTTCTCGCCCTCTGTTTCTCGCCCACTGTTTCAGCCCCTCTGTTTCAGCCCCACTGTATCAGCCCATCTGTTTCAGCCCCTCTGTTTCAGCCCCTCTGTTTCAGCCCCTCTGTTTCAGCCCCTCTGTTTCTCGCCCTCTGTTTCTCGCCCTCTGTTTCTCGCCCTCTGTTTCATCCCCTCTGTTTCTCGCCGACTGTTTCAGCCACTCTGTATCTCGCCATCTGTTTCAGCCCCTCTGTTTCTCGACCTCTGTTTCAGCCCCTCTGTTTCAGCCCCTCTGTTTCAGCCCCTCTGTTTCTCGCCCTCTGTTTCTCGCCCTCCGTTTCAGGCCCTCTGTTTCAGCCCCTCTGTTTCAGCTCCTCTGTTTCTCGCCCTCTGTTTCTCGCCCTCTGTTTCTCGCCCTCTGTTTCTCGATCTCTGTTTCTCGCCCTCTGTTTCAGCCCGTCTGTTTCAGCCCCTCTGTTTCTCGCCCTCTGTTTCTCGCCCTCTGTTTCTCGCCCTCTGTTTCTCGATCTCAGTTTCTCGCCCTCTGTTTCATCCCCTCTGTTTCTCGCCCACTGTTTCAGCCACTCTGTTTCTCGCCATCTGTTTCAGCCCCTCTGTTTCTCGACCGCTGTTTCAGCCCCTCTGTTTCAGCTCCTCTGTTTCAGCCCCTCTGTTTCAGCCCCTCTGTTTCTCGCCCTCTGTTTCTCGCCCTCCGTTTCAGGCCCTCTGTTTCAGCCCCTCTGTTTCAGCCCCTCTGTTTCTCGCCCTCTGTTTCTCGCCCTCTGTTTCTCGCCCTCTGTTTCTCGATCTCTGTTTCTCGCCCTCTGTTTCAGACCCTCTGTTTCAGCTCCTCAGTATCAGCCCCTCTCTTTCAGCCCCTCTGTTTCTCGCCCTCTGTTTCTCGCCCTCTGTTTCTGGCCCTCTGTTTCTCGCCCACTGTTTCAGCCCCTCTGTTTCAGCCCCACTGTATCTGCCCATCTATTTCAGCCCCTCTGTTTCAGCAACTCTGTTTCAGCCCCTCTGTTTCAGCCCCTCTGTTTCTCGCCCTCTGTTTCTCGCCCTCTGATTCTCGCCCTCTGTTTCATCCCCTCTGTTTCTCGCCCACTGTTTCAGCCCCTCTGTTTCTAGCCATCTGTTTCAGCCCCTCTGTTTCAGCCCCTCTGTTTCTCGACCTCTGTTTCAGCCCCACTGTTTCAGCCCCTCTGTATCAGCCCCTCTGTTTCAGCCCCTCTGTTTCTCGCCCTCTGTTTCTCGCCCTCTGTTTCAGCCCCTATGTTTCAGCCCATCTGTTTCAGCCCCTCTGTTTCTCGCCCTCTGTTTCTCGCCCTCTGTTTCTCGCTCTCTGTTTCTCGATCTCTGTTTCTCGCCCTCTGTTTCTCGCCCTCTGTTTCAGCCCCTCTGTTTCAGCCCCTCTGTTTCAGCCCCTCTGTTTCAGCCCCTCTGTTTCAGCCCCTCTGTTTCTCGCCCTCTGTTTCTCGCCCTCTGTTTCAGACGCTCTGTTTCTCGCTCTCTGTTTCTCGCCCTCTGTTTCTCGCCCTCTGTTTCAGCCCCTCTGTTTCAGCCCCTCTGTTTCAGCCCCTCTGTTTCTCGCCCTCTGTTTCTCGCCCACTGTTTCTCGCCCTCTGTTTCAGCCCCTCTGTTTCAGCCCCTCTGTTTCAGCCCCTCTGTTTCAGCCCCTCTGTTTCTCGCCCTCTGTTTCTCGCCCTCTGTTTCTTGCCCTCTGTTTCTCGCTCTCTGTTTCTCGCCCTCTGTTTCTCGCCCTCTGTTTCAGCCCCTCTGTTTCAGCCCCTCTGTTTCAGCCCCTCTGTTTCTCGCCCTCTGTTTCAGCTCCTCTGTTTCTCGCCCTCTGTTTCTCGCCCACTGTTTCTCGCCCTCTGTTTCAGCCCCTCTGTTTCAGCCCCTCTGTTTCAGCCACTCTGTTTCAGCCCCTCTGTTTCTCGCCCTCTGTTTCTCGCACTCTGTTTCAGCCGCTCTGTTTCAGCCCCTCTGTTTCAGCCCCTCTGTTTCTCGCCCTCTGTTTCTCGCCCTCTGTTTCTCGCCCTTTGTTTCTCGCTCTCTGTTTCTCGCCCTCTGTTTCAGCCCCTCTGTTTCAGCCCCTCTGTTTCAGCCTCTCTGTTTCAGCCCCTCTGTTTCAGCCCCTGTGTTTCTCGCCCTCTGTTTCAGACCCTCTGTTTCAGCCCCTCAGTATCAGCCCCTCTCTTTCAGCCCCTCTGTTTCTCGCCCTCTGTTTCTCGCCCTCTGTTTCTCGCCCTCTGTTTCTCGCCCACTGTTTCAGCCCCTCTGTTTCAGCCCCACTGTATCAGACCATCTGTTTCAGCCCCTCTGTTTCAGCCCCTCTGTTTCAGCCCCTCTATTTCAGCCCCTCTGTTTCTCGCCCTCTGTTTCTCGCCCACTGTTTCTCGCCCTCTGTTTAATCCCCTCTGTTTCTCGCCCACTGTTTCAGCCCCTCTGTTTCTTGCCATCTGTTTCAGCCCCTCTGTTTCAGCCCCTCTGTTTCTCGACCTCTTTTTCAGCCCCTCTGTTTCAGCCCCTCTGTTTCAGCCCCTCTGTTTCAGCCCCTCTGTTTCTCGCCCTCTGTTTCTCGCCCTCTGTTTCAGCCGCTCTGTTTCAGCCCCTCTGTTTCAGCCCCTCTGTTTCTCGCCCTCTGTTTCTCGCCCTCTGTTTCTCGCCCTCTGTTTCTCGAGCTCTGTTTCTCGCCCTCTGTTTCAGCCCCTCTGTTTCAGCCCCTCTGTTTCAGCCCCTCTGTTTCAGCCCCTCTGTTTCATCCCCTCTGTTTCAGCCCCTCTGTTTCAGCCCCTCTGTTTCTCGCCCTCTGTTTCTCGCCCTCTGTTTCAGACGCTCTGTTTCTCGCTCACTGTTTCTCGCCCTCTGTTTCTCGCCCTCTGTTTCAGCCCCTCTGTTTCAGCCCTCTCTGTTTCAGCCCCTCTGTTTCTCGCCCTCTGTTTCTCGCCCACTGTTTCTCGCCCTCTGTTTCAGCCCCTCTGTTTCAGCCCCTCTGTTTCAACCCCTCTGTTTCAGCCCCTCTGTTTCTCGCCCTCTGTTTCTCGCCCTCTGTTTCTTGCCCTCTGTTTCTCGCTCTCTGTTTCTCGCCCTCTGTTTCTCGCCCTCTGTTTCAGCCCCTCTGTTTCAGCCCCTCTATTTCAGCCCCTCTGTTTCTCGCCCTCTGTTTCAGCTCCTCTGTTTCTCGCCCTCTGTTTCTCGCGCACTGTTTCTCGCCCTCTGTTTCAGCCCCTCTGTTTCAGCCCCTCTGTTTCAGCCCCTCTGTTTCTCGCCCTCTGTTTCTCGCCCACTGTTTCTCGCCCTCTGTTTCAGCCCCTCTGTTTCAGCCCCTCTTTTTCAGCCCCTCTGTTTCAGCCCCTCTGTATCTCGCTCTCTGTTTCTCGCCCTCTGTTTCTTGCCCTCTGTTTCTCGCCCTCTGTTTCAGCCCCTCTGTTTCAGCCCCTCTGTTTCAGCCCCTCTGTTTCAGCCCCTCTGTTTCAGCCCCTCTGTTTCTCGCCCTCTGTTTCTCGCCCTCTGTTTCAGCCCCTCTGTTTCTCGCTCTCTGTTTCTCGCCCTCTGTTTCTCGCCCTCTGTATCAGCCCCTCTGTTTCAGCCCCTCTGTTTCAGCCCCTCTGTTTCTCGCCCTCTGTTTCTCGCCCACTGTTTCTCGCCCTCTGTTTCAGCCCCTCTGTTTCAGCCCCTCTGTTTCAGCCCCTCTGTTTCAGCCACTCTGTTTCTCGCCCTCTGTTTCTCGCCCTCTGTTTCTTGCCCTCTGTTTCTCGCTCTCTGTTTCTCGCCCTCTGTTTCTCGCCCTCTGTTTCAGCCCCTCTGTTTCAGCCCCTCTGTTTCAGCCCCTCTGTTTCTCGCCATCTGTTTCAGCCCCTCTGTTTCTCGCCCTCTGTTTCTCGCTCACTGTTTCTCGCCCTCTGTTTCAGCCCTTCTGTTTCAGCCCCTCTGTTTCAGCCCCTCTGTTTCTCGCCCTCTGTTTCTCGCCCACTGTTTCTCGCCCTCTGTTTCAGCCCCTCTGTTTCAGCCCCTCTGTTTCAGCCCCTCTGTTTCAGCCCCTCTGTTTCTCGCCCTCTGTTTCTCGCCCTCTGTTTCTTGCCCTCTGTTTCTCGCTCTCTGTTTCTCGCCCTCTGTTTCAGCCCCTCTGTTTCAGCCCCTCTGTTTCAGCCCCTCTGTTTCTCGCCCTCTGTTTCTCGCCCTCTGTTTCTCGCCCTCAGTTTCAGCCCCTCTGTTTCAGCCCCTTTGTTTCAGCCCCTCTGTTTCTGCCCCTCTGTTTCTCGCCCACTGTTTCTCGTCCTCTGTTTCAGCCCCTCTGTTTCAGCCCCTCTGTTTCAGCCCCTCTGTTTCAGCCCCTCTGTTTCAGCCCCTCTGTTTCTCGCCCTCTGTTTCTCGCCCTCTGTTTCAGACGCTCTGTTTCTCGCTCTCTGTTTCTCGCCCTCTGTTTCTCGCCCTCTGTTTCAGCCCCTCTGTTTCAGCCCCTCTGTTTCAGCCCCTCTGTTTCTCGCCCTCTGTTTCTCGCCCACTGTTTCTCGCCCTCTGTTTCAGCCCCTCTGTTTCAGCCCCGCTGTTTCAGCCCCGCTGTTTCAGCCCCTAAGTTTCTCGCCCTCTGTTTCTCGCCCTCTGTTTCTTGCCCTCTGTTTCTCGCTCTCTGTTTCTCGCCCTCTGTTTCTCGCCCTCTGTTTCAGCCCCTCTGTTTCAGCCCCTCTGTTTCAGCCCCTCGGTTTCTCGCCCTCTGTTTCAGCTCCTCTGTTTCTCGCCCTCTGTTTCTCGCCCACTGTTTCTCGCCCTCTGTTTCAGCCCCTCTGTTTCAGCCACTCTGTTTCACCCTCTCTGTTTCTCGCCCTCTGTTTCTCGCCCTCTGTTTCAGCCCCTCTGTTTCAGCCCCTCTGTTTCAGCCACTCTGTTTCTCGCCCTCTGTTTCTCGCCCTCTGTTTCTCGCCCTCTGTTTCTCGCTCTCTGTTTCTCGCCCTCTGTTTCTCGCCCTCTGTTTCAGCCCCTCTGTTTCAGCCCCTCTGTTTCAGCCCCTCTGTTTCAGCCCCTCTGTTTCAGCCCCTCTGTTTCTCGCCCTCTGTTTCAGACCCTCTGTTTCAGCCCCTCAGTATCAGCCCCACTCTTTCAGCCCCTCTGTTTCTCGCCCTCTGTTTCTCGCCCTCTGTTTCTCGCCCTCTGTTTCTCGCCCACTGTTTCAGCCCCTCTGTTTCAGCCCCACTGTATCAGCCCATCTGTTTCAGCCCCTCTGTTTCAGCCCCTCTGTTTCAGCCCCTCTGTTTCAGCACCAATGTTTCTCGCCCTCTGTTTCTCGCCCTCTGTTTCTCGCCCTCTGTATCATCCCCTCTGTTTCTCGCCCACTGTTTCAGCCACTCTGTTTCTCGCCATCTGTTTCAGCTCCTCTGTTTCTCGACCTCTGTTTCAGCCCCTCTGTTTCAGCCCCTCTGTTTCAGCCCCTCTGTTTCAGCCCCTCTGTTTCTCGCCCTCTGTTTCTCGCCCTCCGTTTCAGGGCCTCTGTTTCAGCCCCTCTGTTTCAGCCCCTCTGTTTCTCGCCCTCTGTTTCTCGCCCTCTGTTTCTCGCCCTCTGTTTCAGCCCCTCTGTTTCAGCCCCTCTGTTTCAGCCACTCTGTTTCTCGCCCTCTGTATCTCGCCCTCTGTTTCTCGCCCTCTGTTTCTCGCTCTCTGTTTCTCGCCCTCTGTTTCTCGCCCTCTGTTTCAGCCCCTCTGTTTCAGCCCCTCTGTTTCAGCCCCTCTGTTTCAGCCCCTCTGTTTCAGCCCCTCTGTTTCTCGCCCTCTGTTTCAGACCCTCTGTTTCAGCCCCTCAGTATCAGCCCCACTCTTTCAGCCCCTCTGTTTCTCGCCCTCTGTTTCTCGCCCTCTGTTTCTCGCCCTCTGTTTCTCGCCCACTGTTTCAGCCCCTCTGTTTCAGCCCCACTGTATCAGCCCATCTGTTTCAGCCCCTCTGTTTCAGCCCCTCTGTTTCAGCCCCTCTGTTTCAGCCCCAATGTTTCTCGCCCTCTGTTTCTCGCCCTCTGTTTCTCGCCCTCTGTTTCATCCCCTCTGTTTCTCGCCCACTGTTTCAGCCACTCTGTTTCTCGCCATCTGTTTCAGCCCCTCTGTTTCTCGACCTCTGTTTCAGCCCCTCTGTTTCAGCCCCTCTGTTTCAGCCCCTCTGTTTCAGCCCCTCTGTTTCTCGCCCTCTGTTTCTCGCCCTCCGTTTCAGGCCATCTGTTTCAGCCCCTCTGTTTCAGCCCCTCTGTTTCTCGCCCTCTGTTTCTCGCCCTCTGTTTCTCGCCCTCCGTTTCAGGCCCTCTGTTTCAGCCCCTCTGTTTCAGCCCCTCTGTTTCTCGCCCTCTGTTTCTCGCCCTCCGTTTCAGGCCCTCTGTTTCAGCCCCTCTGTTTCAGCCCCTCTGTTTCTCGCCCTCTGTTTCAGCCCCTCTGTTTCAGCCCCTCTGTTTCTCGCCCTCTGTTTCTCGCCCTCTGTTTCAGACGCTCTGTTTCTCGCTCACTGTTTCTCGCCCTCTGTTTCTCGCCCTCTGTTTCAGCCCCTCTGTTTCAGCCCCTCTGTTTCAGCCCCTCTGATTCTCGCCCTCTGTTTCTCGCCCACTGTTTCTCGCCCTCTGTTTCAGCCCCTCTGTTTCAGCCCCTCTGTTTCAGCCCCTCTGTTTCAGCCCCTCCGTTTCTCGCCCTTTGTTTCTCGCCCTCTGTTTCTTGCCCTCTGTTTCTCGCTCTCTGTTTCTCGCCCTCTGTTTCTCGCCCTCTGTTTCAGCCCCTCTGTTTCAGCCCCTCTGTTTCAGCCCCTCTGTTTCTCGCCCTCTGTTTCAGCTCCTCTGTTTCTCGCCCTCTGTATCTCGCCCACTGTTTCTCGCCCTCTGTTTCAGCCCCTCAGTTTCAGCCCCTCTGTTTCAGCCCCTCTGTTTCTCGCCCTCTGTTTCTCGCCCACTGTTTCTCGCCCTCTGTTTCAGCCCCTCTGTTTCAGCCCCTCTTTTTCAGCCCCTCTGTTTCAGCCCCTCTGTATCTCGCCCTCTGTTTCTCGTCCTCTGTTTCTTGCCCTCTGTTTCTCGCCCTCTGTTTCAGCCCCTCTGTTACAGCCCCTCTGTTTCAGCCCCTCTGTTTCAGCCCCTCTGTTTCAGCCCCTCTGTTTCTCGCCCTCTGTTTCTCGCCCTCTGTTTCAGCCCCTCTGTTTATCGCTCTCTGTTTCTCGCCCTCTGTTTCTCGCCCTCTGTTTCAGCCCCTCTGTTTCAGCCCCTCTGTTTCTCGCCCTCTGTTTCTCGCCCACTGTTTCTCGCCCTCTGTTTCAGCCCCTCTGTTTCAGCCACTCTGTTTCAGCCCCTCTGTTTCAGCCCCTCTGTTTCTCGCCCTCTGTTTCTCGCCCTCTGTTTCTTGCCCTCTGTTTCTCGCTCTCTGTTTCTCGCCCTCTGTTCCTCGCCCTCTGTTTCAGCCCCTCTGTTTCAGCCCCTCTGTTTCAGCCCCTCTGTTTCTCGCCCTCTGTTTCAGCCCCTCTGTTTCTCGCCCTCTGTTTCTCGCCCACTGTTTCTCGCCCTCTGTTTCAGCCCCTCTGTTTCAGCCCCTCTGTTTCAGCCCCTCTGTTTCAGACCCTCTGTTTCTCGCTCTCTGTTTCTCGCCCTCTGTTTCAGCCCCTCTGTTTCAGCCCCTCTGTTTCAGCCCCTCTGTTTCTCGCCCTCTGTTTCTCGCCCTCTGTTTCTCGCCCTCAGTTTCAGCCCCTCTGTTTCAGCCCCTTTGTTTCAGCCCCTCTGTTTCTGCCCCTCTGTTTCTCGCCCAATGTTTCTCGTCCTCTGTTTCAGCCCCTCTGTTTCTCGCCATCTGTTTCAGCCCCTCTGTTTCTCGCCCTCTGTTTCTCGCTCACTGTTTCTCGCCCTCTGTTTCAGCCCTTCTGTTTCAGCCCCTCTGTTTCAGCCCCTCTGTTTCTCGCCCTCTGTTTCTCGCCCACTGTTTCTCGCCCTCTGTTTCAGCCCCTCTGTTTCAGCCCCTCTGTTTCAGCCCCTCTGTTTCAGCCCCTCTGTTTCTCGCCCTCTGTTTCTCGCCCTCTGTTTCTTGCCCTCTGTTTCTCGCTCTCTGTTTCTCGCCCTCTGTTTCTCGCCCTCTGTTTCAGCCCCTCTGTTTCAGCCCCTCTGTTTCAGCCCCTCTGTTTCTCGCCATCTGTTTCAGCCCCTCTGTTTCTCGCCCTCTGTTTCTCGCTCACTGTTTCTCGCCCTCTGTTTCAGCCCTTCTGTTTCAGCCCCTCTGTTTCAGCCCCTCTGTTTCTCGCCCTCTGTTTCTCGCCCACTGTTTCTCGCCCTCTGTTTCAGCCCCTCTGTTTCAGCCCCTCTGTTTCAGCCCCTCTGTTTCAGCCCCTCTGTTTCTCGCCCTCTGTTTCTCGCCCTCTGTTTCTTGCCCTCTGTTTCTCGCTCTCTGTTTCTCGCCCTCTGTTTCAGTCCCTCTGTTTCAGCCCCTCTGTTTCAGCCCCTCTGTTTCTCGCCCTCTGTTTCTCGCCCTCTGTTTCTCGCCCTCAGTTTCAGCCCCTCTGTTTCAGCCCCTTTGTTTCAGCCCCTCTGTTTCTGCCCCTCTGTTTCTCGCCCACTGTTTCTCGTCCTCTGTTTCAGCCCCTCTGTTTCAGCCCCTCTGTTTCAGCCCCTCTGTTTCAGCCCCTCTGTTTCAGCCCCTCTGTTTCTCGCCCTCTGTTTCTCGCCCTCTGTTTCAGACGCTCTGTTTCTCGCTCTCTGTTTCTCGCCCTCTGTTTCTCGCCCTCTGTTTCAGCCCCTCTGTTTCAGCCCCTCTGTTTCAGCCCCTCTGTTTCTCGCCCTCTGTTTCTCGCCCACTGTTTCTCGCCCTCTGTTTCAGCCCCTCTGTTTCAGCCCCTCTGTTTCAGCCCCGCTGTTTCAGCCCCTAAGTTTCTCGCCCTCTGTTTCTCGCCCTCTGTTTCTTGCCCTCTGTTTCTCGCTCTCTGTTTCTCGCCCTCTGTTTCTCGCCCTCTGTTTCAGCCCCTCTGTTTCAGCCCCTCTGTTTCACCCCCTCGGTTTCTCGCCCTCTGTTTCAGCTCCTCTGTTTCTCGCCCTCTGTTTCTCGCCCACTGTTTCTCGCCCTCTGTTTCAGCCCCTCTGTTTCAGCCCCTCTGTTTCAGCCACTCTGTTTCACCCTCTCTGTTTCTCGCCCTCTGTTTCTCGCCCTCTGTTTCAGCCCCTCTGTTTCAGCCCCTCTGTTTCAGCCACTCTGTTTCTCGCCCTCTGTTTCTCGCCCTCTGTTTCTCGCCCTCTGTTTCTCGCTCTCTGTTTCTCGCCCTCTGTTTCTCGCCCTCAGTTTCAGCCCCTCTGTTTCAGCCCCTCTGTTTCAGCCCCTCTGTTTCAGCCCCTCTGTTTCAGCCCCTCTGTTTCTCGCCCTCTGTTTCAGACCCTCTGTTTCAGCCCCTCAGTATCAGCCCCACTCTTTCAGCCCCTCTGTTTCTCGCCCTCTGTTTCTCGCCCTCTGTTTCTCGCCCTCTGTTTCTCGCCCACTGTTTCAGCCCCTCTGTTTCAGCCCCACTGTATCAGCCCATCTGTTTCAGCCCCTCTGTTTCAGCCCCTCTGTTTCAGCCCCTCTGTTTCAGCCCCTCTGTTTCTCGCCCTCTGTTTCTCGCCCTCTGTTTCTCGCCCTCTGTTTCATCCCCTCTGTTTCTCGCCCACTGTTTCAGCCACTCTGTTTCTCGCCATCTGTTTCAGCCCCTCTGTTTCTCGACCTCTGTTTCAGCCCCTCTGTTTCAGCCCCTCTGTTTCAGCCCCTCTGTTTCAGCCCCTCTGTTTCTCGCCCTCTGTTTCTCGCCCTCCGTTTCAGGCCCTCTGTTTCAGCCCCTCTGTTTCAGCCCCTCTGTTTCTCGCCCTCTGTTTCTCGCCCTCTGTTTCTCGCCCTCTGTTTCTCGATCTCTGTTTCTCGCCCTCTGTTTCAGCCCGTCTGTTTCAGCCCCTCTGTTTCTCGCCCTCTGTTTCTCGCCCTCTGTTTCTCGCCCTCTGTTTCTCGATCTCAGTTTCTCGCCCTCTGTTTCATCCCCTCTGTTTCTCGCCCACTGTTTCAGCCACTCTGTTTCTCGCCATCTGTTTCAGCCCCTCTGTTTCTCGACCTCTGTTTCAGCCCCTCTGTTTCAGCCCCTCTGTTTCAGCCCCTCTTTTTCAGCCCCTCTGTTTCTCGCCCTCTGTTTCTCGCCCTCCGTTTCAGGCCCTCTGTTTCAGCCCCTCTGTTTCAGCCCCTCTGTTTCTCGCCCTCTGTTTCTCGCCCTCTGTTTCTCGCCCTCTGTTCCTCGATCTCTGTTTCACGCCCTCTGTTTCAGACCCTCTGTTTCAGCTCCTCAGTATCAGCCACTCTCTTTCAGCCCCTCTGTTTCTCGCCCTCTGTTTCTCGCCCTCTGTTTCTGGCCCTCTGTTTCTCGCCCACTGTTTCAGCCCCTCTGTTTCAGCCCCACTGTATCAGCCCATCTATTTCAGCCCCTCTGTTTCAGCCCCTCTGTTTCAGCCCCTCTGTTTCAGCCCCTCTGTTTCTCGCCCTCTGTTTCTCGCCCTCTGATTCTCGCCCTCTGTTTCATCCCCTCTGTTTCTCGCCCACTGTTTCAGCCCCTCTGTTTCTAGCCATCTGTTTCAGCCCCTCTGTTTCAGCCCCTCTGTTTCTCGACCTCTGTTTCAGCCCCACTGTTTCAGCCCCTCTGTATCAGCCCCTCTGTTTCAGCCCCTCTGTTTCTCGCCCTCTGTTTCTCGCCCTCTGTTTCAGCCCCTATGTTTCAGCCCATCTGTTTCAGCCCCTCTGTTTCTCGCCCTCTGTTTCTCGCCCTCTGTTTCTCGCTCTCTGTTTCTCGATCTCTGTTTCTCGCCCTCTGTTTCTCGCCCTCTGTTTCAGCCCCTCTGTTTCAGCCCCTCTGTTTCAGCCCCTCTGTTTCAGCCCCTCTGTTTCAGCCCCTCTGTTTCTCGCCCTCTGTTTCTCGCCCTCTGTTTCAGACGCTCTGTTTCTCGCTCTCTGTTTCTCGCCCTCTGTTTCTCGCCCTCTGTTTCAGCCCCTCTGTTTCAGCCCCTCTGTTTCAGCCCCTCTGTTTCTCGCCCTCTGTTTCTCGCCCACTGTTTCTCGCCCTCTGTTTCAGCCCCTCTGTTTCAGCCCCTCTGGTTCAGCCCCTCTGTTTCAGCCCCTCTGTTTCTCGCCCTCTGTTTCTCGCCCTCTGTTTCTTGCCCTCTGTTTCTCGCTCTCTGTTTCTCGCCCTCTGTTTCTCGCCCTCTGTTTCAGCCCCTCTGTTTCAGCCCCTCTGTTTCAGCCCCTCTGTTTCTCGCCCTCTGTTTCAGCTCCTCTGTTTCTCGCCCTCTGTTTCTCGCCCACTGTTTCTCGCCCTCTGTTTCAGCCCCTCTGTTTCAGCCCCTCTGTTTCAGCCACTCTGTTTCAGCCCCTCTGTTTCTCGCCCTCTGTTTCTCCCCCTCAGTTTCAGCCCCTCTGTTTCAGCCCCTTTGTTTCAGCCCCTCTGTTTCTGCCCCTCTGTTTCTCGCCCAATGTTTCTCGTCCTCTGTTTCAGCCCCTCTGTTTCTCGCCATCTGTTTCAGCCCCTCTGTTTCTCGCCCTCTGTTTCTCGCTCACTGTTTCTCGCCCTCTGTTTCAGCCCTTCTGTTTCAGCCCCTCTGTTTCAGCCCCTCTGTTTCTCGCCCTCTGTTTCTCGCCCACTGTTTCTCGCCCTCTGTTTCAGCCCCTCTGTTTCAGCCCCTCTGTTTCAGCCCCTCTGTTTCAGCCCCTCTGTTTCTCGCCCTCTGTTTCTCGCCCTCTGTTTCTTGCCCTCTGTTTCTCGCTCTCTGTTTCTCGCCCTCTGTTTCTCGCCCTCTGTTTCAGCCCCTCTGTTTCAGCCCCTCTGTTTCAGCCCCTCTGTTTCAGCCACTCTGTTTCACCCTCTCTGTTTCTCGCCCTCTGTTTCTCGCCCTCTGTTTCAGCCCCTCTGTTTCAGCCCCTCTGTTTCAGCCACTCTGTTTCTCGCCCTCTGTTTCTCGCCCTCTGTTTCTCGCCCTCTGTTTCTCGCTCTCTGTTTCTCGCCCTCTGTTTCTCGCCCTCAGTTTCAGCCCCTCTGTTTCAGCCCCTCTGTTTCAGCCCCTCTGTTTCAGCCCCTCTGTTTCAGCCCCTCTGTTTCTCGCCCTCTGTTTCAGACCCTCTGTTTCAGCCCCTCAGTATCAGCCCCACTCTTTCAGCCCCTCTGTTTCTCGCCCTCTGTTTCTCGCCCTCTGTTTCTCGCCCTCTGTTTCTCGCCCACTGTTTCAGCCCCTCTGTTTCAGCCCCACTGTATCAGCCCATCTGTTTCAGCCCCTCTGTTTCAGCCCCTCTGTTTCAGCCCCTCTGTTTCAGCCCCTCTGTTTCTCGCCCTCTGTTTCTCGCCCTCTGTTTCTCGCCCTCTGTTTCATCCCCTCTGTTTCTCGCCCACTGTTTCAGCCACTCTGTTTCTCGCCATCTGTTTCAGCCCCTCTGTTTCTCGACCTCTGTTTCAGCCCCTCTGTTTCAGCCCCTCTGTTTCAGCCCCTCTGTTTCAGCCCCTCTGTTTCTCGCCCTCTGTTTCTCGCCCTCCGTTTCAGGCCCTCTGTTTCAGCCCCTCTGTTTCAGCCCCTCTGTTTCTCGCCCTCTGTTTCTCGCCCTCTGTTTCTCGCCCTCTGTTTCTCGATCTCTGTTTCTCGCCCTCTGTTTCAGCCCGTCTGTTTCAGCCCCTCTGTTTCTCGCCCTCTGTTTCTCGCCCTCTGTTTCTCGCCCTCTGTTTCTCGATCTCAGTTTCTCGCCCTCTGTTTCATCCCCTCTGTTTCTCGCCCACTGTTTCAGCCACTCTGTTTCTCGCCATCTGTTTCAGCCCCTCTGTTTCTCGACCTCTGTTTCAGCCCCTCTGTTTCAGCCCCTCTGTTTCAGCCCCTCTGTTTCAGCCCCTCTGTTTCTCGCCCTCTGTTTCTCGCCCTCCGTTTCAGGCCCTCTGTTTCAGCCCCTCTGTTTCACCCCCTCTGTTTCTCGCCCTCTGTTTCTCGCCCTCTGTTTCTCGCCCTCTGTTCCTCGATCTCTGTTTCTCGCCCTCTGTTTCAGACCCTCTGTTTCAGCTCCTCAGTATCAGCCACTCTCTTTCAGCCCCTCTGTTTCTCGCCCTCTGTTTCTCGCCCTCTGTTTCTGGCCCTCTGTTTCTCGCCCACTGTTTCAGCCCCTCTGTTTCAGCCCCACTGTATCAGCCCATCTATTTCAGCCCCTCTGTTTCAGCCCCTCTGTTTCAGCCCCTCTGTTTCAGCCCCTCTGTTTCTCGCCCTCTGTTTCTCGCCCTCTGATTCTCGCCCTCTGTTTCATCCCCTCTGTTTCTCGCCCACTGTTTCAGCCCCTCTGTTTCTAGCCATCTGTTTCAGCCCCTCTGTTTCAGCCCCTCTGTTTCTCGACCTCTGTTTCAGCCCCACTGTTTCAGCCCCTCTGTATCAGCCCCTCTGTTTCAGCCCCTCTGTTTCTCGCCCTCTGTTTCTCGCCCTCTGTTTCAGCCCCTATGTTTCAGCCCATCTGTTTCAGCCCCTCTGTTTCTCGCCCTCTGTTTCTCGCCCTCTGTTTCTCGCTCTCTGTTTCTCGATCTCTGTTTCTCGCCCTCTGTTTCTCGCCCTCTGTTTCAGCCCCTCTGTTTCAGCCCCTCTGTTTCAGCCCCTCTGTTTCAGCCCCTCTGTTTCAGCCCCTCTGTTTCTCGCCCTCTGTTTCTCGCCCTCTGTTTCAGACGCTCTGTTTCTCGCTCTCTGTTTCTCGCCCTCTGTTTCTCGCCCTCTGTTTCAGCCCCTCTGTTTCAGCCCCTCTGTTTCAGCCCCTCTGTTTCTCGCCCTCTGTTTCTCGCCCACTGTTTCTCGCCCTCTGTTTCAGCCCCTCTGTTTCAGCCCCTCTGTTTCAGCCCCTCTGTTTCAGCCCCTCTGTTTCTCGCCCTCTGTTTCTCGCCCTCTGTTTCTTGCCCTCTGTTTCTCGCTCTCTGTTTCTCGCCCTCTGTTTCTCGCCCTCTGTTTCAGCCCCTCTGTTTCAGCCCCTCTGTTTCAGCCCCTCTGTTTCTCGCCCTCTGTTTCAGCTCCTCTGTTTCTCGCCCTCTGTTTCTCGCCCACTGTTTCTCGCCCTCTGTTTCAGCCCCTCTGTTTCAGCCCCTCTGTTTCAGCCACTCTGTTTCAGCCCCTCTGTTTCTCGCCCTCTGTTTCTCCCCCTCAGTTTCAGCCCCTCTGTTTCAGCCCCTTTGTTTCAGCCCCTCTGTTTCTGCCCCTCTGTTTCTCGCCCAATGTTTCTCGTCCTCTGTTTCAGCCCCTCTGTTTCTCGCCATCTGTTTCAGCCCCTCTGTTTCTCGCCCTCTGTTTCTCGCTCACTGTTTCTCGCCCTCTGTTTCAGCCCTTCTGTTTCAGCCCCTCTGTTTCAGCCCCTCTGTTTCTCGCCCTCTGTTTCTCGCCCACTGTTTCTCGCCCTCTGTTTCAGCCCCTCTGTTTCAGCCCCTCTGTTTCAGCCCCTCTGTTTCAGCCCCTCTGTTTCTCGCCCTCTGTTTCTCGCCCTCTGTTTCTTGCCCTCTGTTTCTCGCTCTCTGTTTCTCGCCCTCTGTTTCTCGCCCTCTGTTTCAGCCCCTCTGTTTCAGCCCCTCTGTTTCAGCCCCTCTGTTTCTCGCCATCTGTTTCAGCCCCTCTGTTTCTCGCTCTCTGTTTCTCGCTCACTGTTTCTCGCCCTCTGTTTCAGCCCTTCTGTTTCAGCCCCGCTGTTTCAGCCCCTCTGTTTCTCGCCCTCTGTTTCTCGCCCACTGTTTCTCGCCCTCTGTTTCAGCCCCTCTGTTTCAGCCCCTCTGTTTCAGCCCCTCTGTTTCAGCCCCTCTGTTTCTCGCCCTCTGTTTCTCGCCCTCTGTTTCTTGCCCTCTGTTTCTCGCTCTCTGTTTCTCGCCCTCTGTTTCAGTCCCTCTGTTTCAGCCCCTCTGTTTCAGCCCCTCTGTTTCTCGCCCTCTGTTTCTCGCCCTCTGTTTCTCGCCCTCAGTTTCAGCCCCTCTGTTTCAGCCCCTTTGTTTCAGCCCCTCTGTTTCTGCCCCTCTGTTTCTCGCCCACTGTTTCTCGTCCTCTGTTTCAGCCCCTCTGTTTCAGCCCCTCTGTTTCAGCCCCTCTGTTTCAGCCCCTCTGTTTCAGCCCCTCTGTTTCTCGCCCTCTGTTTCTCGCCCTCTGTTTCAGACGCTCTGTTTCTCGCTCTCTGTTTCTCGCCCTCTGTTTCTCGCCCTCTGTTTCAGCCCCTCTGTTTCAGCCCCTCTGTTTCAGCCCCTCTGTTTCTCGCCCTCTGTTTCTCGCCCACTGTTTCTCGCCCTCTGTTTCAGCCCCTCTGTTTCAGCCCCTCTGTTTCAGCCCCGCTGTTTCAGCCCCTAAGTTTCTCGCCCTCTGTTTCTCGCCCTCTGTTTCTTGCCCTCTGTTTCTCGCTCTCTGTTTCTCGCCCTCTGTTTCTCGCCCTCTGTTTCAGCCCCTCTGTTTCAGCCCCTCTGTTTCAGCCCCTCGGTTTCTCGCCCTCTGTTTCAGCTCCTCTGTTTCTCGCCCTCTGTTTCTCGCCCACTGTTTCTCGCCCTCTGTTTCAGCCCCTCTGTTTCAGCCCCTCTGTTTCAGCCACTCTGTTTCACCCTCTCTGTTTCTCGCCCTCTGTTTCTCGCCCTCTGTTTCAGCCCCTCTGTTTCAGCCCCTCTGTTTCAGCCACTCTGTTTCTCGCCCTCTGTTTCTCGCCCTCTGTTTCTCGCCCTCTGTTTCTCGCTCTCTGTTTCTCGCCCTCTGTTTCTCGCCCTCAGTTTCAGCCCCTCTGTTTCAGCCCCTCTGTTTCAGCCCCTCTGTTTCAGCCCCTCTGTTTCAGCCCCTCTGTTTCTCGCCCTCTGTTTCAGACCCTCTGTTTCAGCCCCTCAGTATCAGCCCCACTCTTTCAGCCCCTCTGTTTCTCGCCCTCTGTTTCTCGCCCTCTGTTTCTCGCCCTCTGTTTCTCGCCCACTGTTTCAGCCCCTCTGTTTCAGCCCCACTGTATCAGCCCATCTGTTTCAGCCCCTCTGTTTCAGCCCCTCTGTTTCAGCCCCTCTGTTTCAGCCCCTCTGTTTCTCGCCCTCTGTTTCTCGCCCTCTGTTTCTCGCCCTCTGTTTCATCCCCTCTGTTTCTCGCCCACTGTTTCAGCCACTCTGTTTCTCGCCATCTGTTTCAGCCCCTCTGTTTCTCGACCTCTGTTTCAGCCCCTCTGTTTCAGCCCCTCTGTTTCAGCCCCTCTGTTTCAGCCCCTCTGTTTCTCGCCCTCTGTTTCTCGCCCTCCGTTTCAGGCCCTCTGTTTCAGCCCCTCTGTTTCAGCCCCTCTGTTTCTCGCCCTCTGTTTCTCGCCCTCTGTTTCTCGCCCTCTGTTTCTCGATCTCTGTTTCTCGCCCTCTGTTTCAGCCCGTCTGTTTCAGCCCCTCTGTTTCTCGCCCTCTGTTTCTCGCCCTCTGTTTCTCGCCCTCTGTTTCTCGATCTCAGTTTCTCGCCCTCTGTTTCATCCCCTCTGTTTCTCGCCCACTGTTTCAGCCACTCTGTTTCTCGCCATCTGTTTCAGCCCCTCTGTTTCTCGACCTCTGTTTCAGCCCCTCTGTTTCAGCCCCTCTGTTTCAGCCCCTCTGTTTCAGCCCCTCTGTTTCTCGCCCTCTGTTTCTCGCCCTCCGTTTCAGGCCCTCTGTTTCAGCCCCTCTGTTTCAGCCCCTCTGTTTCTCGCCCTCTGTTTCTCGCCCTCTGTTTCTCGCCCTCTGTTCCTCGATCTCTGTTTCTCGCCCTCTGTTTCAGACCCTCTGTTTCAGCTCCTCAGTATCAGCCACTCTCTTTGAGCCCCTCTGTTTCTCGCCCCTCTGTTTCTCGCCCTCTGTTTCTGGCCCTCTGTTTCTCGCCCACTGTTTCAGCCCCTCTGTTTCAGCCCCACTGTATCAGCCCATCTATTTCAGCCCCTCTGTTTCAGCCCCTCTGTTTCAGCCCCTCTGTTTCAGCCCCTCTGTTTCTCGCCCTCTGTTTCTCGCCCTCTGATTCTCGCCCTCTGTTTCATCCCCTCTGTTTCTCGCCCACTGTTTCAGCCCCTCTGTTTCTAGCCATCTGTTTCAGCCCCTCTGTTTCAGCCCCTCTGTTTCTCGACCTCTGTTTCAGCCCCACTGTTTCAGCCCCTCTGTATCAGCCCCTCTGTTTCAGCCCCTCTGTTTCTCGCCCTCTGTTTCTCGCCCTCTGTTTCAGCCCCTATGTTTCAGCCCATCTGTTTCAGCCCCTCTGTTTCTCGCCCTCTGTTTCTCGCCCTCTGTTTCTCGCTCTCTGTTTCTCGATCTCTGTTTCTCGCCCTCTGTTTCTCGCCCTCTGTTTCAGCCCCTCTGTTTCAGCCCCTCTGTTTCAGCTCCTCTGTTTCAGCACCTCTGTTTCAGCCCCTCTGTTTCTCGCCCTCTGTTTCTCGCCCTCTGTTTCAGACGCTCTGTTTCTCGCTCTCTGTTTCTCGCCCTCTGTTTCTCGCCCTCTGTTTCAGCCCCTCTGTTTCAGCCCCTCTGTTTCAGCCCCTCTGTTTCTCGCCCTCTGCTTCTCGCCCACTGTTTCTCGCCCTCTGTTTCAGCCCCTCTGTTTCAGCCCCTCTGTTTCAGCCCCTCTGTTTCAGCCCCTCTGTTTCTCGCCCTCTGTTTCTCGCCCTCTGTTTCTTGCCCTCTGTTTCTCGCTCTCTGTTTCTCGCCCTCTGTTTCTCGCCCTCTGTTTCAGCCCCTCTGTTTCAGCCCCTCTGTTTCAGCCCCTCTGTTTCTCGCCCTCTGTTTCAGCTCCTCTGTTTCTCGCCCTCTGTTTCTCGCCCACTGTTTCTCGCCCTCTGTTTCAGCCCCTCTGTTTCAGCCCCTCTGTTTCAGCCACTCTGTTTCAGCCCCTCTGTTTCTCGCCCTCTGTTTCTCGCACTCTGTTTCAGCCCCTCTGTTTCAGCCCCTCTGTTTCAGCCCCTCTGTTTCTCGCCCTCTGTTTCTCGCCCTCTGTATCTCGCCCTCTGTTTCTCGCTCTCTGTTTCTCGCCCTCTGTTTCAGCCCCTCTGTTTCATCCCCTCTGTTTCAGCCTCTCTGTTTCAGCCCCTCTGTTTCAGCCCCTCTGTTTCTCGCCCTCTGTTTCAGACCCTCTGTTTCAGCCCCTCAGTATCAGCCCCTCTCTTTCAGCCCCTCTGTTTCTCGCCCTCTGTTTCTCGCCCTCTGTTTCTCGCCCTCTGTTTCTCGCACACTGTTTAAGCCCCTCTGTTTCAGCCCCACTGTATCAGACCATCTGTTTCAGCCCCTCTGTTTCAGCCCCTCTGTTTCAGCCCCTCTGTTTCAGCCCCTCTGTTTCTCGCCCTCTGTTTCTCGCCCTCTGTTTCTCGCCCTCTGTTTAATCCCCTCTGTTTCTCGCCCACTGTTTCAGCCCCTCTGTTTCTTGCCATCTGTTTCAGCCCCTCTGTTTCAGCCCCTCTGTTTCTCGACCTCTTTTTCAGCCCCTCTGTTTCAGCCCCTCTGTTTCAGCCCCTCTGTTTCAGCCCCTCTGTTTCTCGCCCTCTGTTTCTCGCCCTCTGTTTCAGCCCCTCTGTTTCAGCCCCTCTGTTTCAGCCCCTCTGTTTCTCGCCCTCTGTTTCTCGCCCTCTGTTTCTCGCCCTCTGTTTCTCGAGCTCTGTTTCTCGCCCTCTGTTTCTCGCCCTCTGTTTCAGCCCCTCTGTTTCAGCCCCTCTGTTTCATCCCCTCTGTTTCAGCCCCTCTGTTTCAGCCCCTCTGTTTCTCGCCCTCTGTTTCTCGCCCTCTGTTTCAGACGCTCTGTTTCTCGCTCACTGTTTCTCGCCCTCTGTTTCTCGCCCTCTGTTTCAGCCCCTCTGTTTCAGCCCTCTCTGTTTCAGCCCCTCTGTTTCTCGCCCTCTGTTTCTCGGCCACTGTTTCTCGCCCTCTGTTTCAGCCCCTCTGTTTCAGCCCCTCTGTTTCAACCCCTCTGTTTCAGCCCCTCTGTTTCTCGCCCTCTGTTTCTCGCCCTCTGTTTCTTGCCCTCTGTTTCTCGCTCTCTGTTTCTCGCCCTCTGTTTCTCGCCCTCTGTTTCAGCCCCTCTGTTTCAGCCCCTCTGTTTCAGCCCCTCTGTTTCTCGCACTCTGTTTCAGCTCCTCTGTTTCTCGCCCTCTGTTTCTCGCGCACTGTTTCTCGCCCTCTGTTTCAGCCCCTCTGTTTCAGCCCCTCTGTTTCAGCCCCTCTGTTTCTCGCCCTCTGTTTCTCGCCCACTGTTTCTCGCCCTCTGTTTCAGCCCCTCTGTTTCAGCCCCTCTTTTTCAGCCCCTCTGTTTCAGCCCCTCTGTATCTCGCCCTCTGTTTCTCGCCCTCTGTTTCTTGCCCTCTGTTTCTCGCCCTCTGTTTCAGCCCCTCTGTTTCAGCCCCTCTGTTTCAGCCCCTCTGTTTCAGCCCCTCTGTTTCAGCCCCTCTGTTTCTCGCCCTCTCTTTCTCGCCCTCTGTTTCAGCCCCTCTGTTTCTCGCTCTCTGTTTCTCGCCCTCTGTTTCTCGCCCTCTGTATCAGCCCCTCTGTTTCAGCCCCTCTGTTTCAGCCCCTCTGTATCTCGCCCTCTGTTTCTCGCCCACTGTTTCTCGCCCTCTGTTTCAGCCCCTCTGTTTCAGCCCCTCTGTTTCAGCCCCTCTGTTTCAGCCCCTCTGTTTCTCGCCCTCTGTTTCTCGCCCTCTGTTTCTTGCCCTCTGTTTCTCGCTCTCTGTTTCTCGCCCTCTGTTTCTCGCCCTCTGTTTCAGCCCCTCTGTTTCAGCCCCTCTGTTTCAGCCCCTCTGTTTCTCGCCATCTGTTTCAGCCCCTCTGTTTCTCGCCCTCTGTTTCTCGCTCACTGTTTCTCGCCCTCTGTTTCAGCCCTTCTGTTTCAGCCCCTCTGTTTCAGCCCCTCTGTTTCTCGCCCTCTGTTTCTCGCCCACTGTTTCTCGCCCTCTGTTTCAGCCCCTGTGTTTCAGCCCCTCTGTTTCAGCCCCTCTGTTTCAGCCCCTCTGTTTCTCGCCCTCTGTTTCTCGCCCTCTGTTTCTTGCCCTCTGTTTCTCGCTCTCTGTTTCTCGCCCTCTGTTTCAGCCCCTCTGTTTCAGCCCCTCTGTTTCAGCCCCTCTGTTTCTCGACCTCTGTTTCTCGCCCTCTGTTTCTCGCCCTCAGTTTCAGCCCCTCTGTTTCAGCCCCTTTGTTTCAGCCCCTCTGTTTCTGCCCCTCTGTTTCTCGCCCACTGTTTCTCGTCCTCTGTTTCAGCCCCTCTGTTTCAGCCCCTCTGTTTCAGCCCCTCTGTTTCAGCCCCTCTGTTTCAGCCCCTCTGTTTCTCGCCCTCTGTTTCTCGCCCTCTGTTTCAGACGCTCTGTTTCTCGCTCTCTGTTTCTCGCCCTATGTTTCTCGCCCTCTGTTTCAGCCCCTCTGTTTCAGCCCCTCTGTTTCAGCCCCTCTGTTTCTCGCCCTCTGTTTCTCGCCCACTGTTTCTCGCCCTCTGTTTCAGCCCCTCTGTTTCAGCCCCGCTGTTTCAGCCCCGCTGTTTCAGCCCCTAAGTTTCTCGCCCTCTGTTTCTCGCCCTCTGTTTCTTGCCCTCTGTTTCTCGCTCTCTGTTTCTCGCCCTCTGTTTCTCGCCCTCTGTTTCAGCCCCTCTGTTTCAGCCCCTCTGTTTCAGCCCCTCGGTTTCTCGCCCTCTGTTTCAGCTCCTCTGTTTCTCGCCCTCTGTTTCTCGCCCACTGTTTCTCGCCCTCTGTTTCAGCCCCTCTGTTTCAGCCCCTCTGTTTCAGCCACTCTGTTTCACCCTCTCTGTTTCTCGCCCTCTGTTTCTCGCCCTCTGTTTCAGCCCCTCTGTTTCAGCCCCTCTGTTTCAGCCACTCTGTTTCTCGCCCTCTGTTTCTCGCCCTCTGTTTCTCGCCCTCTGTTTCTCGCTCTCTGTTTCTCGCCCTCTGTTTCTCGCCCTCTGTTTCAGCCCCTCTGTTTCAGCCCCTCTGTTTCAGCCCCTCTGTTTCAGCCCCTCTGTTTCAGCCCCTCTGTTTCTCGCCCTCTGTTTCAGACCCTCTGTTTCAGCCCCTCAGTATCAGCCCCACTCTTTCAGCCCCTCTGTTTCTCGCCCTCTGTTTCTCGCCCTCTGTTTCTCGCCCTCTGTTTCTCGCCCACTGTTTCAGCCCCTCTGTTTCAGCCCCACTGTATCAGCCCATCTGTTTCAGCCCCTCTGTTTCAGCCCCTCTGTTTCAGCCCCTCTGTTTCAGCCCCAATGTTTCTCGCCCTCTGTTTCTCGCCCTCTGTTTCTCGCCCTCTGTTTCATCCCCTCTGTTTCTCGCCCACTGTTTCAGCCACTCTGTTTCTCGCCATCTGTTTCAGCCCCTCTGTTTCTCGACCTCTGTTTCAGCCCCTCTGTTTCAGCCCCTCTGTTTCAGCCCCTCTGTTTCAGCCCCTCTGTTTCTCGCCCTCTGTTTCTCGCCCTCCGTTTCAGGCCCTCTGTTTCAGCCCCTCTGTTTCAGCCCCTCTGTTTCTCGCCCTCTGTTTCTCGCCCTCTGTTTCTCGCCCTCTGTTTCTCGATCTCTGTTTCTCGCCCTCTGTTTCAGCCCGTCTGTTTCAGCCGCTCTGTTTCAGCCCCTCTGTTTCAGCCCCTCTGTTTCAGCCCCTCTGTTTCTCGCCCTCTGTTTCTCGCCCTCTGTTTCAGACGCTCTGTTTCTCGCTCACTGTTTCTCGCCCTCTGTTTCTCGCCCTCTGTTTCAGCCCCTCTGTTTCACCCCCTCTGTTTCAGCCCCTCTGGTTCTCGCCCTCTGTTTCTCGCCCACTGTTTCTCGCCCTCTGTTTCAGCCCCTCTGTTTCAGCCCCTCTGTTTCAGCCCCTCTGTTTCAGCCCCTCTGTTTCTCGCCCTCTGTTTCTCGCCCTCTGTTTCTTGCCCTCTGTTTCTCGCTCTGTTTCTCGCCCTCTGTTTCTCGCCCTCTGTTTCAGCCCCTCTGTTTCAGCCCCTCTGTTTCAGCCCCTCTGTTTCTCGCCCTCTGTTTCAGCTCCTCTGTTTCTCGCCCTCTGTATCTCGCCCACTGTTTCTCGCCCTCTGTTTCAGCCCCTCAGTTTCAGCCCCTCTGTTTCAGCCCCTCTGTTTCTCGCCCTCTGTTTCTCGCCCACTGTTTCTCGCCCTCTGTTTCAGCCCCTCTGTTTCAGCCCCTCTTTTTCAGCCCCTCTGTTTCAGCCCCTCTGTATCTCGCCCTCTGTTTCTCGCCCTCTGTTTCTTGCCCTCTGTTTCTCGCCCTCTGTTTCAGCCCCTCTGTTACAGCCCCTCTGTTTCAGCCCCTCTGTTTCAGCCCCTCTGTTTTAGCCCCTCTGTTTCTCGCCCTCTGTTTCTCGCCCTCTGTTTCAGCCCCTCTGTTTCTCGCTCTCTGTTTCTCGCCCTCTGTTTCTCGCCCTCTGTTTCAGCCCCTCTGTTTCAGCCCCTCTGTTTCAGCCCCTCTGTTTCTCGCCCTCTGTTTCTCGCCCACTGTTTCTCGCCCTCTGTTTCAGCCCCTCTGTTTCAGCCACTCTGTTTCAGCCCCTCTGTTTCAGCCCCTCTGTTTCTCGCCCTCTGTTTCTCGCCCTCTGTTTCTTGCCCTCTGTTTCTCGCTCTCTGTTTCTCGCCCTCTGTTCCTCGCCCTCTGTTTCAGCCCCTCTGTTTCAGCCCCTCTGTTTCAGCCCCTCTGTTTCTCGCCCTCTGTTTCAGCCCCTCTGTTTCTCGCCCTCTGTTTCTCGCCCACTGTTTCTCGCCCTCTGTTTCAGCCCCTCTGTTTCAGCCCCTCTGTTTCAGCCCCTCTGTTTCAGACCCTCTGTTTCTCGCCCACTGTTTCTCGCCCTCTGTTTCAGCCCCTCTGTTTCAGCCCCTCTGTTTCATCCCCTCTGTTTCAGCCCCTCTGTTTCTCGCCCTCTGTTTCTCGCCCTCTGTTTCTTGCCCTCTGTTTCTCGCTCTCTGTTTCTCGTCCTCTGTTTCAGCCCCTCTGTTTCAGCCCCTCTGTTTCAGCCCCTCTGTTTCTCGCCCTCTGTTTCTCGCCCTCTGTTTCTCGCCCTCAGTTTCAGCCCCTCTGTTTAAGCCCCTTTGTTTCAGCCCCTCTGTTTCTGCCCCTCTGTTTCTCGCCCAATGTTTCTCGTCCTCTGTTTCAGCCCCTCTGTTTCAGCCCCTCTGTTTCAGCCCCTCTGTTTCAGCCCCTCTGTTTCAGCCCCTCTGTTTCTCGCCCTGTGTTTCTCGCCCTCTGTTTCTCGCCCTCTGTTTCTCGCCCTCTGTTTCAGCCCCTCTGTTTCAGCCCCTCTGTTTCAGCCCCTCTGTTTCTCGCCCTCTGTTTCTCGCCCTCTGTTTCTCGCCCTCTGTTTCTCGATTTCTGTTTCTCGCCCTCTGTTTCTCGCCCTCTGTTTCAGCCCCTCTGTTTCAGCCCCTCTGTTTCAGCCCCTCTGTTTCAGCACCTCTGTTTCAGCCCCTCTGTTTCTCGCCCTCTGTTTCTCGCCCTCTGTTTCAGCCCCTCTGTTTCTCGCTCTCTGTTTCTCGCACTCTGTTTCTCGCCCTCTGTTTCAGCCCCTCTGTTTCAGCCCCTCTGTTTCAGCCCCTCTGTTTCTCGCCCTCTGTTTCTCGCCCACTGTTTCTCGCCCTCTGTTTCAGCCCCTCTGTTTCAGCCACTCTGTTTCAGCCCCTCTGTTTCAGCCCCTCTGTTTCTCGCCCTCTGTTTCTCGCCCTCTGTTTCTTGCCCTCTGTTTCTCGCTCTCTGTTTCTCGCCCTCTGTTCCTCGCCCTCTGTTTCAGCCCCTCTGTTTCAGCCACTCTGTTTCAGCCCCTCTGTTTCTCGCCGTCTGTTTCAGCCCCTCTGTTTCTCGCCCTCTGTTTCTCGCCCACTGTTTCTCGCCCTCTGTTTCAGCCCCTCTGTTTCAGCCCCTCTGTTTCAGCCCCTCTGTTTCTCGCCCTCTGTTTCTCGCCCACTGTTTCTCGCCCTCTGTTTCAGCCCCTCTGTTTCAGCCCCTCTGTTTCATCCCCTCTGTTTCAGCCCCTCTGTTTCTCGCCCTCTGTTTCTCGCCCTCTGTTTCAGCCCCTCTGTTTCTCGCCCTCTGTTTCTCGCCCACTGTTTCTCGCCCTCTGTTTCAGCCCCTCTGTTTCAGCCCCTCTGTTTCAGCCCCTCTGTTTCTCGCCCTCTGTTTCTCGCCCACTGTTTCTCGCCCTCTGTTTCAGCCCCTCTGTTTCAGCCCCTCTGTTTCATCCCCTCTGTTTCAGCCCCTCTGTTTCTCGCCCTCTGTTTCTCGCCCTCTGTTTCTTGCCCTCTGTTTCTCGCTCTCTGTTTCTCGCCCTCTGTTTCAGCCCCTCTGTTTCAGCCCCTCTGTTTCAGCCCCTCTGTTTCTCGCCCTCTGTTTCTCGCCCTCTGTTTCTCGCCCTCAGTTTCAGCCCCTCTGTTTCAGCCCCTTTGTTTCAGCCCCTCTGTTTCTGCCCCTCTGTTTCTCGCCCACTGTTTCTAGTCCTCTGTTTCAGCCCCTCTGTTTCAGCCCCTCTGTTTCAGCCCCTCTGTTTCAGCCCCTCTGTTGCAGCCCCTCTGTTTCTCGCCCTGTGTTTCTCGCCCTCTGTTTCTCGCCCTCTGTTTCTCGCCCTCTGTTTCAGCCCCTCTGTTTCAGCCCCTCTGTTTCAGCCCCTCTGTTTCTCGCCCTCTGTTTCTCGCCCTCTGTTTCAAGCCCTCTGTTTCTCGATCTCTGTTTCTCGCCCTCTGTTTCTCGCCCTCTGTTTCAGCCCCTCTGTTTCAGCCCCTCTGTTTCAGCCCCTCTGTTTCAGCACCTCTGTTTCAGCCCCTCTGTTTCTCGCCCTCTGTTTCTCGCCCTCTGTTTCAGCCCCTCTGTTTCTCGCTCTCTGTTTCTCGCACTCTGTTTCTCGCCCTCTGTTTCAGCCCCTCTGTTTCAGCCCCTCTGTTTCAGCCCCTCTGTTTCAGCCCCTCTGTTTCTCGCCCTCTGTTTCTCGCCCTCTGCTTCTCGCCCTCTGTTTCTCGCCCTCTGTTTCTCGCTCTTAGTTTCTCGCCCTCTGTTTCTCGCACTCTGTTTCAGCCCCTCTGTTTCATCCCCTCTGTTTCAGCCCCTCTGTTTCAGCCCCTCTGTTTCATCCCCTCTGTTTCAGCCCCTCTGTTTCAGCCCCTCTGTTTCTCGCCCTCTGTTTCTCGCCCTCTGTTTCTCGCCCTCTGTTTCTCGCTCTCTGTTTCTCGCCCTCTGTTTCTCGCCCTCTGTTTCAGCCCCTCTGTTTCAGCCCCTCTGTTTCAGCCCCTCTGTTTCTCGCCCTCTGTTTCTCGCCCACTGTTTCTCGCCCTCTGTTTCAGCCCCTCTGTTTCAGCCCCTCTGTTTCAGTCCCTCTGTTTCAGCCCCTCTGTTTCAGCCCCTCTGTTTCAGCCCCTCAGTTTCTCGCCCTCTGTTTCAGCCCCTCTGTTTCAGCCCCTCTGTTTCTCGCCCTCAGTTTCAGCCCTTCTGTTTCAGCCCCTCTGTTTCAGCCCCTCTGTTTCAGCCCCTCTGTTTCTCGCCCTCTGTTTCTCGCCCACTGTTTCTCGCCCTCTGTTTCAGCCCCTCTGTTTCAGCCCCTCTGTTTCAGCGCCTCTGTTTCAGCCCCTCTGGTTCTCGCCGTCTGTTTCTCGCCCACTGTTTCTCGTCCTCTGTTTCAGCCCCTCTGTTTCTCGCCCACTGTTTCAGCCCCTCTGTTTCAGCCCCACTGTATCAGACCATCTGTTTCAGCCCCTCTGTTTCAGCCCCTCTGTTTCAGCCCCTCTGTTTCAGCCCCTCTGTTTCTCGCCCTCTCTTTCTCGCCCTCTGTTTCTCGCCCTCTGTTTAATCCCCTCTGTTTCTCGCCCACTGTTTCAGCCCCTCTGTTTCTTGCCATCTGTTTCAGCCCCTCTGTTTCAGCCCCTCTGTTTCTCGACCTCTTTTTCAGCCCCTCTGTTTCAGCCCCTCTGTTTCAGCCCCTCTGTTTCAGCCCCTCTGTTTCTCGCCCTCTGTTTCTCGCCCTCTGTTTCAGCCCCTCTGTTTCAGCCCTCTGTTTCAGCCCCTCTGTTTCTCGCCCTCTGTTTCTCGCCCTCTGTTTCTCGCCCTCTGTTTCTCGAGCTCTGTTTCTCGCCCTCTGTTTCTCGCCCTCTGTTTCAGCCCCTCTGTTTCAGCCCCTCTGTTTCATCCCCTCTGTTTCAGCCCCTCTGTTTCAGCCCCTCTGTTTCTCGCCCTCTGTTTCTCGCCCTCTGTTTCAGACGCTCTGTTTCTCGCTCACTGTTTCTCGCCCTCTGTTTCTCGCCCTCTGTTTCAGCCCCTCTGTTTCAGCCCTCTCTGTTTCAGCCCCTCTGTTTCTCGCCCTCTGTTTCTCGCCCACTGTTTCTCGCCCTCTGTTTCAGCCCCTCTGTTTCAGCCCCTCTGTTTCAACCCCTCTGTTTCAGCCCCTCTGTTTCTCGCCCTCTGTTTCTCGCCCTCTGTTTCTTGCCCTCTGTTTCTCGCTCTCTGTTTCTCGCCCTCTGTTTCTCGCCCTCTGTTTCAGCCCCTCTGTTTCAGCCCCTCTGTTTCAGCCCCTCTGTTTCTCGCCCTCTGTTTCAGCTCCTCTGTTTCTCGCCCTCTGTTTCTCGCGCACTGTTTCTCGCCCTCTGTTTCAGCCCCTCTGTTTCAGCCCCTCTGTTTCAGCCCCTCTGTTTCTCGCCCTCTGTTTCTCGCCCACTGTTTCTCGCCCTCTGTTTCAGCCCCTCTGTTTCAGCCCCTCTTTTTCAGCCCCTCTGTTTCAGCCCCTCTGTATCTCGCCCTCTGTTTCTCGCCCTCTGTTTCTTGCCCTCTGTTTCTCGCCCTCTGTTTCAGCCCCTCTGTTTCAGCCCCTCTGTTTCAGCCCCTCTGTTTCAGCCCCTCTGTTTCAGCCCCTCTGTTTCTCGCCCTCTGTTTCTCGCCCTCTGTTTCAGCCCCTCTGTTTCTCGCTCTCTGTTTCACGCCCTCTGTTTCTCGCCCTCTGTATCAGCCCCTCTGTTTCAGCCCCTCTGTTTCAGCCCCTCTGTTTCTCGCCCTCTGTTTCTCGCCCACTGTTTCTCGCCCTCTGTTTCAGCCCCTCTGTTTCAGCCCCTCTGTTTCAGCCCCTCTGTTTCAGCCCCTCTGTTTCTCGCCCTCTGTTTCTCGCCCTCTGTTTCTTGCCCTCTGTTTCTCGCTCTCTGTTTCTCGCCCTCTGTTTCTCGCCCTCTGTTTCAGCCCCTCTTTATCAGCCCCTCTGTTTCAGCCCCTCTGTTTCTCGCCATGTGTTTCAGCCCCTCTGTTTCTCGCCCTCTGTTTCTCGCTCACTGTTTCTCGCCCTCTGTTTCAGCCCTTCTGTTTCAGCCCCTCTGTTTCAGCCCCTCTGTTTCTCGCCCTCTGTTTCTCGCCCACTGTTTCTCGCCCTCTGTTTCAGCCCCTCTGTTTCAGCCCCTCTGTTTCAGCCCCTCTGTTTCAGCCCCTCTGTTTCTCGCCCTCTGTTTGTCGCCCTCTGTTTCTTGCCCTCTGTTTCTCGCTCTCTGTTTCTCGCCCTCTGTTTCAGCCCCTCTGTTTCAGCCCCTCTGTTTCAGCCCCTCTGTTTCTCGCCCTCTGTTTCTCGCCCTCTGTTTCTCGCCCTCAGTTTCAGCCCCTCTGTTTCAGCCCCTTTGTTTCAGCCCCTCTGTTTCTGCCCCTCTGTTTCTCGCCCACTGTTTCTCGTCCTCTGTTTCAGCCCCCCTGTTTCAGCCCCTCTGTTTCAGCCCCTCTGTTTCAGCCCCTCTGTTTCAGCCCCTCTGTTTCTCGCCCTCTGTTTCTCGCCCTCTGTTTCAGACCCTCTGTTTCTCGCCCTCTGTTTCTCGCCCTCTGTTTCTCGCTCTCTGTTTCTCGCCCTCTGTTTCTCGCCCTCTGTTTCAGCCCCTCTGTTTCAGCCCCTCTGTTTCAGCCCCTCTGTTTCAGCCCCTCTGTTTCAGCCCCTCTGTTTCTCGCCCTCTGTTTCAGACCCTCTGTTTCAGCCCCTCAGTATCAGCCCCACTCTTTCAGCCCCTCTGTTTCTCGCCCTCTGTTTCTCGCCCTCTGTTTCTCGCCCTCTGTTTCTCGCCCACTGTTTCAGCCCCTCTGTTTCAGCCCCACTGTAGCAGCCCATCTGTTTCAGCCCCTCTGTTTCAGCCCCTCTGTTTCAGCCCCTCTGTTTCAGCCCCAATGTTTCTCGCCCTCTGTTTCTCGCCCTCTGTTTCTCGCCCTCTGTTTCATCCCCTCTGTTTCTCGCCCACTGTTTCAGCCACTCTGTTTCTCGCCATCTGTTTCAGCCCCTCTGTTTCAGCCCCTCTGTTTCAGCCCCTCTGTTTCAGCCCCTCTGTTTCTCGCCCTCTGTTTCTCGCCCTCCGTTTCAGGCCCTCTGTTTCAGCCCCTCTGTTTCAGCCCCTCTGTTTCTCGCCCTCTGTTTCTCGCCCTCTGTTTCTCGCCCTCTGTTTCTCGATCTCTGTTTCTCGCCCTCTGTTTCAGCCCGTCTGTTTCAGCCCCTCTGTTTCAGCCCCTCTGTTTCAGCCCCTCTGTTTCAGCCCCTCTGTTTCTCGCCCTCTGTTTCTCGCCCTCTGTTTCAGACGCTCTGTTTCTCGCTCACTGTTTCTCGCCCTCTGTTTCTCGCCCTCTGTTTCAGCCCCTCTGTTTCAGCCCCTCTGTTTCAGCCCCTCTGATTCTCGCCCTCTGTTTCTCGCCCACTGTTTCTCGCCCTCTGTTTCAGCCCCTCTGTTTCAGCCCCTCTGTTTCAGCCCCTCTGTTTCAGCCCCTCTGTTTCTCGCCCTCTGTTTCTCGCCCTCTGTTTCTTGCCCTCTGTTTCTCGCTCTCTGTTTCTCGCCCTCTGTTTCTCGCCCTCTGTTTCAGCCCCTCTGTTTCAGCCCCTCTGTTTCAGCCCCTCTGTTTCTCGCCCTCTGTTTCAGCTCCTCTGTTTCTCGCCCTCTGTATCTCGCCCACTGTTTCTCGCCCTCTGTTTCAGCCCCTCAGTTTCAGCCCCTCTGTTTCAGCCCCTCTGTTTCTCGCCCTCTGTTTCTCGCCCACTGTTTCTCGCCCTCTGTTTCAGCCCCTCTGTTTCAGCCCCTCTTTTTCAGCCCCTCTGTTTCAGCCCCTCTGTATCTCGCCCTCTGTTTCTCGCCCTCTGTTTCTTGCCCTCTGTTTCTCGCCCTCTGTTTCAGCCCCTCTGTTACAGCCCCTCTGTTTCAGCCCCTCTGTTTCAGCCCCTCTGTTTCAGCCCCTCTGTTTCTCGCCCTCTGTTTCTCGCCCTCTGTTTCAGCCCCTCTGTTTCTCGCTCTCTGTTTCTCGCCCTCTGTTTCTCGTCCTCTGTTTCAGCCCCTCTGTTTCAGCCCCTCTGTTTCAGCCCCTCTGTTTCTCGCCCTCTGTTTCTCGCCCACTGTTTCTCGCCCTCTGTTTCAGCCCCTCTGTTTCAGCCACTCTGTTTCAGCCCCTCTGTTTCAGCCCCTCTGTTTCTCGCCCTCTGTTTCTCGCCCTCTGTTTCTTGCCCTCTGTTTCTCGCTCTCTGTTTCTCGCCCTCTGTTCCTCGCCCTCTGTTTCAGCCCCTCTGTTTCAGCCCCTCTGTTTCAGCCCCTCTGGTTCTCGCCCTCTGTTTCAGCCCCTCTGTTTCTCGCCCTCTGTTTCTCGCCCACTGTTTCTCGCCCTCTGTTTCAGCCCCTCTGTTTCAGCCCCTCTGTTTCAGCCCCTCTGTTTCAGACCCTCTGTTTCTCGCCCACTGTTTCTCGCCCTCTGTTTCAGCCCCTCTGTTTCAGCCCCTCTGTTTCATCCCCTCTGTTTCAGCCCCTCTGTTTCTCGCCCTCTGTTTCTCGCCCTCTGTTTCTTGCCCTCTGTTTCTCGCTCTCTGTTTCTCGCCCTCTGTTTCAGCCCCTCTGTTTCAGCCCCTCTGTTTCAGCCCCTCTGTTTCTCGCCCTCTGTTTCTCGCCCTCTGTTTCTCGCCCTCAGTTTCAGCCCCTCTGTTTCAGCCCCTTTGTTTCAGCCCCTCTGTTTCTGCCCCTCTGTTTCTCGCCCAATGTTTCTCGTCCTCTGATTCAGCCCCTCTGTTTCAGCCCCTCTGTTTCAGCCCCTCTGTTTCAGCCCCTCTGTTTCAGCCCCTCTGTTTCTCGCCCTGTGTTTCTCGCCCTCTGTTTCTCGCCCTCTGTTTCTCGCCCTCTGTTTCAGCCCCTCTGTTTCAGCCCCTCTGTTTCAGCCCCTCTGTTTCAGCCCCTCTGTTTCTCGCCCTCTGTTTCTCGCCCTCTGTTTCTTGCCCTCTGTTTCTCGCTCTCTGTTTCTCGCCCTCTGTTCCTCGCCCTCTGTTTCAGCCCCTCTGTTTCAGCCCCTCTGTTTCAGCCCCTCTGTTTCTCGCCGTCTGTTTCAGCCCCTCTGTTTCTCGCCCTCTGTTTCTCGCCCACTGTTTCTCGCCCTATGTTTCAGCCCCTCTGTTTCAGCCCCTCTGTTTCAGCCCCTCTGTTTCTCGCCCTCTGTTTCTCGCCCACTGTTTCTCGCCCTCTGTTTCAGCCCCTCTGTTTCAGCCCCTCTGTTTCATCCCCTCTGTTTCAGCCCCTCTGTTTCTCGCCCTCTGTTTCTCGCCCTCTGTTTCAGCCCCTCTGTTTCTCGCCCTCTGTTTCTCGCCCACTGTTTCTCGCCCTCTGTTTCAGCCCCTCTGTTTCAGCCCCTCTGTTTCAGCCCCTCTGTTTCTCGCCCTCTGTTTCTCGCCCACTGTTTCTCGCCCTCTGTTTCAGCCCCTCTGTTTCAGCCCCTCTGTTTCATCCCCTCTGTTTCAGCCCCTCTGTTTCTCGCCCTCTGTTTCTCGCCCTCTGTTTCTTGCCCTCTGTTTCTCGCTCTCTGTTTCTCGCCCTCTGTTTCAGCCCCTCTGTTTCAGCCCCTCTGTTTCAGCCGCTCTGTTTCTCGCCCTCTGTTTCTCGCCCTCTGTTTCTCGCCCTCAGTTTCAGCCCCTCTGTTTCAGCCCCTTTGTTTCAGCCCCTCTGTTTCTGCCCCTCTGTTTCTCGCCCACTGTTTCTAGTCCTCTGTTTCAGCCCCTCTGTTTCAGCCCCTCTGTTTCAGCCCCTCTGTTTCAGCCCCTCTGTTGCAGCCCCTCTGTTTCTCGCCCTGTGTTTCTCGCCCTCTGTTTCTCGCCCTCTGTTTCTCGCCCTCTGTTTCAGCCCCTCTGTTTCAGCCCCTCTGTTTCAGCCCCTCTGTTTCTCGCCCTCTGTTTCTCGCCCTCTGTTTCAAGCCCTCTGTTTCTCGATCTCTGTTTCTCGCCCTCTGTTTCTCGCCCTCTGTTTCAGCCCCTCTATTTCAGCCCCTCTGTTTCAGCCCCTCTGTTTCAGCACCTCTGTTTCAGCCCCTCTGTTTCTCGCCCTCTGTTTCTCGCCCTCTGTTTCAGCCCCTCTGTTTCTCGCTCTCTGTTTCTCGCACTCTGTTTCTCGCCCTCTGTTTCAGCCCCTCTGTTTCAGCCCCTCTGTTTCAGCCCCTCTGTTTCAGCCCCTCTGTTTCTCGCCCTCTGTTTCTCGCCCTCTGCTTCTCGCCCTCTGTTTCTCGCCCTCTGTTTCTCGCTCTTAGTTTCTCGCCCTCTGTTTCTCGCACTCTGTTTCAGCCCCTCTGTTTCATCCCCTCTGTTTCAGCCCCTCTGTTTCAGCCCCTCTGTTTCATCCCCTCTGTTTCAGCCCCTCTGTTTCAGCCCCTCTGTTTCTCGCCCTCTGTTTCTCGCCCTCTGTTTCTCGCCCTCTGTTTCTCGCTCTCTGTTTCTCGCCCTCTGTTTCTCGCCCTCTGTTTCAGCCCCTCTGTTTCAGCCCCTCTGTTTCAGCCCCTCTGTTTCTCGCCCTCTGTTTCTCGCCCACTGTTTCTCGCCCTCTGTTTCAGCCCCTCTGTTTCAGCCCCTCTGTTTCAGTCCCTCTGTTTCAGCCCCTCTGTTTCAGCCCCTCTGTTTCAGCCCCTCAGTTTCTCGCCCTCTGTTTCAGCCCCTCTGTTTCAGCCCCTCTGTTTCTCGCCCTCAGTTTCAGCCCTTCTGTTTCAGCCCCTCTGTTTCAGCCCCTCTGTTTCAGCCCCTCTGTTTCTCGCCCTCTGTTTCTCGCCCACTGTTTCTCGCCCTCTGTTTCAGCCCCTCTGTTTCAGCCCCTCTGTTTCAGCGCCTCTGTTTCAGCCCCTCTGGTTCTCGCCGTCTGTTTCTCGCCCACTGTTTCTCGTCCTCTGTTTCAGCCCCTCTGTTTCTCGCCCACTGTTTCAGCCCCTCTGTTTCAGCCCCACTGTATCAGACCATCTGTTTCAGCCCCTCTGTTTCAGCCCCTCTGTTTCAGCCCCTCTGTTTCAGCCCCTCTGTTTCTCGCCCTCTGTTTCTCGCCCTCTGTTTAATCCCCTCTGTTTCTCGCCCACTGTTTCAGCCCCTCTGTTTCTTGCCATCTGTTTCAGCCCCTCTGTTTCAGCCCCTCTGTTTCTCGACCTCTTTTTCAGCCCCTCTGTTTCAGCCCCTCTGTTTCAGCCCCTCTGTTTCAGCCCCTCTGTTTCTCGCCCTCTGTTTCTCGCCCTCTGTTTCAGCCCCTCTGTTTCAGCCCTCTGTTTCAGCCCCTCTGTTTCTCGCCCTCTGTTTCTCGCCCTCTGTTTCTCGCCCTCTGTTTCTCGAGCTCTGTTTCTCGCCCTCTGTTTCTCGCCCTCTGTTTCAGCCCCTCTGTTTCAGCCCCTCTGTTTCATCCCCTCTGTTTCAGCCCCTCTGTTTCAGCCCCTCTGTTTCTCGCCCTCTGTTTCTCGCCCTCTGTTTCAGACGCTCTGTTTCTCGCTCACTGTTTCTCGCCCTCTGTTTCTCGCCCTCTGTTTCAGCCCCTCTGTTTCAGCCCTCTCTGTTTCAGCCCCTCTGTTTCTCGCCCTCTGTTTCTCGCCCACTGTTTCTCGCCCTCTGTTTCAGCCCCTCTGTTTCAGCCCCTCTGTTTCAACCCCTCTGTTTCAGCCCCTCTGTTTCTCGCCCTCTGTTTCTCACCCTCTGTTTCTTGCCCTCTGTTTCTCGCTCTCTGTTTCTCGCCCTCTGTTTCTCGCCCTCTGTTTCAGCCCCTCTGTTTCAGCCCCTCTGTTTCAGCCCCTCTGTTTCTCGCCCTCTGTTTCAGCTCCTCTGTTTCTCGCCCTCTGTTTCTCGCGCACTGTTTCTCGCCCTCTGTTTCAGCCCCTCTGTTTCAGCCCCTCTGTTTCAGCCCCTCTGTTTCTCGCCCTCTGTTTCTCGCCCACTGTTTCTCGCCCTCTGTTTCAGCCCCTCTGTTTCAGCCCCTCTTTTTCAGCCCCTCTGTTTCAGCCCCTCTGTATCTCGCCCTCTGTTTCTCGCCCTCTGTTTCTTGCCCTCTGTTTCTCGCCCTCTGTTTCAGCCCCTCTGTTTCAGCCCCTCTGTTTCAGCCCCTCTGTTTCAGCCCCTCTGTTTCAGCCCCTCTGTTTCTCGCCCTCTGTTTCTCGCCCTCTGTTTCAGCCCCTCTGTTTCTCGCTCTCTGTTTCACGCCCTCTGTTTCTCGCCCTCTGTATCAGCCCCTCTGTTTCAGCCCCTCTGTTTCAGCCCCTCTGTTTCTCGCCCTCTGTTTCTCGCCCACTGTTTCTCGCCCTCTGTTTCAGCCCCTCTGTTTCAGCCCCTCTGTTTCAGCCCCTCTGTTTCAGCCCCTCTGTTTCTCGCCCTCTGTTTCTCGCCCTCTGTTTCTTGCCCTCTGTTTCTCGCTCTCTGTTTCTCGCCCTCTGTTTCTCGCCCTCTGTTTCAGCCCCTCTGTTTCAGCCCCTCTGTTTCAGCCCCTCTGTTTCTCGCCATGTGTTTCAGCCCCTCTGTTTCTCGCCCTCTGTTTCTCGCTCACTGTTTCTCGCCCTCTGTTTCAGCCCTTCTGTTTCAGCCCCTCTGTTTCAGCCCCTCTGTTTCTCGCCCTCTGTTTCTCGCCCACTGTTTCTCGCCCTCTGTTTCAGCCCCTCTGTTTCAGCCCCTCTGTTTCAGCCCCTCTGTTTCAGCCCCTCTGTTTCTCGCCCTCTGTTTGTCGCCCTCTGTTTCTTGCCCTCTGTTTCTCGCTCTCTGTTTCTCGCCCTCTGTTTCAGCCCCTCTGTTTCAGCCCCTCTGTTTCAGCCCCTCTGTTTCTCGCCCTCTGTTTCTCGCCCTCTGTTTCTCGCCCTCAGTTTCAGCCCCTCTGTTTCAGCCCCTTTGTTTCAGCCCCTCTGTTTCTGCCCCTCTGTTTCTCGCCCACTGTTTCTCGTCCTCTGTTTCAGCCCCCCTGTTTCAGCCCCTCTGTTTCAGCCCCTCTGTTTCAGCCCCTCTGTTTCAGCCCCTCTGTTTCTCGCCCTCTGTTTCTCGCCCTCTGTTTCAGACCCTCTGTTTCTCGCCCTCTGTTTCTCGCCCTCTGTTTCTCGCTCTCTGTTTCTCGCCCTCTGTTTCTCGCCCTCTGTTTCAGCCCCTCTGTTTCAGCCCCTCTGTTTCAGCCCCTCTGTTTCAGCCCCTCTGTTTCTCGCCCTCTGTTTCAGACCCTCTGTTTCAGCCCCTCAGTATCAGCCCCACTCTTTCAGCCCCTCTGTTTCTCGCCCTCTGTTTCAGACCCTCTGTTTCAGCCCCTCAGTATCAGCCCCACTCTTTCAGCCCCTCTGTTTCTCGCCCTCTGTTTCTCGCCCTCTGTTTCTCGCCCTCTGTTTCTCGCCCTCTGTTTCTCGCCCACTGTTTCAGCCCCTCTGTTTCAGCCCCACTGTATCAGCCCATCTGTTTCAGCCCCTCTGTTTCAGCCCCTCTGTTTCAGCCCCTCTGTTTCAGCCCCAATGTTTCTCGCCCTCTGTTTCTCGCCCTCTGTTTCTCGCCCTCTGTTTCATCCCCTCTGTTTCTCGCCCACTGTTTCAGCCACTCTGTTTCTCGCCATCTGTTTCAGCCCCTCTGTTTCAGCCCCTCTGTTTCAGCCCCTCTGTTTCAGCCCCTCTGTTTCTCGCCCTCTGTTTCTCGCCCTCCGTTTCAGGCCCTCTGTTTCAGCCCCTCTGTTTCAGCCCCTCTGTTTCTCGCCCTCTGTTTCTCGCCCTCTGTTTCTCGCCCTCTGTTTCTCGATCTCTGTTTCTCGCCCTCTGTTTCAGCCCGTCTGTTTCAGCCCCTCTGTTTCAGCCCCTCTGTTTCTCGCCCTCTGTTTCTCGCCCTCTGTTTCAGACGCTCTGTTTCTCGCTCACTGTTTCTCGCCCTCTGTTTCTCGCCCTCTGTTTCAGCCCCTCTGTTTCAGCCCCTCTGTTTCAGCCCCTCTGATTCTCGCCCTCTGTTTCTCGCCCACTGTTTCTCGCCCTCTGTTTCAGCCCCTCTGTTTCAGCCCCTCTGTTTCAGCCCCTCTGTTTCAGCCCCTCTGTTTCTCGCCCTCTGTTTCTCGCCCTCTGTTTCTTGCCCTCTGTTTCTCGCTCTCTGTTTCTCGCCCTCTGTTTCAGACCCTCTGTTTCAGCCCCTCAGTATCAGCCCCACTCTTTCAGCCCCTCTGTTTCTCGCCCTCTGTTTCTCGCCCTCTGTTTCTCGCCCTCTGTTTCTCGCCCACTGTTTCAGCCCCTCTGTTTCAGCCCCACTGTATCAGCCCATCTGTTTCAGCCCCTCTGTTTCAGCCCCTCTGTTTCAGCCCCTCTGTTTCAGCCCCAATGTTTCTCGCCCTCTGTTTCTCGCCCTCTGTTTCTCGCCCTCTGTTTCATCCCCTCTGTTTCTCGCCCACTGTTTCAGCCACTCTGTTTCTCGCCATCTGTTTCAGCCCCTCTGTTTCAGCCCCTCTGTTTCAGCCCCTCTGTTTCAGCCCCTCTGTTTCTCGCCCTCTGTTTCTCGCCCTCCGTTTCAGGCCCTCTGTTTCAGCCCCTCTGTTTCAGCCCCTCTGTTTCTCGCCCTCTGTTTCTCGCCCTCTGTTTCTCGCCCTCTGTTTCTCGATCTCTGTTTCTCGCCCTCTGTTTCAGCCCGTCTGTTTCAGCCCCTCTGTTTCAGCCCCTCTGTTTCTCGCCCTCTGTTTCTCGCCCTCTGTTTCAGACGCTCTGTTTCTCGCTCACTGTTTCTCGCCCTCTGTTTCTCGCCCTCTGTTTCAGCCCCTCTGTTTCAGCCCCTCTGTTTCAGCCCCTCTGATTCTCGCCCTCTGTTTCTCGCCCACTGTTTCTCGCCCTCTGTTTCAGCCCCTCTGTTTCAGCCCCTCTGTTTCAGCCCCTCTGTTTCAGCCCCTCTGTTTCTCGCCCTCTGTTTCTCGCCCTCTGTTTCTTGCCCTCTGTTTCTCGCTCTCTGTTTCTCGCCCTCTGTTTCTCGCCCTCTGTTTCAGCCCCTCTGTTTCAGCCCCTCTGTTTCAGCCCCTCTGTTTCTCGCCCTCTGTTTCAGCTCCTCTGTTTCTCGCCCTCTGTATCTCGCCCACTGTTTCTCGCCCTCTGTTTCAGCCCCTCAGTTTCAGCCCCTCTGTTTCAGCCCCTCTGTTTCTCGCCCTCTGTTTCTCGCCCACTGTTTCTCGCCCTCTGTTTCAGCCCCTCTGTTTCAGCCCCTCTTTTTCAGCCCCTCTGTTTCAGCCCCTCTGTATCTCGCCCTCTGTTTCTCGCCCTCTGTTTCTTGCCCTCTGTTTCTCGCCCTCTGTTTCAGCCCCTCTGTTACAGCCCCTCTGTTTCAGCCCCTCTGTTTCAGCCCCTCTGTTTCAGCCCCTCTGTTTCTCGCCCTCTGTTTCTCGCCCTCTGTTTCAGCCCCTCTGTTTCTCGCTCTCTGTTTCTCGCCCTCTGTTTCTCGTCCTCTGTTTCAGCCCCTCTGTTTCAGCCCCTCTGTTTCAGCCCCTCTGTTTCTCGCCCTCTGTTTCTCGCCCACTGTTTCTCGCCCTCTGTTTCAGCCCCTCTGTTTCAGCCACTCTGTTTCAGCCCCTCTGTTTCAGCCCCTCTGTTTCTCGCCCTCTGTTTCTCGCCCTCTGTTTCTTGCCCTCTGTTTCTCGCTCTCTGTTTCTCGCCCTCTGTTCCTCGCCCTCTGTTTCAGCCCCTCTGTTTCAGCCCCTCTGTTTCAGCCCCTCTGGTTCTCGCCCTCTGTTTCAGCCCCTCTGTTTCTCGCCCTCTGTTTCTCGCCCACTGTTTCTCGCCCTCTGTTTCAGCCCCTCTGTTTCAGCCCCTCTGTTTCAGCCCCTCTGTTTCAGACCCTCTGTTTCTCGCCCACTGTTTCTCGCCCTCTGTTTCAGCCCCTCTGTTTCAGCCCCTCTGTTTCATCCCCTCTGTTTCAGCCCCTCTGTTTCTCGCCCTCTGTTTCTCGCCCTCTGTTTCTTGCCCTCTGTTTCTCGCTCTCTGTTTCTCGCCCTCTGTTTCAGCCCCTCTGTTTCAGCCCCTCTGTTTCAGCCCCTCTGTTTCTCGCCCTCTGTTTCTCGCCCTCTGTTTCTCGCCCTCAGTTTCAGCCCCTCTGTTTCAGCCCCTTTGTTTCAGCCCCTCTGTTTCTGCCCCTCTGTTTCTCGCCCAATGTTTCTCGTCCTCTGATTCAGCCCCTCTGTTTCAGCCCCTCTGTTTCAGCCCCTCTGTTTCAGCCCCTCTGTTTCAGCCCCTCTGTTTCTCGCCCTGTGTTTCTCGCCCTCTGTTTCTCGCCCTCTGTTTCTCGCCCTCTGTTTCAGCCCCTCTGTTTCAGCCCCTCTGTTTCAGCCCCTCTGTTTCTCGCCCTCTGTTTCAAGCCCTCTGTTTCTCGCCCTCTGTTTCTCGATCTCTGTTTCTCGCCCTCTGTTTCTCGCCCTCTGTTTCAGCCCCTCTGTTTCAGCCCCTCTGTTTCAGCACCTCTGTTTCAGCCCCTCTGTTTCTCGCCCTCTGTTTCTCGCCCTCTGTTTCAGCCCCTCTGTTTCTCGCTCTCTGTTTCTCGCACTCTGTTTCTCGCCCTCTGTTTCAGCCCCTCTGTTTCAGCCCCTCTGTTTCAGCCCCTCTGTTTCACGCCCTCTGTTTCTCGCCCACTGTTTCTCGCCCTCTGTTTCAGCCCCTCTGTTTCAGCCACTCTGTTTCAGCCCCTCTGTTTCAGCCCCTCTGTTTCTCGCACTCTGTTTCTCGCCCTCTGTTTCTTGCCCTCTGTTTCTCGCTCTCTGTTTCTCGCCCTCTGTTCCTCGCCCTCTGTTTCAGCCCCTCTGTTTCAGCCCCTCTGTTTCAGCCCCTCTGTTTCTCGCCGTCTGTTTCAGCCCCTCTGTTTCTCGCCCTCTGTTTCTCGCCCACTGTTTCTCGCCCTCTGTTTCAGCCCCTCTGTTTCAGCCCCTCTGTTTCAGCCCCTCTGTTTCTCGCCCTCTGTTTCTCGCCCACTGTTTCTCGCCCTCTGTTTCAGCCCCTCTGTTTCAGCCCCTCTGTTTCATCCCCTCTGTTTCAGCCCCTCTGTTTCTCGCCCTCTGTTTCTCGCCCTCTGTTTCTTGCCCTCTGTTTCTCGCTCTCTGTTTCTCGCCCTCTGTTTCAGCCCCTCTGTTTCAGCCCCTCTGTTTCAGCCCCTCTGTTTCTCGCCCTCTGTTTCTCGCCCTCTGTTTCTCGCCCTCAGATTCAGCCCCTCTGTTTCAGCCCCTTTGTTTCAGCACCTCTGTTTCTGCCCCTCTGTTTCTCGCCCACTGTTTCTCGTCCTCTGTTTCAGCCCCTCTGTTTCAGCCCCTCTGTTTCAGCCCCTCTGTTTCAGCCCCTCTGTTGCAGACCCTCTGTTTCTCGCCCTGTGTTTCTCGCCCTCTGTTTCTCGCCCTCTGTTTCTCGCCCTCTGTTTCAGCCCCTCTGTTTCAGCCCCTCTGTTTCAGCCCCTCTGTTTCTCGCCCTCTGTTTCTCGCCCTCTGTTTCAAGCCCTCTGTTTCTCGATCTCTGTTTATCGCCCTCTGTTTCTCGCCCTCTGTTTCAGCCCCTCTGTTTCAGCCCCTCTGTTTCAGCCCCTCTGTTTCAGCACCTCTGTTTCAGCCCCTCTGTTTCTCGCCCTCTGTTTCTCGCCCTCTGTTTCAGCCCCTCTGTTTCTCGCTCTCTGTTTCTCGCACTCTGTTTCTCGCCCTCTGTTTCAGCCCCTCTGTTTCAGCCCCTCTGTTTCAGCCCCTCTGTTTCTCGCCCTCTGTTTCTCGCCCACTGTTTCTCGCCCTCTGTTTCAGCCCCTCTGTTTCAGCCACTCTGTTTCAGCCCCTCTGTTTCAGCCCCTCTGTTTCTCGCACTCTGTTTCTCGCCCTCTGTTTCTTGCCCTCTGTTTCTCGCTCTCTGTTTCTCGCCCTCTGTTCCTCGCCCTCTGTTTCAGCCCCTCTGTTTCAGCCCCTCTGTTTCAGCCCCTCTGTTTCTCGCCGTCTGTTTCAGCCCCTCTGTTTCTCGCCCTCTGTTTCTCGCCCACTGTTTCTCGCCCTCTGTTTCAGCCCCTCTGTTTCAGCCCCTCTGTTTCAGCCCCTCTGTTTCTCGCCCTCTGTTTCTCGCCCACTGTTTCTCGCCCTCTGTTTCAGCCCCTCTGTTTCAGCCCCTCTGTTTCATCCCCTCTGTTTCAGCCCCTCTGTTTCTCGCCCTCTGTTTCTCGCCCTCTGTTTCTTGCCCTCTGTTTCTCGCTCTCTGTTTCTCGCCCTCTGTTTCAGCCCCTCTGTTTCAGCCCCTCTGTTTCAGCCCCTCTGTTTCTCGCCCTCTGTTTCTCGCCCTCTGTTTCTCGCCCTCAGATTCAGCCCCTCTGTTTCAGCCCCTTTGTTTCAGCCCCTCTGTTTCTGCCCCTCTGTTTCTCGCCCACTGTTTCTCGTCCTCTGTTTCAGCCCCTCTGTTTCAGCCCCTCTGTTTCAGCCCCTCTGTTTCAGCCCCTCTGTTGCAGACCCTCTGTTTCTCGCCCTGTGTTTCTCGCCCTCTGTTTCTCGCCCTCTGTTTCTCGCCCTCTGTTTCAGCCCCTCTGTTTCAGCCCCTCTGTTTCAGCCCCTCTGTTTCTCGCCCTCTGTTTCTCGCCCTCTGTTTCAAGCCCTCTGTTTCTCGATCTCTGTTTATCGCCCTCTGTTTCTCGCCCTCTGTTTCAGCCCCTCTGTTTCAGCCCCTCTGTTTCAGCCCCTCTGTTTCAGCACCTCTGTTTCAGCCCCTCTGTTTCTCGCCCTCTGTTTCTCGCCCTCTGTTTCAGCCCCTCTGTTTCTCGCTCTCTGTTTCTCGCACTCTGTTTCTCGCCCTCTGTTTCAGCCCCTCTGTTTCAGCCCCTCTGTTTCAGCCCCTCTGTTTCTCGCCCTCTGTTTCTCGCCCACTGTTTCTCGCCCTCTGTTTCAGCCCCTCTGTTTCAGCCCCTCTGTTTCTCGCCCTCTGTTTCTCGCCCTCTGCTTCTCGCCCTCTGTTTCTCGCCCTCTGTTTCTCGCTCTTTGTTTCTCGCCCTCTGTTTCTCGCACTCTGTTTCAGCCCCTCTGTTTCAGCCCCTCTGTTTCAGCCCCTCTGTTTCATCCCCTCTGTTTCAGCCCCTCTGTTTCAGCCCCTCTGTTTCTCGCCCTCTGTTTCTCGCCCTCTGTTTCTCGCCCTCTGTTTCTTCTCTCTGTTTCTCGCCCTCTGTTTCTCGCCCTCTGTTTCAGCCCCTCTGTTTCAGCCCCTCTGTTTCAGCCCCTCTGTTTCTCGCCCTCTGTTTCTCGCCCACTGTTTCTCGCCCTCTGTTTCAGCCCCTCTGTTTCAGCCCCTCTGTTTCAGTCCCTCTGTTTCAGCCCCTCTGTTTCAGCCCCTCTGTTTCAGCCCCTCTGTTTCTCGCCCTCTGTTTCAGCCCCTCTGTTTCAGCCCCTCTGTTTCTCGCCCTCAGTTTCAGCCCTTCTGTTTCAGCCCCTCTGTTTCAGCCCCTCTGTTTCAGCCCCTCTGTTTCTCGCCCTCTGTTTCTCGCCCACTGTTTCTCGCCCTCTGTTTCAGCCCCTCTGTTTCAGCCCCTCTGTTTCAGCCCCTCTGTTTCAGCCCCTCTGTTTCTCGCCCTCTGTTTCTCGCCCACTGTTTCTCGTCCTCTGTTTCAGCCCCTCTGTTTCAGCCCCTCTGTTTCTCGCCCTCTGTTTCTCGCCCTCCGTTTCAGGCCCTCTGTTTCAGCCCCTCTGTTTCAGCCCCTCTGTTTCTCGCCCTCTGTTTCTCGCCCTCTGTTTCTCGCCCTCTGTTTCTCGATCTCTGTTTCTCGCCCTCTGTTTCAGCCCGTCTGTTTCAGCCCCTCTGTTTCAGCCCCTCTGTTTCAGCCCCTCTGTTTCAGCCCCTCTGTTTCTCGCCCTCTGTTTCTCGCCCTCTGTTTCAGACGCTCTGTTTCTCGCTCACTGTTTCTCGCCCTCTGTTTCTCGCCCTCTGTTTCAGCCCCTCTGTTTCAGCCCCTCTGTTTCAGCCCCTCTGATTCTCGCCCTCTGTTTCTCGCCCACTGTTTCTCGCCCTCTGTTTCAGCCCCTCTGTTTCAGCCCCTCTGTTTCAGCCCCTCTGTTTCAGCCCCTCTGTTTCTCGCCCTCTGTTTCTCGCCCTCTGTTTCTTGCCCTCTGTTTCTCGCTCTCTGTTTCTCGCCCTCTGTTTCTCGCCCTCTGTTTCAGCCCCTCTGTTTCAGCCCCTCTGTTTCAGCCCCTCTGTTTCTCGCCCTCTGTTTCAGCTCCTCTGTTTCTCGCCCTCTGTATCTCGCCCACTGTTTCTCGCCCTCTGTTTCAGCCCCTCAGTTTCAGCCCCTCTGTTTCAGCCCCTCTGTTTCTCGCCCTCTGTTTCTCGCCCACTGTTTCTCGCCCTCTGTTTCAGCCCCTCTGTTTCAGCCCCTCTTTTTCAGCCCCTCTGTTTCAGCCCCTCTGTATCTCGCCCTCTGTTTCTCGCCCTCTGTTTCTTGCCCTCTGTTTCTCGCCCTCTGTTTCAGCCCCTCTGTTACAGCCCCTCTGTTTCAGCCCCTCTGTTTCAGCCCCTCTGTTTCAGCCCCTCTGTTTCTCGCCCTCTGTTTCTCGCCCTCTGTTTCAGCCCCTCTGTTTCTCGCTCTCTGTTTCTCGCCCTCTGTTTCTCGTCCTCTGTTTCAGCCCCTCTGTTTCAGCCCCTCTGTTTCAGCCCCTCTGTTTCTCGCCCTCTGTTTCTCGCCCACTGTTTCTCGCCCTCTGTTTCAGCCCCTCTGTTTCAGCCACTCTGTTTCAGCCCCTCTGTTTCAGCCCCTCTGTTTCTCGCCCTCTGTTTCTCGCCCTCTGTTTCTTGCCCTCTGTTTCTCGCTCTCTGTTTCTCGCCCTCTGTTCCTCGCCCTCTGTTTCAGCCCCTCTGTTTCAGCCCCTCTGTTTCAGCCCCTCTGGTTCTCGCCCTCTGTTTCAGCCCCTCTGTTTCTCGCCCTCTGTTTCTCGCCCACTGTTTCTCGCCCTCTGTTTCAGCCCCTCTGTTTCAGCCCCTCTGTTTCAGCCCCTCTGTTTCAGACCCTCTGTTTCTCGCCCACTGTTTCTCGCCCTCTGTTTCAGCCCCTCTGTTTCAGCCCCTCTGTTTCATCCCCTCTGTTTCAGCCCCTCTGTTTCTCGCCCTCTGTTTCTCGCCCTCTGTTTCTTGCCCTCTGTTTCTCGCTCTCTGTTTCTCGCCCTCTGTTTCAGCCCCTCTGTTTCAGCCCCTCTGTTTCAGCCCCTCTGTTTCTCGCCCTCTGTTTCTCGCCCTCTGTTTCTCGCCCTCAGTTTCAGCCCCTCTGTTTCAGCCCCTTTGTTTCAGCCCCTCTGTTTCTGCCCCTCTGTTTCTCGCCCAATGTTTCTCGTCCTCTGATTCAGCCCCTCTGTTTCAGCCCCTCTGTTTCAGCCCCTCTGTTTCAGCCCCTCTGTTTCAGCCCCTCTGTTTCTCGCCCTGTGTTTCTCGCCCTCTGTTTCTCGCCCTCTGTTTCTCGCCCTCTGTTTCAGCCCCTCTGTTTCAGCCCCTCTGTTTCAGCCCCTCTGTTTCTCGCCCTCTGTTTCTCGCCCTCTGTTTCTCGCCCTCTGTTTCTCGATCTCTGTTTCTCGCCCTCTGTTTCTCGCCCTCTGTTTCAGCCCCTCTGTTTCAGCCCCTCTGTTTCAGCCCCTCTGTTTCAGCACCTCTGTTTCAGCCCCTCTGTTTCTCGCCCTCTGTTTCTCGCCCTCTGTTTCAGCCCCTCTGTTTCTCGCTCTCTGTTTCTCGCACTCTGTTTCTCGCCCTCTGTTTCAGCCCCTCTGTTTCAGCCCCTCTGTTTCAGCCCCTCTGTTTCTCGCCCTCTGTTTCTCGCCCACTGTTTCTCGCCCTCTGTTTCAGCCCCTCTGTTTCAGCCACTCTGTTTCAGCCCCTCTGTTTCAGCCCCTCTGTTTCTCGCACTCTGTTTCTCGCCCTCTGTTTCTTGCCCTCTGTTTCTCGCTCTCTGTTTCTCGCCCTCTGTTCCTCGCCCTCTGTTTCAGCCCCTCTGTTTCAGCCCCTCTGTTTCAGCCCCTCTGTTTCTCGCCGTCTGTTTCAGCCCCTCTGTTTCTCGCCCTCTGTTTCTCGCCCACTGTTTCTCGCCCTCTGTTTCAGCCCCTCTGTTTCAGCCCCTCTGTTTCAGCCCCTCTGTTTCTCGCCCTCTGTTTCTCGCCCACTGTTTCTCGCCCTCTGTTTCAGCCCCTCTGTTTCAGCCCCTCTGTTTCATCCCCTCTGTTTCAGCCCCTCTGTTTCTCGCCCTCTGTTTCTCGCCCTCTGTTTCTTGCCCTCTGTTTCTCGCTCTCTGTTTCTCGCCCTCTGTTTCAGCC
Organism: Stegostoma tigrinum; assembly: GCF_030684315.1. Classification (NCBI taxonomy): domain Eukaryota; kingdom Metazoa; phylum Chordata; class Chondrichthyes; order Orectolobiformes; family Stegostomatidae; genus Stegostoma; species Stegostoma tigrinum. Next base: position 3,834,164 of record NW_026728408.1, read on the forward strand.
CCTCTGTTTCAGCCCCTCTGTTTCAGCCCCTCTGTTTCTCGCCCTCTGTTTCTCGCCCTCTGTTTCTCGCCCTCAGATTCAGCCCCTCTGTTTCAGCCCCTTTGTTTCAGCCCCTCTGTTTCTGCCCCTCTGTTTCTCGCCCACTGTTTCTCGTCCTCTGTTTCAGCCCCTCTGTTTCAGCCCCTCTGTTTCAGCCCCTCTGTTTCAGCCCCTCTGTTGCAGACCCTCTGTTTCTCGCCCTGTGTTTCTCGCCCTCTGTTTCTCGCCCTCTGTTTCTCGCCCTCTGTTTCAGCCCCTCTGTTTCAGCCCCTCTGTTTCAGCCCCTCTGTTTCTCGCCCTCTGTTTCTCGCCCTCTGTTTCAAGCCCTCTGTTTCTCGATCTCTGTTTCTCGCCCTCTGTTTCTCGCCCTCTGTTTCAGCCCCTCTGTTTCAGCCCCTCTGTTTCAGCCCCTCTGTTTCAGCACCTCTGTTTCAGCCCCTCTGTTTCTCGCCCTCTGTTTCTCGCCCTCTGTTTCAGCCCCTCTGTTTCTCGCTCTCTGTTTCTCGCACTCTGTTTCTCGCCCTCTGTTTCAGCCCCTCTGTTTCAGCCCCTCTGTTTCAGCCCCTCTGTTTCTCGCCCTCTGTTTCTCGCCCACTGTTTCTCGCCCTCTGTTTCAGCCCCTCTGTTTCAGCCCCTCTGTTTCTCGCCCTCTGTTTCTCGCCCTCTGCTTCTCGCCCTCTGTTTCTCGCCCTCTGTTTCTCGCTCTTTGTTTCTCGCCCTCTGTTTCTCGCACTCTGTTTCAGCCCCTCTGTTTCAGCCCCTCTGTTTCAGCCCCTCTGTTTCATCCCCTCTGTTTCAGCCCCTCTGTTTCAGCCCCTCTGTTTCTCGCCCTCTGTTTCTCGCCCTCTGTTTCTCGCCCTCTGTTTCTTCTCTCTGTTTCTCGCCCTCTGTTTCTCGCCCTCTGTTTCAGCCCCTCTGTTTCAGCCCCTCTGTTTCAGCCCCTCTGTTTCTCGCCCTCTGTTTCTCGCCCACTGTTTCTCGCCCTCTGTTTCAGCCCCTCTGTTTCAGCCCCTCTGTTTCAGTCCCTCTGTTTCAGCCCCTCTGTTTCAGCCCCTCTGTTTCAGCCCCTCTGTTTCTCGCCCTCTGTTTCAGCCCCTCTGTTTCAGCCCCTCTGTTTCTCGCCCTCAGTTTCAGCCCTTCTGTTTCAGCCCCTCTGTTTCAGCCCCTCTGTTTCAGCCCCTCTGTTTCTCGCCCTCTGTTTCTCGCCCACTGTTTCTCGCCCTCTGTTTCAGCCCCTCTGTTTCAGCCCCTCTGTTTCAGCCCCTCTGTTTCAGCCCCTCTGTTTCTCGCCCTCTGTTTCTCGCCCACTGTTTCTCGTCCTCTGTTTCAGCCCCTCTGTTTCAGCCCCTCTGTTTCTCGCCCTCTGTTTCTCGCCCACTGTTTCTCGCCCTCTGTTTCAGCCAATCTGTTTCAGCCCCTCTGTTTCAGCCCCTTTGTTTCAGCCCCTCTGTTTCTGCCCCTCTGTTTCTCGCCCACTGTTTCTCGTCCTCTGTTTCAGCCCCTCTGTTTCAGCCCCTCTGTTTCAGCCCCTCTGTTTCAGCCCCTCTGTTTCTCGCCCTCTGTTTCTCGCCCTCTGTTTCTCATCCTCTGTTTCTCGCCCTCTGTTTCAGCCCCTCTGTATAAGCCGCTCTGTTTCTCGCCCTCTGTTTCTCGCCCTCTGTTTCAGCCCCTCTGTTTCAGCCTCTCAGTTTCAGCCCCTCTGTTTGTCCCCCTATGTTTCAGCACCTCTGTTTCTCGCCCTATCTTTCAGCCCCTCTCTTTCTCGCCCACTGTTGCAGACCCTCTGTATCTCGCCCTCTGTTTCAGCCCCTCTGTTTCAGCCCCTCTGTTTCAGCCCCTCTGTTTCAGCCCCTCTGTTTCTCGCCATCTGTTTCAGCCCCTCTGTTTCAGCCCCTCTGTTTCTCGCCCTCTGTTTCAGCCCCCTGTTCCAGCCCCTCTGTTTCAGCCCCTCTGTTTCAGCACCTCTGTTTCTCGCCCTTTGTTTCTCGCCCTCTGTTTCAGCCCCTCTGTTTCTCGCCCTCTGTTTCAGCCCCTCTGTTTCTCGCCCTCTGTTTCAGCCCCTCTGTTTCAGTCCCTCTGTTTCAGCCCCTCTGTTTGTGCCCCTCTGTTTCAGCCCCTCTGTTTCACGCCCTCTGTTTCAGCCCCTCTGTTTCAGCCCCTCTGTTTCTCGCCCTCTGTTTCAGCCCCTCTGTTTCAGCCCCTCTGTATCAGCCCCTCTGTTTCAGCCCCTCTGTTTCTCGCCCTCTGTTTGTCGCCCTCTGTTTCAGCCCCTCTGTTTCAACCCCTCTGTTTCAGCCCCTCTGTTTCAGCCCCACTGTTTCTCGCCCTCTGCTTCTCGCTCTCTGCTTCTCGCCCTCTGTTTCTCGCCCTCTGTTTCAGTCCCTCTGTTTCAGCCCCTCTGTTTCAGCCCCTCTGTTTCAGCCCCTCTGTTTCTCGCCCTCTGTTTCTTTCCCTCTGTTTCTCGCCCTCTGTTTCAGCCCCTCTGTTTCAGTCCCTCTGTTTCAGCCCCTCTGTTTCAGCCCCTCTGTTTCAGCCCCTCTGTTTCTCGCCCTCTGTTTCAGCCCCTCTGTTTCAGCCCCTCTGTTTCAGCCACTCTGTTTCAGCCCCTCTGTTTCTCGCCCTCTGTTTCTCGCCCTGTGTTTCTCGCCCTCTGTTTCTCGATCTCTGTTTCTCGCCCTCTGTTTCTCGCCCTCTGTTTCAGCCCCTCTGTTTCAGCCCCTCTGTTTCTCGCCCTCTGTTTCAGCCCCTCTGTTTCTCGTCTGTGTTTCTCGCCCTCTGTTTCTCGCCCTCTGTTTCAGCCCCTGTGTTTCAGACCCTCTGTTTCAGCCCCTCTGTTTCTCGCCCTCTGTTTCTCGCCCACTGTTTCTCGCCCTCTGTTTCAGCACCTCTGTTTCAGGCCCTCTGTTTCAGCCCCTCTGTTTCAGCCCCTCTGTTTCTCGCCCTCTGTTTCTCGCCCTCTGTTTCTTGCCCTCTGTTTCTCGCTCTCTGTTTCTCGCCCTCTATTGCTCGCCCTCTGTTAGGCCCCTCTGTTTCAGCCCCTCTGTTTCAGCCCCTCTGTTTCTCGCCCTCTGTTTCAGCCCCTCTGTTTCTCGCCCTCTGTTTCTCGCCCACTGTTTCACGCCCTCTGTTTCAGCCCCTCTGTTTCAGCCCCTCTGTTTCTCGCCCTCTGTTTCTCGACCTCTGTTTCTTGCCCTCTGTATCTCGCTCTCTGTTTCTCGCCCTCTGTTTCAGCCCCTCTGTTTCAGCACCTCTGTTTCAGCCCCTCTGTTTCTCGCCCTCTGTTTCTCGCCCTCTGTTTCTCGCGCTCAGTTTCAGCCCCTCTGTTTCAGCCCCTTTGTTTCAGCCCCTCTGTTTCTGCCCCTCTGTTTCTCGCCCACTGTTTCTCGTCCTCTGTTTCAGCCCCTCTGTTTCAGCCCCTCTGTTTCAGCCCCTCTGTTTCAGCCCCTCTGTTTCTCGCCCTCAGTTTCTCGCCCTCTGTTTCTCGCCCTCTGTTTCTCGCCCTCTGTTTCAGCCCCTCTGTTTAAGCCGCTCTGTTTCTCGCCCTCTGTTTCTCGCCCTCTGTTTCAGCCCCACTGTTTCAGCCTCTCAGTTTCAGCCCCTCTGTTTCTCCCCCTCTGTTTCAGCACCTCTGTTTCTCGCCCTCTCTTTCAGCCCCTCTCTTTCTCGCCCACTGTTGCAGACCCTCTGTATCTCGCCCTCTGTTTCAGCCCCTCTGTTTCAGCCCCTCTGTTTCAGCCCCTCTGTTTCAGCCCCTCTGTTTCTCGCCATCTGTTTCAGCCCCTCTGTTTCAGCCCCTCTGTTTCTCGCCCTCTGTTTCAGCCCCTCTGTTTCAGCCCCTCTGCTTCAGCCCCTCTGTTTCAGCACCTCTGTTTCTCGCCCTTTGTTTCTCGCCCTCTGTTTCAGCCCCTCTGTTTCAGCCCCTCTGTTTCAGCCCCTCTGTTTCAGCACCTCTGTTTCTCGATCTCTGTTTCTCGCCCTCTGTTTCTCGCCCTCTGTTTCTCGCCCTCTGTTTCTCGCCCACTGTTTCAGCCCCTCTGTTTCAGCCCCACTGTATCTGCCCATCTGTTTCAGCCCCTCTGTTTCTGCCCCTCTGTTTCAGCCCCTCTGTTTCATCCCCTCTGTTTCTCGCCCTCTGTTTCAGCCCCTCTGTTTCAGCCCCTCTGCTTCAGCCCCTCTGTTTCAGCACCTCTGTTTCTCGCCCTTTGTTTCTCGCCCTCTGTTTCAGCCCCTCAGTTTCAGCCCCTCTGTTTCAGCCCCTCTGTTTCAGCACCTCTGTTTCTCGATCTCTGTTTCTCGCCCTCTGTTTCTCGCCCTCTGTTTCTCGCCCTCTGTTTCTCGCCCACTGTTTCAGCCCCTCTGTTTCAGCCCCACTGTATCTGCCCATCTGTTTCAGCCCCTCTGTTTCAGCCCCTCTGTTTCAGCCCCTCTGTTTCAGCCCCTCTGTTTCTCGCCCTCTGTTTCTCTTTCTCTGTTTCTCGCCCTCTGTTTCATCCCCTCTGTTTCTCGCCTACTGTTTCAGCCCCTCTGTTTCTCGCCATCTGTTTCAGCCCCTCTGTTTCAGCCCCTCTGTTTCTCCCCCTCTGTTTCAGCCCCTCTGTTTCAGCCCCTCTGTTTCAGCCCCTCTGTTTCAGCCCCTCTGTTTCTCGCCCTCTGTTTCTCGCCCTCTGTTTCAGCCCCTCTGTTTCAGCCCCTCTGTTTCAGCCCCTCTGTTTCTCGCCCTCTGTTTCTCGCCCTCTGTTTCTCGCCCTCTGTTTCTCGATCTCTGTTTCTCGCCCTCTGTTTCTCGCCCTCTGTTTCAGCCCCTCTGTTTCAGCCCCTCTGTTTCAGCCCCTCTGTTTCAGCACCTCTGTTTCAGCCCCTCGGTTTCTCGCCCTCTGTTTCTCGCCCTCTGTTTCAGCCCCTCTGTTTCTCGCTCTCTGTTTCTCGCCCTCTGTTTCTCGCCCTCTGTTTCAGCCCCTCTGTTTCAGCCCCTCTGTTTCAGCCCCTCTGTTTCTCGCCCTCTGCTTCTCGCCCACTGTTTCTCGCCCTCTGTTTCAGCCCCTCTGTTTCAGCCCCTCTGTTTCTCGCCCTCTGTTTCTCGCCCTCTGTTTCTCGCCCTCTGTTTCTCGCCCTCTGTTTCTCTCACTCTTTTTCAGCCCCTCTGTTTCAGCCCCTCTGTTTCAGCCCCTCTGTTTCATCCCCTCTGTTTCAGCCCCTCTGTTTCAGCCCCTCTGTTTCTCGCCCTCTGTTTCTCGCCCTCTGTTTCTCGCCCTCTGTTTCTCGCTCTCTGTTTCTAGCCCTCTGTTTCTCGCCCTCTGTTTCAGCCCCTCTGTTTCAGCCCCTCTGTTTCTGCCCCTCTGTTTCTCGCCCTCTGTTTCTCGCCCACTGTTTCTCGCCCTCTGTTTCAGCCCCTCTGTTTCAGCCCCTCTGTTTCAGCCCCTCTGTTTCTCGCCCTCTGTTTCTCGCCCTCTGTTTAAGCCCCTCTGTTTCAGTCCCTCTGTTTCAGCCCCTCTGTTTCAGCCCCTCTGTTTCTCGCCCTCTGTTTGAGCCCCTCTGTTTCAGCCCCTCTGTTTCTCGCCCTCAGTTTCAGCCCCTCTGTTTCAGCCCCTCTGTTTCAGCCACTCTGTTTCAGCCCCTCTGTTTCTCGCCCTCTGTTTCTCGCCCTCTGTTTCTCGCCCTCTGTTTCTCGATCTCTGTTTCTCGCCCTCTGTTTCTCGCCCTCTGTTTCAGCCCCTCTGTTTCAGCCCCTCTGTTTCAGCCCCTCTGTTTCAGCCCCTCTGTTTCAGCACCTCTGTTTCTCGCCCTCTGTTTCTCGCCCTCTGTTTCAGCCCCTCTGTTTCTCGCTCTCTGTTTCTCGCCCTCTGTTTCTCGCCCTCTGTTTCAGCCCCTCTGTTTCAGACCCTCTGTTTCAGCCCCTCTGTTTCTCGCCCTCTGTTTCTCGCCCACTGTTTCTCGCCCTCTGTTTCAGCCCCTCTGTTTCAGCCACTCTGTTTCAGCCCCTCTGTTTCAGCCCCTTTGTTTCTCGCCCTCTGTTTCTCGCCCACTGTTTCTTGCCCTCTGTTTCTCGCTCTCTGTTTCTCGCCCTCTATTTCTCGCCCTCTGTTTCATCCCCTCTGTTTCAGCCCCTCTGTTTCAGCCCCTCTGTTTCTCGCCCTCTGTTTCAGCACCTCTGTTTCTCGCCCTCTGTTTCTCGCCCACTGTTTCTCGCCCTCTGTTTCAGCCCCTCTGTTTCAGCCCCTCTGTTTCAGCCCCTCTGTTTCTCGCCCTCTGTTTCTCGCCCACTGTTTCTCGCCCTCTGTTTCAGCCCCTCTGTTTCAGCCCCTCTGTTTCAGCCCCTCTGTTTCAGCCCCTCTGTTTCTCGCCCTCTGTTTCTCGCCCTCTGTTTCTTGCCCTCTGTTTCTCGCTCTCTGTTTCTCGCCCTCTGTTTCAGCCCCTCTGTTTCAGCCCCTCTGTTTCAGCCCCTCTGTTTCTCGCCCTCTGTTTCTCGCCCTCTGTTTCTCGCCCTCAGTTTCAGCCCCTCTGTTTCTGCCCCTCTGTTTCTCGCCCACTGTTTCTCGTCCTCTGTTTCAGCCCCTCTGTTTCAGCCCCTCTGTTTCAGCCCCTCTGTTTCAGCCCCTCTGTTTCAGCCCCTCCGTTTCTCGCCCTCAGTTTCTCGCCCTCTGTTTCTCGCCCTCTGTTTCTCGCCCTCTGTTTCAGCCCCTCTGTTTAAGCAGCTCTGTTTCTCGCCCTCTGTTTCTCGCCCTCTGTTTCAGCCCCTCTGTTTCAGCCTCTCAGTTTCAGCCCCTCTGTTTCTCCCCCTCTGTTTCAGCACCTCTGTTTCTCGCCCTCTCTTTCAGCCCCTCTCTTTCTCGCCCACTGTTGCAGACCCTCTGTATCTCGCCCTCTGTTTCAGCCCCTCTGTTTCAGCCCCTCTGTTTCAGCCCCTCTGTTTCAGCCCCTCTGTTTCTCGCCATCTGTTTCAGCCCCTCTGTTTCAGCCCCTCTGTTTCTCGCCCTCTGTTTCAGCCCCTCTGTTTCAGCCCCTCTGCTTCAGCCCCTCTGTTTCAGCACCTCTGTTTCTCGCCCTTTGTTTCTCGCCCTCTGTTTCAGCCCCTCTGTTTCAGCCCCTCTGTTTCAGCACCTCTGTTTCTCGATCTCTGTTTCTCGCCCTCTGTTTCTCGCCCTCTGTTTCTCGCCCTTTGTTTCTCGCCCACTGTTTCAGCCCCTCTGTTTCAGCCCCACTGTATCAGCCCATCTGTTTCAGCCCCTCTGTTTCAGCCCCTCTGTTTCAGCCCCTCTGTTTCAGCCCCTCTGTTTCTCGCCCTCTGTTTCTCTTTCTCTGTTTCTCGCCCTCTGTTTCATCCCCTCTGTTTCTCGCCCACTGTTTCAGCCCCTCTGTTTCTCGCCATCTGATTCAGCCCCTCTGTTTCAGCCCCTCTGTTTCTCGCCCTCTGTTTCAGCCCCTCTGTTTCAGCCCCTCTGTTTCAGCCCCTCTGTTTCAGCCCCTCTGTTTCAGCCCCTCTGTTTCTCGCCCTCTGTTTCTCGCCCTCTGTTTCAGCCCCTCTGTTTCAGCCCCTCTGTTTCAGCCCCTCTGTTTCTCGCCCTCTGTTTCTCGCCCTCTGTTTCTCGCCCTCTGTTTCACGATCTCTGTTTCTCGCCCTCTGTTTCTCGCCCTCTGTTTCAGCCCCTCTGTTTCAGCCCCTCTGTTTCAGCCCCTCTGTTTCAGCACCTCTGTTTCAGCCCCTCTGTTTCTCGCCCTCTGTTTCTCGCCCTCTGTTTCAGCCCCTCTGTTTCTCGCTCTCTGTTTCTCGCCCTCTGTTTCTCGCCCTCTGTATCAGCCCCTCTGTTTCAGCCCCTCTGTTTCAGCCCCTCTGTTTCTCGCCCTCTGTTTCTCGCCCACTGTTTCTCGCCCTCTGTTTCAGCCCCTCTGTTTCAGCCCCTCTGTTTCTCGCCCTCTGTTTCTCGCCCGCTGTTTCTCGCCCTCTGTTTCTCGCCCTCTGTTTCTCGCTCTTTGTTTCTCGCCCTCTGTTTCTCGCACTCTGTTTCAGCCCCACTGTTTCAGCCCCTCTGTTTCAGCACCTCTGTTTCATCCCCTCTGTTTCAGCCCCTCTGTTTCAGCCCCTCTGTTTCTCGCCCTCTGTTTCTCGCCCTCAGTTTCTCGCCCTCTGTTTCTCGCTCTCTGTTTCTCGCCCTCTGTTTCTCGCCCTCTGTTTCAGCCCCTCTGTTTCAGCCCCTCTGTTTCAGCCCCTCTGTTTCTCGCCCTCTGTTTCTCGCCCACTGTTTCTCGCCCTCTGTTTCAGCCCCTATGTTTCAGCCCCTCTGTTTCAGCCCCTCTGTTTCAGCCCCTCTGTTTCTCGCCCTCTGTTTCATCCCCTCTGTTTCAGCCCCTCTGTTTCAGCTCCTCTGTTTCAGCCCCTCTGTTTCAGCCCCTCTGTTTCTCGCCCTCTGTTTCTCGCCCTCTGTTTCTCGCCCTCTGTTTCAGCCCCTCTGTTTCAGCCCCTCTGTTTCAGCCCCTCTGTTTCTCGCACTCTGTTTCTCGCCCTCTGTTTCTCGCCCACTGTTTCTCTCCCTCTGTTTCAGCCCCTCTGTTTCAGCCCCTCTGTTTCAGCCCCTCTCTTTCATCCCCTCTGTTTCTCGCCCTCTGTTTCATCCCCTCTGTTTCAGCCCCACTGTTTCAGCTCCTCTGTTTCAGCCCCTCTGTTTCAGACCCTCTGTTTCTCGCTCTCTGTTTCTCGCCCTCTGTTTCTCGCCCTCTGTTTCAGCCCCTCTGTTTCAGCCTCTCAGTTTCAGCCCCTCTGTTTCTCCCCCTCTGTTTCAGCACCTCTGTTTCTCGCCCTCTCTTTCAGCCCCTCTCTTTCTCGCCCACTGTTGCAGACCCTCTGTATCTCGCCCTCTGTTTCAGCCCCTCTGTTTCAGCCCCTCTGTTTCAGCCCCTCTGTTTCAGCCCCTCTGTTTCTCGCCATCTGTTTCAGCCCCTCTGTTTCAGCCCCTCTGTTTCTCGCCCTCTGTTTCAGCCCCTCTGTTTCAGCCCCTCTGCTTCAGCCCCTCTGTTTCAGCACCTCTGTTTCTCGCCCTTTGTTTCTCGCCCTCTGTTTCAGCCCCTCTGTTTCAGCCCCTCTGTTTCAGCCCCTCTGTTAGAGCACCTCTGTTTCTCGATCTCTGTTTCTCGCCCTCTGTTTCTCGCCCTCTGTTTCTCGCCCTTTGTTTCTCGCCCACTGTTTCAGCCCCTCTGTTTCAGCCCCACTGTATCAGCCCATCTGTTTCAGCCCCTCTGTTTCAGCCCCTCTGTTTCAGCCCCTCTGTTTCAGCCCCTCTGTTTCTCGCCCTCTGTTTCTCTTTCTCTGTTTCTCGCCCTCTGTTTCATCCCCTCTGTTTCTCGCCCACTGTTTCAGCCCCTCTGTTTCTCGCCATCTGTTTCAGCCCCTCTGTTTCAGCCCCTCTGTTTCTCGCCCTCTGTTTCAGCCCCTCTGTTTCAGCCCCTCTGTTTCAGCCCCTCTGTTTCAGCCCCTCTGTTTCAGCCCCTCTGTTTCTCGCCCTCTGTTTCTCGCCCTCTGTTTCAGCCCCTCTGTTTCAGCCCCTCTGTTTCAGCCCCTCTGTTTCTCGCCCTCTGTTTCTCGCCCTCTGTTTCTCGCCCTCTGTTTCTCGATCTCTGTTTCTCGCCCTCTGTTTCTCGCCCTCTGTTTCAGCCCCTCTGTTTCAGCCCCTCTGTTTCAGCCCCTCTGTTTCAGCACCTCTGTTTCAGCCCCTCTGTTTCTCGCCCTCTGTTTCTCGCCCTCTGTTTCAGCCCCTCTGTTTCTCGCTCTCTGTTTCTCGCCCTCTGTTTCTCGCCCTCTGTTTCAGCCCCTCTGTTTCAGCCCCTCTGTTTCAGCCCCTCTGTTTCTCGCCCTCTGTTTCTCGCCCACTGTTTCTCGCCCTCTGTTTCAGCCCCTCTGTTTCAGACCCCTGTTTCTCGCCCTCTGTTTCTCGCCCGCTGTTTCTCGCCCTCTGTTTCTCGCCCTCTGTTTCTCGCTCTTTGTTTCTCGCCCTCTGTTTCTCGCACTCTGTTTCAGCCCCTCTGTTTCAGCCCCTCTGTTTCAGCACCTCTGTTTCATCCCCTCTGTTTCAGCCCCTCTGTTTCAGCCCCTCTGATTCTCGCCCTCTGTTTCTCGCCCTCAGTTTCTCGCCCTCTGTTTCTCGCTCTCTGTTTCTCGCCCTCTGTTTCTCGCCCTCTGTTTCAGCCCCTCTGTTTCAGCCCCTCTGTTTCAGCCCCTCTGTTTCTCGCCCTCTGTTTCTCGCCCACTTTTTCTCGCCCTCTGTTTCAGCCCCTCTGTTTCAGCCCCTCTGTTTCAGCCCCTCTGTTTCTCGCCCTCTGTTTCTCGCCCACTTTTTCTCGCCCTCTGTTTCAGCCCCTCTGTTTCAGCCCCTCTGTTTCAGCCCCTCTGTTTCTCGCCCTCTGTTTCTCGCCCACTTTTTCTCGCCCTCTGTTTCAGCCCCTATGTTTCAGCCCCTCTGTTTCAGCCCCTCTGTTTCAGCTCCTTTGTTTCAGCCCCTCTGTTTCTCGCCCTCTGTTTCATCCCCTCTGTTTCAGCCCCTCTGTTTCAGCTCCTCTGTTTCAGCCCCTCTGTTTCAGCCCCTCTGTTTCTCGCCCTCTGTTTCTCGCCCTCTGTTTCTCGCCCTCTGTTTCAGCCCCTCTGTTTCAGCCCCTCTGTTTCAGCCCCTCTGTTTCTCGCACTCTGTTTCTCGCCCTCTGTTTCTCGCCCACTGTTTCTCGCCCTCTGTTTCAGCCCCTCTGTTTCAGCCCCTCTGTTTCAGCCCCTCTGTTTCAGCCCCTCTGTTTCTCGCCATCTGTTTCAGCCCCTCTGTTTCAGCCCCTCTGTTTCTCGCCCTCTGTTTCAGCCCCTCTGTTTCAGCCCCTCTGTTTCAGCCCCTCTGTTTCAGCCCCTCTGTTTCAGCCCCTCTGTTTCTCGCCCTCTGTTTCTCGCCCTCTGTTTCAGCCCCTCTGTTTCAGCCCCTCTGTTTCAGCCCCTCTGTTTCTCGCCCTCTGTTTCTCGCCCTCTGTTTCTCGCCCTCTGTTTCTCGATCTCTGTTTCTCGCCCTCTGTTTCTCGCCCTCTGTTTCAGCCCCTCAGTTTCAGCCCCTCTGTTTCAGCCCCTTTGTTTCAGCCCCTCTGTTTCTGCCCCTCTGTTTCTCGCCCACTGTTTCTCGTCCTCTGTTTCAGCCCCTCTGTTTCAGCCCCTCTGTTTCAGCCCCTCTGTTTCAGCCCTTCTGTTTCTCGCCCTCAGTTTCTCGCCCTCTGTTTCTCGCCCTCTGTTTCTCGCCCTCTGTTTCAGCCCCTCTGTTTAAGCCGCTCTGTTTCTCGCCCTCTGTTTCTCGCCCTCTGTTTCAGCCCCACTGTTTCAGCCTCTCAGTTTCAGCCCCTCTGTTTCTCCCCCTCTGTTTCAGCACCTCTGTTTCTCGCCCTCTCTTTCAGCCCCTCTCTTTCTCGCCCACTGTTGCAGACCCTCTGTATCTCGCCCTCTGTTTCAGCCCCTCTGTTTCAGCCCCTCTGTTTCAGCCCCTCTGTTTCAGCCCCTCTGTTTCTCGCCATCTGTTTCAGCCCCTCTGTTTCAGCCCCTCTGTTTCTCGCCCTCTGTTTCAGCCCCTCTGTTTCAGCCCCTCTGCTTCAGCCCCTCTGTTTCAGCACCTCTGTTTCTCGCCCTTTGTTTCTCGCCCTCTGTTTCAGCCCCTCTGTTTCAGCCCCTCTGTTTCAGCCCCTCTGTTTCAGCACCTCTGTTTCTCGATCTCTGTTTCTCGCCCTCTGTTTCTCGCCCTCTGTTTCTCGCCCTCTGTTTCTCGCCCACTGTTTCAGCCCCTCTGTTTCAGCCCCACTGTATCTGCCCATCTGTTTCAGCCCCTCTGTTTCAGCCCCTCTGTTTCAGCCCCTCTGTTTCATCCCCTCTGTTTCTCGCCCTCTGTTTCAGCCCCTCTGTTTCAGCCCCTCTGCTTCAGCCCCTCTGTTTCAGCACCTCTGTTTCTCGCCCTTTGTTTCTCGCCCTCTGTTTCAGCCCCTCAGTTTCAGCCCCTCTGTTTCAGCCCCTCTGTTTCAGCACCTCTGTTTCTCGATCTCTGTTTCTCGCCCTCTGTTTCTCGCCCTCTGTTTCTCGCCCTCTGTTTCTCGCCCACTGTTTCAGCCCCTCTGTTTCAGCCCCACTGTATCTGCCCATCTGTTTCAGCCCCTCTGTTTCAGCCCCTCTGTTTCAGCCCCTCTGTTTCAGCCCCTCTGTTTCTCGCCCTCTGTTTCTCTTTCTCTGTTTCTCGCCCTCTGTTTCATCCCCTCTGTTTCTCGCCTACTGTTTCAGCCCCTCTGTTTCTCGCCATCTGTTTCAGCCCCTCTGTTTCAGCCCCTCTGTTTCTCGCCCTCTGTTTCAGCCCCTCTGTTTCAGCCCCTCTGTTTCAGCCCCTCTGTTTCAGCCCCTCTGTTTCTCGCCCTCTGTTTCTCGCCCTCTGTTTCAGCCCCTCTGTTTCAGCCCCTCTGTTTCAGCCCCTCTGTTTCTCGCCCTCTGTTTCTCGCCCTCTGTTTCTCGCCCTCTGTTTCTCGATCTCTGTTTCTCGCCCTCAGTTTCTCGCCCTCTGTTTCTCGCTCTCTGTTTCTCGCCCTCTGTTTCTCGCCCTCTGTTTCAGCCCCTCTGTTTCAGCCCCTCTGTTTCAGCCACTCTGTTTCTCGCCCTCTGTTTCTCGCCCACTGTTTCTCGCCCTCTGTTTCAGCCCCTATGTTTCAGCCCCTCTGTTTCAGCCCCTCTGTTTCAGCCCCTCTGTTTCAGCCCCTCTGTTTCTCGCCCTCTGTTTCATCCCCTCTGTTTCAGCCCCTCTGTTTCAGCTCCTCTGTTTCAGCCCCTCTGTTTCAGCCCCTCTGTTTCTCGCCCTCTGTTTCTCGCCCTCTGTTTCTCGCCCTCTGTTTCAGCCCCTCTGTTTCAGCCCCTCTGTTTCAGCCCCTCTGTTTCTCGCACTCTGTTTCTCGCCCTCTGTTTCTCGCCCACTGTTTCTCTCCCTCTGTTTCAGCCCCTCTGTTTCAGCCCCTCTGTTTCAGCCCCTCTCTTTCATCCCCTCTGTTTCTCGCCCTCTGTTTCATCCCCTCTGTTTCAGCCCCACTGTTTCAGCTCCTCTGTTTCAGCCCCTCTGTTTCAGCCCCTCTGTTTCTCGCTCTCTGTTTCTCGCCCTCTGTTTCTCGCCCTCTGTTTCAGCCCCTCTGTTTCAGCCTCTCAGTTTCAGCCCCTCTGTTTCTCCCCCTCTGTTTCAGCACCTCTGTTTCTCGCCCTCTCTTTCAGCCCCTCTCTTTCTCGCCCACTGTTGCAGACCCTCTGTATCTCGCCCTCTGTTTCAGCCCCTCTGTTTCAGCCCCTCTGTTTCAGCCCCTCTGTTTCAGCCCCTCTGTTTCTCGCCATCTGTTTCAGCCCCTCTGTTTCAGCCCCTCTGTTTCTCGCCCTCTGTTTCAGCCCCTCTGTTTCAGCCCCTCTGCTTCAGCCCCTCTGTTTCAGCACCTCTGTTTCTCGCCCTTTGTTTCTCGCCCTCTGTTTCAGCCCCTCTGTTTCAGCCCCTCTGTTTCAGCCCCTCTGTTAGAGCACCTCTGTTTCTCGATCTCTGTTTCTCGCCCTCTGTTTCTCGCCCTCTGTTTCTCGCCCTTTGTTTCTCGCCCACTGTTTCAGCCCCTCTGTTTCAGCCCCACTGTATCAGCCCATCTGTTTCAGCCCCTCTGTTTCAGCCCCTCTGTTTCAGCCCCTCTGTTTCTCGCCCTCTGTTTCTCTTTCTCTGTTTCTCGCCCTCTGTTTCATCCCCTCTGTTTCTCGCCCACTGTTTCAGCCCCTCTGTTTCTCGCCATCTGTTTCAGCCCCTCTGTTTCAGCCCCTCTGTTTCTCGCCCTCTGTTTCAGCCCCTCTGTTTCAGCCCCTCTGTTTCAGCCCCTCTGTTTCAGCCCCTCTGTTTCAGCCCCTCTGTTTCTCGCCCTCTGTTTCTCGCCCTCTGTTTCAGCCCCTCTGTTTCAGCCCCTCTGTTTCAGCCCCTCTGTTTCTCGCCCTCTGTTTCTCGCCCTCTGTTTCTCGCCCTCTGTTTCTCGATCTCTGTTTCTCGCCCTCTGTTTCTCGCCCTCTGTTTCAGCCCCTCTGTTTCAGCCCCTCTGTTTCAGCCCCTCTGTTTCAGCACCTCTGTTTCAGCCCCTCTGTTTCTCGCCCTCTGTTTCTCGCCCTCTGTTTCAGCCCCTCTGTTTCTCGCTCTCTGTTTCTCGCCCTCTGTTTCATCCCCTCTGTTTCAGCCCCTCTGTTTCAGCCCCTCTGTTTCAGCCCCTCTGTTTCTCGCCCTCTGTTTCTCGCCCACTGTTTCTCGCCCTCTGTTTCAGCCCCTCTGTTTCAGACCCCTGTTTCTCGCCCTCTGTTTCTCGCCCGCTGTTTCTCGCCCTCTGTTTCTCGCCCTCTGTTTCTCGCTCTTTGTTTCTCGCCCTCTGTTTCTCGCACTCTGTTTCAGCCCCTCTGTTTCAGCCCCTCTGTTTCAGCACCTCTGTTTCATCCCCTCTGTTTCAGCCCCTCTGTTTCAGCCCCTCTGATTCTCGCCCTCTGTTTCTCGCCCTCAGTTTCTCGCCCTCTGTTTCTCGCTCTCTGTTTCTCGCCCTCTGTTTCTCGCCCTCTGTTTCAGCCCCTCTGTTTCAGCCCCTCTGTTTCAGCCCCTCTGTTTCTCGCCCTCTGTTTCTCGCCCACTGTTTCTCGCCCTCTGTTTCAGCCCCTATGTTTCAGCCCCTCTGTTTCAGCCCCTCTGTTTCAGCTCCTTTGTTTCAGCCCCTCTGTTTCTCGCCCTCTGTTTCATCCCCTCTGTTTCAGCCCCTCTGTTTCAGCTCCTCTGTTTCAGCCCCTCTGTTTCAGCCCCTCTGTTTCTCGCCCTCTGTTTCTCGCCCTCTGTTTCTCGCCCTCTGTTTCAGCCCCTCTGTTTCAGCCCCTCTGTTTCAGCCCCTCTGTTTCTCGCACTCTGTTTCTCGCCCTCTGTTTCTCGCCCACTGTTTCTCGCCCTCTGTTTCAGCCCCTCTGTTTCAGCCCCTCTGTTTCAGCCCCTCTGTTTCATCCCCTCTGTTTCTCGCCCTCTGTTTCAGCCCCTCTGTTTCAGCCCCTCTGTTTCAGCCCCTCTGTTTCTCGCACTCTGTTTCTCGCCCACTGTTTCTCGCCCACTGTTTCTCGCCCTCTGTTTCAGCCCCTCTGTTTCAGCCCCTCTGTTTCAGCCCCTCTGTTTCAGCCCCTCTGTTTCTCGCCATCTGTTTCAGCCCCTCTGTTTCAGCCCCTCTGTTTCTCGCCCTCTGTTTCAGCCCCTCTGTTTCAGCCCCTCTGTTTCAGCCCCTCTGTTTCAGCCCCTCTGTTTCAGCCCCTCTGTTTCTCGCCCTCTGTTTCTCGCCCTCTGTTTCAGCCCCTCTGTTTCAGCCCCTCTGTTTCAGCCCCTCTGTTTCTCGCCCTCTGTTTCTCGCCCTCTGTTTCTCGCCCTCTGTTTCTCGATCTCTGTTTCTCGCCCTCTGTTTCTCGCCCTCTGTTTCAGCCCCTCAGTTTCAGCCCCTCTGTTTCAGCCCCTTTGTTTCAGCCCCTCTGTTTCTGCCCCTCTGTTTCTCGCCCACTGTTTCTCGTCCTCTGTTTCAGCCCCTCTGTTTCAGCCCCTCTGTTTCAGCCCCTCTGTTTCAGCCCCTCTGTTTCTCGCCCTCAGTTTCTCGCCCTCTGTTTCTCGCCCTCTGTTTCTCGCCCTCTGTTTCAGCCCCTCTGTTTAAGCCGCTCTGTTTCTCGCCCTCTGTTTCACGCCCTCTGTTTCAGCCCCACTGTTTCAGCCTCTCAGTTTCAGCCCCTCTGTTTCTCCCCCTCTGTTTCAGCACCTCTGTTTCTCGCCCTCTCTTTCAGCCCCTCTCTTTCTCGCCCACTGTTGCAGACCCTCTGTATCTCGCCCTCTGTTTCAGCACCTCTGTTTCAGCCCCTCTGTTTCAGCCCCTCTGTTTCAGCCCCTCTGTTTCTCGCCATCTGTTTCAGCCCCTCTGTTTCAGCCCCTCTGTTTTTCGCCCTCTGTTTCTCGCCCTCTGTTTCTCGCCCTCTGTTTCATCCCCTCTGTTTCTCGCCCACTGTTTCAGCCCCTCTGTTTCTCGCCATCTGTTTCAGCCCCTCTGTTTCTCGCTCTCTGTTTCTCGCCCTCTGTTTCTCGCCCTCTGTTTCAGCCCCTCTGTTTCAGCCCCTC
The DNA here is from genome assembly GCF_030684315.1 of Stegostoma tigrinum. Taxonomy (NCBI): domain Eukaryota; kingdom Metazoa; phylum Chordata; class Chondrichthyes; order Orectolobiformes; family Stegostomatidae; genus Stegostoma; species Stegostoma tigrinum. Next base: position 3,850,360 of record NW_026728408.1, read on the forward strand.
TGTTTCAGCCCCTCTGTTTCTCGCCCTCTGTTTCTCGCCCACTGTTTCTCGCCCTCTGTTTCAGCCCCTCTGTTTCAGACCCCTGTTTCTCGCCCTCTGTTTCTCGCCCGCTGTTTCTCGCCCTCTGTTTCTCGCCCTCTGTTTCTCGCTCTTTGTTTCTCGCCCTCTGTTTCTCGCACTCTGTTTCAGCCCCTCTGTTTCAGCCCCTCTGTTTCAGCACCTCTGTTTCATCCCCTCTGTTTCAGCCCCTCTGTTTCAGCCCCTCTGATTCTCGCCCTCTGTTTCTCGCCCTCTGTTTCTCGCCCTCAGTTTCTCGCCCTCTGTTTCTCGCCCTCTGTTTCTCGCCCACTGTTTCTCGCCCTCTGTTTCAGCCCCTCTGTTTCAGCCCCTCTGTTTCTCGCCCTCTGTTTCTCGCCCACTGTTTCTCGCCCTCTGTTTCAGCCCCTCTGTTTCAGACCCCTGTTTCTCGCCCTCTGTTTCTCGCCCGCTGTTTCTCGCCCTCTGTTTCTCGCCCTCTGTTTCTCGCTCTTTGTTTCTCGCCCTCTGTTTCTCGCACTCTGTTTCAGCCCCTCTGTTTCAGCCCCTCTGTTTCAGCACCTCTGTTTCATCCCCTCTGTTTCAGCCCCTCTGTTTCAGCCCCTCTGATTCTCGCCCTCTGTTTCTCGCCCTCAGTTTCTCGCCCTCTGTTTCTCGCTCTCTGTTTCTCGCCCTCTGTTTCTCGCCCTCTGTTTCAGCCCCTCTGTTTCAGCCCCTCTGTTTCAGCCCCTCTGTTTCTCGCCCTCTGTTTCTCGCCCACTTTTTCTCGCCCTCTGTTTCAGCCCCTATGTTTCAGCCCCTCTGTTTCAGCCCCTCTGTTTCAGCTCCTTTGTTTCAGCCCCTCTGTTTCTCGCCCTCTGTTTCATCCCCTCTGTTTCAGCCCCTCTGTTTCAGCTCCTCTGTTTCAGCCCCTCTGTTTCAGCCCCTCTGTTTCTCGCCCTCTGTTTCTCGCCCTCTGTTTCTCGCCCTCTGTTTCAGCCCCTCTGTTTCAGCCCCTCTGTTTCAGCCCCTCTGTTTCTCGCACTCTGTTTCTCGCCCTCTGTTTCTCGCCCACTGTTTCTCGCCCTCTGTTTCAGCCCCTCTGTTTCAGCCCCTCTGTTTCAGCCCCTCTGTTTCAGCCCCTCTGTTTCTCGCCATCTGTTTCAGCCCCTCTGTTTCAGCCCCTCTGTTTCTCGCCCTCTGTTTCAGCCCCTCTGTTTCAGCCCCTCTGTTTCAGCCCCTCTGTTTCAGCCCCTCTGTTTCAGCCCCTCTGTTTCTCGCCCTCTGTTTCTCGCCCTCTGTTTCAGCCCCTCTGTTTCAGCCCCTCTGTTTCAGCCCCTCTGTTTCTCGCCCTCTGTTTCTCGCCCTCTGTTTCTCGCCCTCTGTTTCTCGATCTCTGTTTCTCGCCCTCTGTTTCTCGCCCTCTGTTTCAGCCCCTCAGTTTCAGCCCCTCTGTTTCAGCCCCTTTGTTTCAGCCCCTCTGTTTCTGCCCCTCTGTTTCTCGCCCACTGTTTCTCGTCCTCTGTTTCAGCCCCTCTGTTTCAGCCCCTCTGTTTCAGCCCCTCTGTTTCAGCCCTTCTGTTTCTCGCCCTCAGTTTCTCGCCCTCTGTTTCTCGCCCTCTGTTTCTCGCCCTCTGTTTCAGCCCCTCTGTTTAAGCCGCTCTGTTTCTCGCCCTCTGTTTCTCGCCCTCTGTTTCAGCCCCACTGTTTCAGCCTCTCAGTTTCAGCCCCTCTGTTTCTCCCCCTCTGTTTCAGCACCTCTGTTTCTCGCCCTCTCTTTCAGCCCCTCTCTTTCTCGCCCACTGTTGCAGACCCTCTGTATCTCGCCCTCTGTTTCAGCCCCTCTGTTTCAGCCCCTCTGTTTCAGCCCCTCTGTTTCAGCCCCTCTGTTTCTCGCCATCTGTTTCAGCCCCTCTGTTTCAGCCCCTCTGTTTCTCGCCCTCTGTTTCAGCCCCTCTGTTTCAGCCCCTCTGCTTCAGCCCCTCTGTTTCAGCACCTCTGTTTCTCGCCCTTTGTTTCTCGCCCTCTGTTTCAGCCCCTCTGTTTCAGCCCCTCTGTTTCAGCCCCTCTGTTTCAGCACCTCTGTTTCTCGATCTCTGTTTCTCGCCCTCTGTTTCTCGCCCTCTGTTTCTCGCCCTCTGTTTCTCGCCCACTGTTTCAGCCCCTCTGTTTCAGCCCCACTGTATCTGCCCATCTGTTTCAGCCCCTCTGTTTCAGCCCCTCTGTTTCAGCCCCTCTGTTTCATCCCCTCTGTTTCTCGCCCTTTGTTTCTCGCCCTCTGTTTCAGCCCCTCAGTTTCAGCCCCTCTGTTTCAGCCCCTCTGCTTCAGCCCCTCTGTTTCAGCACCTCTGTTTCTCGCCCTTTGTTTCTCGCCCTCTGTTTCAGCCCCTCTGTTTCAGCCCCTCTGTTTCAGCCCCTCTGTTTCAGCACCTCTGTTTCTCGATCTCTGTTTCTCGCCCTCTGTTTCTCGCCCTCTGTTTCTCGCCCTCTGTTTCTCGCCCACTGTTTCAGCCCCTCTGTTTCAGCCCCACTGTATCTGCCCATCTGTTTCAGCCCCTCTGTTTCAGCCCCTCTGTTTCAGCCCCTCTGTTTCATCCCCTCTGTTTCTCGCCCTTTGTTTCTCGCCCTCTGTTTCAGCCCCTCAGTTTCAGCCCCTCTGTTTCAGCCCCTCTGTTTCAGCACCTCTGTTTCTCGATCTCTGTTTCTCGCCCTCTGTTTCTCGCCCTCTGTTTCTCGCCCTCTGTTTCTCGCCCACTGTTTCAGCCCCTCTGTTTCAGCCCCACTGTATCTGCCCATCTGTTTCAGCCCCTCTGTTTCAGCCCCTCTGTTTCAGCCCCTCTGTTTCAGCCCCTCTGTTTCTCGCCCTCTGTTTCTCTTTCTCTGTTTCTCGCCCTCTGTTTCATCCCCTCTGTTTCTCGCCTACTGTTTCAGCCCCTCTGTTTCTCGCCATCTGTTTCAGCCCCTCTGTTTCAGCCCCTCTGTTTCTCGCCCTCTGTTTCAGCCCCTCTGTTTCAGCCCCTCTGTTTCAGCCCCTCTGTTTCAGCCCCTCTGTTTCTCGCCCTCTGTTTCTCGCCCTCTGTTTCAGCCCCTCTGTTTCAGCCCCTCTGTTTCAGCCCCTCTGTTTCTCGCCCTCTGTTTCTCGCCCTCTGTTTCTCGCCCTCTGTTTCTCGATCTCTGTTTCTCGCCCTCTGTTTCTCGCCCTCTGTTTCAGCCCCTCTGTTTCAGCCCCTCTGTTTCAGCCCCTCTGTTTCAGCACCTCTGTTTCAGCCCCTCTGTTTCTCGCCCTCTGTTTCTCGCCCTCTGTTTCAGCCCCTCTGTTTCTCGCTCTCTGTTTCTCGCCCTCTGTTTCTCGCCCTCTGTTTCAGCCCCTCTGTTTCAGCCCCTCTGTTTCAGCCCCTCTGTTTCTCGCCCTCTGTTTCTCGCCCACTGTTTCTCGCCCTCTGTTTCAGCCCCTCTGTTTCAGACCCCTGTTTCTCGCCCTCTGTTTCTCGCCCGCTGTTTCTCGCCCTCTGTTTCTCGCCCTCTGTTTCTCGCTCTTTGTTTCTCGCCCTCTGTTTCTCGCACTCTGTTTCAGCCCCTCTGTTTCAGCCCCTCTGTTTCAGCACCTCTGTTTCATCCCCTCTGTTTCAGCCCCTCTGTTTCAGCCCCTCTGATTCTCGCCCTCTGTTTCTCGCCCTCAGTTTCTCGCCCTCTGTTTCTCGCTCTCTGTTTCTCGCCCTCTGTTTCTCGCCCTCTGTTTCAGCCCCTCTGTTTCAGCCCCTCTGTTTCAGCCCCTCTGTTTCTCGCCCTCTGTTTCTCGCCCACTGTTTCTCGCCCTCTGTTTCAGCCCCTATGTTTCAGCCCCTCTGTTTCAGCCCCTCTGTTTCAGCTCCTTTGTTTCAGCCCCTCTGTTTCTCGCCCTCTGTTTCATCCCCTCTGTTTCAGCCCCTCTGTTTCAGCTCCTCTGTTTCAGCCCCTCTGTTTCAGCCCCTCTGTTTCTCGCCCTCTGTTTCTCGCCCTCTGTTTCTCGCCCTCTGTTTCAGCCCCTCTGTTTCAGCCCCTCTGTTTCAGCCCCTCTGTTTCTCGCACTCTGTTTCTCGCCCACTGTTTCTCGCCCACTGTTTCTCGCCCTCTGTTTCAGCCCCTCTGTTTCAGCCCCTCTGTTTCAGCCCCTCTGTTTCAGCCCCTCTGTTTCTCGCCATCTGTTTCAGCCCCTCTGTTTCAGCCCCTCTGTTTCTCGCCCTCTGTTTCAGCCCCTCTGTTTCAGCCCCTCTGTTTCAGCCCCTCTGTTTCAGCCCCTCTGTTTCAGCCCCTCTGTTTCTCGCCCTCTGTTTCTCGCCCTCTGTTTCAGCCCCTCTGTTTCAGCCCCTCTGTTTCAGCCCCTCTGTTTCTCGCCCTCTGTTTCTCGCCCTCTGTTTCTCGCCCTCTGTTTCTCGATCTCTGTTTCTCGCCCTCTGTTTCTCGCCCTCTGTTTCAGCCCCTCAGTTTCAGCCCCTCTGTTTCAGCCCCTTTGTTTCAGCCCCTCTGTTTCTGCCCCTCTGTTTCTCGCCCACTGTTTCTCGTCCTCTGTTTCAGCCCCTCTGTTTCAGCCCCTCTGTTTCAGCCCCTCTGTTTCAGCCCCTCTGTTTCTCGCCCTCAGTTTCTCGCCCTCTGTTTCTCGCCCTCTGTTTCTCGCCCTCTGTTTCAGCCCCTCTGTTTAAGCCGCTCTGTTTCTCGCCCTCTGTTTCACGCCCTCTGTTTCAGCCCCACTGTTTCAGCCTCTCAGTTTCAGCCCCTCTGTTTCTCCCCCTCTGTTTCAGCACCTCTGTTTCTCGCCCTCTCTTTCAGCCCCTCTCTTTCTCGCCCACTGTTGCAGACCCTCTGTATCTCGCCCTCTGTTTCAGCACCTCTGTTTCAGCCCCTCTGTTTCAGCCCCTCTGTTTCAGCCCCTCTGTTTCTCGCCATCTGTTTCAGCCCCTCTGTTTCAGCCCCTCTGTTTTTCGCCCTCTGTTTCTCGCCCTCTGTTTCTCGCCCTCTGTTTCATCCCCTCTGTTTCTCGCCCACTGTTTCAGCCCCTCTGTTTCTCGCCATCTGTTTCAGCCCCTCTGTTTCTCGCTCTCTGTTTCTCGCCCTCTGTTTCTCGCCCTCTGTTTCAGCCCCTCTGTTTCAGCCCCTCTGTTTCAGCCCCTCTGTTTCTCGCCCTCTGTTTCTCGCCCACTGTTTCTCGCCCTCTGTTTCAGCCCCTCTGTTTCAGACCCCTGTTTCTCGCCCTCTGTTTCTCGCCCGCTGTTTCTCGCCCTCTGTTTCTCGCCCTCTGTTTCTCGCTCTTTGTTTCTCGCCCTCTGTTTCTCGCACTCTGTTTCAGCCCCTCTGTTTCAGCCCCTCTGTTTCAGCACCTCTGTTTCATCCCCTCTGTTTCAGCCCCTCTGTTTCAGCCCCTCTGATTCTCGCCCTCTGTTTCTCGCCCTCTGTTTCTCGCCCTCAGTTTCTCGCCCTCTGTTTCTCGCCCTCTGTTTCTCGCCCACTGTTTCTCGCCCTCTGTTTCAGCCCCTATGTTTCAGCCCCTCTGTTTCAGCCCCTCTGTTTCAGCTCCTTTGTTTCAGCCCCTCTGTTTCTCGCCCTCTGTTTCATCCCCTCTGTTTCAGCCCCTCTGTTTCAGCTCCTCTGTTTCAGCCCCTCTGTTTCAGCCCCTCTGTTTCTCGCCCTCTGTTTCTCGCCCTCTGTTTCTCGCCCTCTGTTTCAGCCCCTCTGTTTCAGCCCCTCTGTTTCAGCCCCTCTGTTTCTCGCACTCTGTTTCTCGCCCTCTGTTTCTCGCCCACTGTTTCTCGCCCTCTGTTTCAGCCCCTCTGTTTCAGCCCCTCTGTTTCAGCCCCTCTGTTTCAGCCCCTCTGTTTCTCGCCATCTGTTTCAGCCCCTCTGTTTCAGCCCCTCTGTTTCTCGCCCTCTGTTTCAGCCCCTCTGTTTCAGCCCCTCTGTTTCTCGCCCTCTGTTTCTCGCCCTCTGTTTCAGCCCCTCTGTTTCAGCCCCTCTGTTTCAGCCCCTCTGTTTCTCGCCCTCTGTTTCTCGCCCTCTGTTTCTCGCCCTCTGTTTCTCGATCTCTGTTTCTCGCCCTCTGTTTCTCGCCCTCTGTTTCAGCCCCTCTGTTTCAGCCCCTCTGTTTCAGCCCCTCTGTTTCAGCACCTCTGTTTCAGCCCCTCTGTTTCTCGCCCTCTGTTTCTCGCCCTCTGTTTCAGCCCCTCTGTTTCTCGCTCTCTGTTTCTCGCCCTCTGTTTCTCGCCCTCTGTTTCAGCCCCTCTGTTTCAGCCCCTCTGTTTCAGCCCCTCTGTTTCTCGCCCTCTGTTTCTCGCCCACTGTTTCTCGCCCTCTGTTTCAGCCCCTCTGTTTCAGACCCCTGTTTCTCGCCCTCTGTTTCTCGCCCGCTGTTTCTCGCCCTCTGTTTCTCGCCCTCTGTTTCTCGCTCTTTGTTTCTCGCCCTCTGTTTCTCGCACTCTGTTTCAGCCCCTCTGTTTCAGCCCCTCTGTTTCAGCACCTCTGTTTCATCCCCTCTGTTTCAGCCCCTCTGTTTCAGACCCTCTGATTCTCGCCCTCTGTTTCTCGCCCTCAGTTTCTCGCCCTCTGTTTCTCGCTCTCTGTTTCTCGCCCTCTGTTTCTCGCCCTCTGTTTCAGCCCCTCTGTTTCAGCCCCTCTGTTTCAGCCCCTCTGTTTCTCGCCCTCTGTTTCTCGCCCACTGTTTCTCGCCCTCTGTTTCAGCCCCTATGTTTCAGCCCCTCTGTTTCAGCCCCTCTGTTTCAGCTCCTTTGTTTCAGCCCCTCTGTTTCTCGCCCTCTGTTTCATCCCCTCTGTTTCAGCCCCTCTGTTTCAGCTCCTCTGTTTCAGCCCCTCTGTTTCAGCCCCTCTGTTTCTCGCCCTCTGTTTCTCGCCCTCTGTTTCTCGCCCTCTGTTTCAGCCCCTCTGTTTCAGCCCCTCTGTTTCAGCCCCTCTGTTTCTCGCACTCTGTTTCTCGCCCTCTGTTTCTCGCCCACTGTTTCTCGCCGTCTGTTTCAGCCCCTCTGTTTCAGCCCCTCTGTTTCAGCCCCTCTGTTTCAGCCCCTCTGTTTCTCGCCATCTGTTTCAGCCCCTCTGTTTCAGCCCCTCTGTTTCTCGCCCTCTGTTTCAGCCCCTCTGTTTCAGCCCCTCTGTTTCAGCCCCTCTGTTTCAGCCCCTCTGTTTCTCGCCCTCTGTTTCTCGCCCTCTGTTTCGGCCCCTCTGTTTCAGCCCCTCTGTTTCAGCCCCTCTGTTTCTCGCCCTCTGTTTCTCGCCCTCTGTTTCTCGCCCTCTGTTTCTCGATCTCTGTTTCTCGCCCTCTGTTTCTCGCCCTCTGTTTCAGCCCCTCAGTTTCAGCCCCTCTGTTTCAGCCCCTTTGTTTCAGCCCCTCTGTTTCTGCCCCTCTGTTTCTCGCCCACTGTTTCTCGTCCTCTGTTTCAGCCCCTCTGTTTCAGCCCCTCTGTTTCAGCCCCTCTGTTTCAGCCCCTCTGTTTCTCGCCCTCAGTTTCTCGCCCTCTGTTTCTCGCCCTCTGTTTCTCGCCCTCTGTTTCAGCCCCTCTGTTTAAGCCGCTCTGTTTCTCGCCCTCTGTTTCACGCCCTCTGTTTCAGCCCCACTGTTTCAGCCTCTCAGTTTCAGCCCCTCTGTTTCTCCCCCTCTGTTTCAGCACCTCTGTTTCTCGCCCTCTCTTTCAGCCCCTCTCTTTCTCGCCCACTGTTGCAGACCCTCTGTATCTCGCCCTCTGTTTCAGCCCCTCTGTTTCAGCCCCTCTGTTTCAGCCCCTCTGTTTCAGCCCCTCTGTTTCTCGCCATCTGTTTCAGCCCCTCTGTTTCAGCCCCTCTGTTTCTCGCCCTCTGTTTCTCGCCCTCTGTTTCTCGCCCTCTGTTTCATCCCCTCTGTTTCTCGCCCACTGTTTCAGCCCCTCTGTTTCTCGCCATCTGTTTCAGCCCCTCTGTTTCAGCACCTCTGTTTCTCGCCCTCTGTTTCTCGCCCTCTGTTTCAGCCCCTCTGTTTCAGCCCCTCTGTTTCAGCCCCTCTGTTTCTCGCCCTCTGTTTCTCGCCCACTGTTTCTCGCCCTCTGTTTCAGCCCCTCTGTTTCAGACCCCCGTTTCTCGCCCTCTGTTTCTCGCCCGCTGTTTCTCGCCCTCTGTTTCTCGCCCTCTGTTTCTCGCTCTTTGTTTCTCGCCCTCTGTTTCTCGCACTCTGTTTCAGCCCCTCTGTTTCAGCCCCTCTGTTTCAGCACCTCTGTTTCATCCCCTCTGTTTCAGCCCCTCTGTTTCAGCCCCTCTGATTCTCGCCCTCTGTTTCTCGCCCTCAGTTTCTCGCCCTCTGTTTCTCGCTCTCTGTTTCTCGCCCTCTGTTTCTCGCCCTCTGTTTCAGCCCCTCTGTTTCAGCCCCTCTGTTTCAGCCCCTCTGTTTCTCGCCCTCTGTTTCTCGCCCACTGTTTCTCGCCCTCTGTTTCAGCCCCTATGTTTCACCCCCTCTGTTTCAGCCCCTCTGTTTCAGCTCCTTTGTTTCAGCCCCTCTGTTTCTCGCCCTCTGTTTCATCCCCTCTGTTTCAGCCCCTCTGTTTCAGCTCCTCTGTTTCAGCCCCTCTGTTTCAGCCCCTCTGTTTCTCGCCCTCTGTTTCTCGCCCTCTGTTTCTTGCCCTCTGTTTCAGCCCCTCTGTTTCAGCCCCTCTGTTTCAGCCCCTCTGTTTCTCGCACTCTGTTTCTCGCCCTCTGTTTCTCGCCCACTGTTTCTCGCCGTCTGTTTCAGCCCCTCTGTTTCAGCCCCTCTGTTTCAGCCCCTCTGTTTCAGCCCCTCTGTTTCTCGCCATCTGTTTCAGCCCCTCTGTTTCAGCCCCTCTGTTTCTCGCCCTCTGTTTCAGCCCCTCTGTTTCAGCCCCTCTGTTTCAGCCCCTCTGTTTCAGCCCCTCTGTTTCAGCCCCTCTGTTTCTCGCCCTCTGTTTCTCGCCCTCTGTTTCAGCCCCTCTGTTTCAGCCCCTCTGTTTCAGCCCCTCTGTTTCTCGCCCTCTGTTTCTCGCCCTCTGTTTCTCGCCCTCTGTTTCTCGATCTCTGTTTCTCGCCCTCTGTTTCTCGCCCTCTGTTTCAGCCCCTCTGTTTCAGCCCCTCTGTTTCAGCCCCTCTGTTTCAGCACCTCTGTTTCAGCCCCTCTGTTTCTCGCCCTCTGTTTCTCGCCCTCTGTTTCAGCCCCTCTGTTTCTCGCTCTCTGTTTCTCGCCCTCTGTTTCTCGCCCTCTGTTTCAGCCCCTCTGTTTCAGCCCCTCTGTTTCAGCCCCTCTGTTTCTCGCCCTCTGTTTCTCGCCCACTGTTTCTCGCCCTCTGTTTCAGCCCCTCTGTTTCAGACCCCTGTTTCTCGCCCTCTGTTTCTCGCCCGCTGTTTCTCGCCCTCTGTTTCTCGCCCTCTGTTTCTCGCTCTTTGTTTCTCGCCCTCTGTTTCTCGCACTCTGTTTCAGCCCCTCTGTTTCAGCCCCTCTGTTTCAGCACCTCTGTTTCATCCCCTCTGTTTCAGCCCCTCTGTTTCAGCCCCTCTGATTCTCGCCCTCTGTTTCTCGCCCTCAGTTTCTCGCCCTCTGTTTCTCGCTCTCTGTTTCTCGCCCTCTGTTTCTCGCCCTCTGTTTCAGCCCCTCTGTTTCAGCCCCTCTGTTTCAGCCCCTCTGTTTCTCGCCCTCTGTTTCTCGCCCACTGTTTCTCGCCCTCTGTTTCAGCCCCTATGTTTCAGCCCCTCTGTTTCAGCCCCTCTGTTTCAGCTCCTTTGTTTCAGCCCCTCTGTTTCTCGCCCTCTGTTTCATCCCCTCTGTTTCAGCCCCTCTGTTTCAGCTCCTCTGTTTCAGCCCCTCTGTTTCAGCCCCTCTGTTTCTCGCCCTCTGTTTCTCGCCCTCTGTTTCTCGCCCTCTGTTTCAGCCCCTCTGTTTCAGCCCCTCTGTTTCAGCCCCTCTGTTTCTCGCACTCTGTTTCTCGCCCTCTGTTTCTCGCCCACTGTTTCTCGCCCTCTGTTTCAGCCCCTCTGTTTCAGCCCCTCTGTTTCAGCCCCTCTGTTTCATCCCCTCTGTTTCAGCCCCTCTGTTTCTCGCACTCTGTTTCTCGCCCTCTGTTTCTCGCCCACTGTTTCTCGCCGTCTGTTTCAGCCCCTCTGTTTCAGCCCCTCTGTTTCAGCCCCTCTGTTTCAGCCCCTCTGTTTCTCGCCATCTGTTTCAGCCCCTCTGTTTCAGCCCCTCTGTTTCTCGCCCTCTGTTTCAGCCCCTCTGTTTCAGCCCCTCTGTTTCAGCCCCTCTGTTTCAGCCCCTCTGTTTCAGCCCCTCTGTTTCTCGCCCTCTGTTTCTCGCCCTCTGTTTCAGCCCCTCTGTTTCAGCCCCTCTGTTTCAGCCCCTCTGTTTCTCGCCCTCTGTTTCTCGCCCTCTGTTTCTCGCCCTCTGTTTCTCGATCTCTGTTTCTCGCCCTCTGTTTCTCGTCCTCTGTTTCAGCCCCTCTGTTTCAGCCCCTCTGTTTCAGCCCCTCTGTTTCAGCACCTCTGTTTCAGCCCCTCTGTTTCTCGCCCTCTGTTTCTCGCCCTCTGTTTCAGCCCCTCTGTTTCTCGCTCTCTGTTTCTCGCCCTCTGTTTCTCGCCCTCTGTTTCAGCCCCTCTGTTTCAGCCCCTCTGTTTCAGCCCCTCTGTTTCTCGCCCTCTGTTTCTCGCCCACTGTTTCTCGCCCTCTGTTTCAGCCCCTCTGTTTCAGACCCCTGTTTCTCGCCCTCTGTTTCTCGCCCGCTGTTTCTCGCCCTCTGTTTCTCGCCCTCTGTTTCTCGCTCTTTGTTTCTCGCCCTCTGTTTCTCGCACTCTGTTTCAGCCCCTCTGTTTCAGCCCCTCTGTTTCAGCACCTCTGTTTCATCCCCTCTGTTTCAGCCCCTCTGTTTCAGCCCCTCTGATTCTCGCCCTCTGTTTCTCGCCCTCAGTTTCTCGCCCTCTGTTTCTCGCTCTCTGTTTCTCGCCCTCTGTTTCTCGCCCTCTGTTTCAGCCCCTCTGTTTCAGCCCCTCTGTTTCAGCCCCTCTGTTTCTCGCCCTCTGTTTCTCGCCCACTGTTTCTCGCCCTCTGTTTCAGCCCCTATGTTTCAGCCCCTCTGTTTCAGCCCCTCTGTTTCAGCTCCTTTGTTTCAGCCCCTCTGTTTCTCGCCCTCTGTTTCATCCCCTCTGTTTCAGCCCCTCTGTTTCAGCTCCTCTGTTTCAGCCCCTCTGTTTCAGCCCCTCTGTTTCTCGCCCTCTGTTTCTCGCCCTCTGTTTCTCGCCCTCTGTTTCAGCCCCTCTGTTTCAGCCCCTCTGTTTCCGCCCCTCTGTTTCTCGCACTCTGTTTCTCGCCCTCTGTTTCTCGCCCACTGTTTCTCGCCCTCTGTTTCAGCCCCTCTGTTTCAGCCCCTCTGTTTCAGCCCCTCTGTTTCATCCCCTCTGTTTCTCGCCCTCTGTTTCATCCCCTCTGTTTCAGCCCCTCTGTTTCAGCTCCTCTGTTTCGGCCCCTCTGTTTCAGCCCCTCTGTTTCTCGCTCTCTGTTTCTCGCCCTCTGTTTCTCGCCCTCTGTTTCAGCCCCTCTGTTAAAGCCCCTCTGTTTCAGCCCCTCTGTTTCTCGCCCTCTGTTTCTCGCCCACTGTTTCTCGCCCTCTGTTTCAGCCCCTCTGTTTCAGCCCCTCTGTTTCAGCCCCTCTGTTTCAGCCCCTCTGTTTCTCGCCCTCTGTTTCTCGCCCTCTGTTTCTTGCCCTCTGTTTCTCGCTCTCTGTTTCTCGCCCTCTGTTTCTCGCCCTCTGTTTCAGCCCCTCTGTTTCAGCCCCTCTGTTTCAGCCCCTCTGTTTCTCGCCCTCTGTTTCAGCCCCTCTGTTTCTCGCCCTCTGTTTCTCGCCCACTGTTTCTCGCCCTCTGTTTCAGCCCCTCTGTTTCAGCCGCTCTGTTTCTCGCCCCCTGTTTCTCGCCCACTGTTTCTCGCCCTCTGTTTCAGCCCCTCTGTTTCAGCCCCTCTGTTTCAGCCCCTCTGTTTCAGCCCCTCTGTTTCTCGCCCTCTGTTTCTCGCCCTCTGTTTCTTGCCCTCTGTTTCTCGCTCTCTGTTTCTCGCCCTCTGTTTCAGCCCCTCTGTTTCAGCCCCTCTGTTTCAGCCCCTCTGTTTCTCGCCCTCTGTTTCTCGCCCTCTGTTTCTCGCCCTCAGTTTCAGCCCCTCTGTTTCAGCCCCTTTGTTTCAGCCCCTCTGTTTCTGCCCCTCTGTTTCTCGCCCACTGTTTCTCGTCCTCTGTTTCAGCCCCTCTGTTTCAGCCCCTCTGTTTCAGCCCCTCTGTTTCAGCCCCTCTGTTTCTCGCCCTCTGTTTCATCCCCTCTGTTTCAGCCCCACTGTTTCAGCTCCTCTGTTTCAGCCCCTCTGTTTCAGCCCCTCTGTTTCTCGCTCTCTGTTTCTCGCCCTCTGTTTCTCGCCCTCTGTTTCAGCCCCTCTGTTTCAGCCTCTCAGTTTCAGCCCCTCTGTTTCTCCCCCTCTGTTTCAGCACCTCTGTTTCTCGCCCTCTCTTTCAGCCCCTCTCTTTCTCGCCCACTGTTGCAGACCCTCTGTATCTCGCCCTCTGTTTCAGCCCCTCTGTTTCAGCCCCTCTGTTTCAGCCCCTCTGTTTCAGCCCCTCTGTTTCTCGCCATCTGTTTCAGCCCCTCTGTTTCAGCCCCTCTGTTTCTCGCCCTCTGTTTCAGCCCCTCTGTTTCAGCCCCTCTGCTTCAGCCCCTCTGTTTCAGCACCTCTGTTTCTCGCCCTTTGTTTCTCGCCCTCTGTTTCAGCCCCTCTGTTTCATCCCCTCTGTTCCAGCCCCTCTGTTTCAGCTCCTCTGTTTGAGCCCCTCTGTTTCAGCCCCTCTGTTTCTCGCCCTCTGTTTCTCGCCCTCTGTTTCTCGCCCTCTGTTTAAGCCCCTCTGTTTCAGCCCCTCTGTTTCATCCCCTCTGTTTCTCGCACTCTGTTTCTCGCCCTCTGTTTCTCGCCCACTGTTTCTCGCCCTCTGTTTCAGCCCCTCTGTTTCAGCCCCTCTGTTTCAGCCCCTCTGTTTCAGCCCCTCTGTTTCTCGCCATCTGTTTCAGCCCCTCTGTTTCAGCCCCTCTGTTTCTCGCCCTCTGTTTCAGCCCCTCTGTTTCAGCCCCTCTGTTTCAGCCCCTCTGTTTCAGCCCCTCTGTTTCAGCCCCTCTGTTTCTCGCCCTCTGTTTCTCGCCCTCTGTTTCAGCCCCTCTGTTTCAGCCCCTCTGTTTCAGCCCCTCTGTTTCTCGCCCTCTGTTTCTCGCCCTCTGTTTCTCGCCCTCTGTTTCTCGATCTCTGTTTCTCGCCCTCTGTTTCTCGCCCTCTGTTTCAGCCCCTCTGTTTCAGCCCCTCTGTTTCAGCCCCTCTGTTTCAGCACCTCTGTTTCAGCCCCTCTGTTTCTCGCCCTCTGTTTCTCGCCCTCTGTTTCAGCCCCTCTGTTTCTCGCTCTCTGTTTCTCGCCCTCTGTTTCTCGCCCTCTGTTTCAGCCCCTCTGTTTCAGCCCCTCTGTTTCAGCCCCTCTGTTTCTCGCCCTCTGTTTCTCGCCCGCTGTTTCTCGCCCTCTGTTTCTCGCCCTCTGTTTCTCGCTCTTTGTTTCTCGCCCTCTGTTTCTCGCACTCTGTTTCAGCCCCTCTGTTTCAGCCCCTCTGTTTCAGCACCTCTGTTTCATCCCCTCTGTTTCAGCCCCTCTGTTTCAGCCCCTCTGATTCTCGCCCTCTGTTTCTCGCCCTCAGTTTCTCGCCCTCTGTTTCTCGCTCTCTGTTTCTCGCCCTCTGTTTCTCGCCCTCTGTTTCAGCCCCTCTGTTTCAGCCCCTCTGTTTCAGCCCCTCTGTTTCTCGCCCTCTGTTTCTCGCCCACTGTTTCTCGCCCTCTGTTTCAGCCCCTATGTTTCAGCCCCTCTGTTTCAGCCCCTCTGTTTCAGCTCCTTTGTTTCAGCCCCTCTGTTTCTCGCCCTCTGTTTCATCCCCTCTGTTTCAGCCCCTCTGTTTCAGCTCCTCTGTTTCAGCCCCTCTGTTTCAGCCCCTCTGTTTCTCGCCCTCTGTTTCTCGCCCTCTGTTTCTCGCCCTCTGTTTCAGCCCCTCTGTTTCAGCCCCTCTGTTTCAGCCCCTCTGTTTCTCGCACTCTGTTTCTCGCCCTCTGTTTCTCGCCCACTGTTTCTCGCCCTCTGTTTCAGCCCCTCTGTTTCAGCCCCTCTGTTTCAGCCCCTCTGTTTCATCCCCTCTGTTTCTCGCCCTCTGTTTCATCCCCTCTGTTTCAGCCCCTCTGTTTCAGCTCCTCTGTTTCGGCCCCTCTGTTTCAGCCCCTCTGTTTCTCGCTCTCTGTTTCTCGCCCTCTGTTTCTCGCCCTCTGTTTCAGCCCCTCTGTTAAAGCCCCTCTGTTTCAGCCCCTCTGTTTCTCGCCCTCTGTTTCTCGCCCACTGTTTCTCGCCCTCTGTTTCAGCCCCTCTGTTTCAGCCCCTCTGTTTCAGCCCCTCTGTTTCAGCCCCTCTGTTTCTCGCCCTCTGTTTCTCGCCCTCTGTTTCTTGCCCTCTGTTTCTCGCTCTCTGTTTCTCGCCCTCTGTTTCTCGCCCTCTGTTTCAGCCCCTCTGTTTCTCGCCCTCTGTTTCAGCCCCTCTGTTTCTCGCCCTCTGTTTCTCGCCCACTGTTTCTCGCCCTCTGTTTCAGCCCCTCTGTTTCAGCCCCTCTGTTTCTCGCCCCCTGTTTCTCGCCCACTGTTTCTCGCCCTCTGTTTCAGCCCCTCTGTTTCAGCCCCTCTGTTTCAGCCCCTCTGTTTCAGCCCCTCTGCTTCTCGCCCTCTGTTTCTCGCCCTCTGTTTCTTGCCCTCTGTTTCTCGCTCTCTGTTTCTCGCCCTCTGTTTCAGCCCCTCTGTTTCAGCCCCTCTGTTTCAGCCCCTCTGTTTCTCGCCCTCTGTTTCTCGCCCTCTGTTTCTCGCCCTCAGTTTCAGCCCCTCTGTTTCAGCCCCTTTGTTTCAGCCCCTCTGTTTCTGCCCCTCTGTTTCTCGCCCACTGTTTCTCGTCCTCTGTTTCAGCCCCTCTGTTTCAGCCCCTCTGTTTCAGCCCCTCTGTTTCAGCCCCTCTGTTTCTCGCCCTCTGTTTCTCGCCCTCTGTTTCTCGCCCTCTGTTTCTCGCCCTCTGTTTCAGCCCCTCTGTTTCTCGCTCTCTGTTTCTCGCCCTCTGTTTCTCGCCCTCTGTTTCAGCCCCTCTGTTTCAGCCTCTCAGTTTCAGCCCCTCTGTTTCTCCCCCTCTGTTTCAGCACCTCTGTTTCTCGCCCTCTCTTTCAGCCCCTCTCTTTCTCGCCCACTGTTGCAGACCCTGTGTATCTCGCCCTCTGTTTCAGCCCCTCTGTTTCAGCCCCTCTGTTTCAGCCCCTCTGTTTCAGCCCCTCTGTTTCTCGCCATCTGTTTCAGCCCCTCTGTTTCAGCCCCTCTGTTTCTCGCCCTCTGTTTCAGCCCCTCTGTTTCAGCCCCTCTGTTTCAGCCCCTCCGTTTCAGCACCTCTGTTTCTCGCCCTTTGTTTCTCGCCCTCTGTTTCAGCCCCTCTGTTTCAGTCCCTCTGTTTCAGCCCCTCTGTTTGTGCCCCTCTGTTTCAGCCCCTCTGTTTCACGCCCTCTGTTTCAGCCCCTCTGTTTCAGCCCCTCTGTTTCTCGCCCTCTGTTTCAGCCCCTCTGTTTCAGCCCCTCTGTATCAGCCCCTCTGTTTCAGCCCCTCTGTTTCTCGCCCTCTTTTTGTCGCCCTCTGTTTCAGCCCCTCTGTTTCAGCCCCTCTGTTTCAGCCCCACTGTTTCTCGCCCTCTGCTTCTCGCTCTCTGTTTCTCGCCCTCTGTTTCTCGCCCTCTGTTTCAGTCCCTCTGTTTCAGCCCCTCTGTTTCAGCCCCTCTGTTTCCGCCCCTCTGTTTCTCGCCGTCTGTTTCTTTCCCTCTGTTTCTCGCCCTCTGTTTCTCTTTCTCTGTTTCTCGCCCTCTGTTTCAGCCCCTCTGTTTCAGCCCCTCTGTTTCAGCCCCTCTGTTTCTCGCCCTCTGTTTCATCCCCTCTGTTTCAGCCCCTCTGTTTCTCGCCCTCAGTTTCAGCCCCTCTGTTTCAGCCCCTCTGTTTCAGC
Source organism: Stegostoma tigrinum (assembly GCF_030684315.1). Lineage (NCBI taxonomy): Eukaryota > Metazoa > Chordata > Chondrichthyes > Orectolobiformes > Stegostomatidae > Stegostoma > Stegostoma tigrinum. Next base: position 3,866,447 of record NW_026728408.1, read on the forward strand.
CACTCTGTTTCAGCCCCTCTGTTTCTCGCCCTCTGTTTCTCGCCCTCTGTTCCAGCCCCTCTGTTTCAGCCCCTCTGTTTCAGCCCCTCTGTTTCTCGCCCTCTGTTTCTCGCCCTCTGTTTCTCGCCCTCTGTTTCTCGCTCTCTGTTTCTCGCCCTCTGTTTCTCGCCCTCTGTTTCAGCCCCTCTGTTTCAGCCCCTCTGTTTCAGCCCCTCTGTTTCAGCCCCTCTGTTTCAGCCCCTCTGTTTCTCGCCCTCTGTTTCAGACCTTCTGTTTCAGCCCCTCAGTATCAGCCCCTCTCTTTCAGCCCCTCTGTTTCTCGCCCTCTGTTTCTCGCCCTCTGTTTCTGGCCCTCTGTTTCTCGCCCACTGTTTCAGCCCCTCTGTTTCAGCCCCACTGTATCAGCCCATCTATTTCAGCCCCTCTGTTTCAGCCCCTCTGTTTCAGCCCCTCTGTTTCAGACCCTACGTTTCTCGCCCTCTGTTTCTCGCCCTCTGTTTCTCGCCCTCTGTTTCATCCCCTCTGTTTCTCGCCCACTGTTTCAGCCCCTCTGTTTCTCGCCATCTGTTTCAGCCCCTCTGTTTCAGCCCCTCTGTTTCTCGACCTCTGTTTCAGCCCCTCTGTTTCAGCCCCTCTGTTTCAGCCCCTCTGATTCAGCCCCTCTGTTTCTCGCCCTCTGTTTCTCGCCCTCTGTTTCAGCCCCTCTGTTTCAGCCCCTCTGTTTCAGCCCCTCTGTTTCTCGCCCTCTGTTTCTCGCCCTCTGTTTCTCGCCCTCTGTTTCTCGATCTCTGTTTCTCGCCCTCTGTTTCTCGCCCTCTGTTTCAGCCCCTCTGTTTCAGCCCCTCTGTTTCAGCCCCTCTGTTTCAGCCCCTCTGTTTCAGCCCCTCTGTTTCTCGCCCTCTGTTTCTCGCCCTCTGTTTCAGACGCTCTGTTTCTCGCTCTCTGATTCTCGCCCTCTGTTTCTCGCCCTCTGTTTCAGCCCCACTGTTTCAGCGCCTCTGTTTCAGCCCCTCTGTTTCTCGCCCTTTGTTTCTCGCCCACTGTTTCTCGCCCTCTGTTTCAGCCCCTCTGTTTCAGCCCCTCTGTTTCAGCCCCTCTGTTTCAGCCCCTCTGTTTCTCGCCCTCTGTTTCTCGCCCTCTGTTTCTTGCCCTCTGTTTCTCGCTCTCTGCTTCTCGCCCTCTGTTTCTCGCCCTCTGTTTCAGCCCCTCTGTTTCAGCCCCTCTGTTTCAGCCCCTCTGTTTCTCGCCCTCTGTTTCAGCTCCTCTGTTTCTCGCCCTCTGTTTCTCGCCCACTGTTTCTCGCCCGCTGTTTCTGCCCCTCTGTTTCAGCCCCTCTGTTTCAGCCACTCTGTTTCACCCCCTCTGTTTCTCGCCCTCTGTTTCTCGCCCTCTGTTCCAGCCCCTCTGTTTCAGCCCCTCTGTTTCAGCCCCACTGTTTCTCGCCCTCTGTTTCTCGCCCTCTGTTTCTCGCCCTCTGTTTCTCGCTCTCTGTTTCTCGCCCTCTGTTTCTCGCCCTCTGTTTCAGCCCCTCTGTTTCAGCCCCTCTGTTTCAGCCCCTCTGTTTCAGCCCCTCTGTTTCAGCCCCTCTGTTTCTCGCCCTCTGTTTCAGGCCCTCTGTTTCAGCCCCTCAGTATCAGCCCCTCTCTTTCAGCCCCTCTGTTTCTCGCCCTCTGTTTCTCGCCCTCTGTTTCTCGCCCTCTGTTTCTCGCCCACTGTTTCAGCCCCTCTGTTTCAGCCCCACTGTATCAGCCCATCTGTTTCAGCCCCTCTGTTTCAGCCCCTCTGTTTCAGCCCCTCGGTTTCTCGCCCTCTGTTTCTCGCCCACTGTTTCTCGCCCTCTGTTTCATCCCCTCTGTTTCTCGCCCACTGTTTCAGCCCCTCTGTTTCTCGCCATCTGTTTCAGCCCCTCTGTTTCTCGCCCACTGTTTCAGCCCCTCTGTTTCAGTCCCTCTGTTTCAGCCCCTCTGTTTGTGCCCCTCTGTTTCAGCCCCTCTGTTTCACGCCCTCTGTTTCAGCCCCTCTGTTTCAGCCCCTCTGTTTCAGCCCCTCTGTTTCAGCCCCTCTGTTTCTCGCCCTCTGTTTCTCGCCCTCTGTTTCTTGCCCTCTGTTTCTCGCTCTCTGTTTCTCGCCCTCTGTTTCAGCCCCTCTGTTTCAGCCCCTCTGTTTCAGCCCCTCTGTTTCTCGCCCTTTGTTTCTCGCCCTCTGTTTCTCGCCCTCAGTTTCAGCCCCTCTGTTTCTGCCCCTCTGTTTCTCGCTCACTGTTTCTCGTCCTCTGTTTCAGCCCCTCTGTTTCAGCCCCTCTGTTTCAGCCCCTCTGTTTCAGCCCCTCTGTTTCTCGCCCTCAGTTTCTCGCCCTCTGTTTCTGGCCCTCTGTTTCTCGCCCTCTGTTTCAGCCCCTCTGTTTAAGCAGCTCTGTTTCTCGCCCTCTGTTTCTCGCCCTCTGTTTCAGCCCCTCTGTTTCAGCCTCTCAGTTTCAGCCCCCGAGTTTCTCCCCCTCTGTTTCAGCACCTCTGTTTCTCGCCCTCTCTTTCAGCCCCTCTCTTTCTCGCCCACTGTTGCAGACCCTCTGTATCTCGCCCTCTGTTTCAGCCCCTCTGTTTCAGCCCCTCTGTTTCAGCCCCTCTGTTTCAGCCCCTCTGTTTCTCGCCATCTGTTTCAGCCCCTCTGTTTCAGCCCCTCTGTTTCTCGCCCTCTGTTTCAGCCCCTCTGTTTCAGCCCCTCTGCTTCAGCCCCTCTGTTTCAGCACCTCTGTTTCTCGCCCTTTGTTTCTCGCCCTCTGTTTCAGCCCCTCTGTTTCAGCCCCTCTGTTTCAGCCCCTCTGTTTCAGCACCTCTGTTTCTCGATCTCTGTTTCTCGCCATCTGTTTCTCGCCCTCTGTTCCTCGCCCTTTGTTTCTCGCCCACTGTTTCAGCCCCTCTGTTTCAGCCCCACTGTATCAGCCCATCTGTTTCAGCCCCTCTGTTTCAGCCCCTCTGTTTCAGCCCCTCTGTTTCAGCCCCTCTGTTTCTCGCCCTCTGTTTCTCTTTCTCTGTTTCTCGCCCTCTGTTTCATCCCCTCTGTTTCTCGCCCACTGTTTCAGCCCCTCTGTTTCTCGCCATCTGTTTCAGCCCCTCTGTTTCAGCCCCTCTGTTTCTCGCCCTCTGTTTCAGCCCCTCTGTTTCAGCCCCTCTGTTTCAGCCCCTCTGTTTCAGCCCCTCTGTTTCAGCCCCTCTGTTTCTCGCCCTCTGTTTCTCGCCCTCTGTTTCAGCCCCTCTGTTTCAGCCCCTCTGTTTCAGCCCCTCTGTTTCTCGCCCTCTGTTTCTCGCCCTCTGTTTCTCGCCCTCTGTTTCTCGATCTCTGTTTCTCGCCCTCTGTTTCTCGCCCTCTGTTTCAGCCCCTCTGTTTCAGCCCCTCTGTTTCAGCCCCTCTGTTTCTCGCCCTCTGTTTCAGGCCCTCTGTTTCAGCCCCTCAGTATCAGCCCCTCTCTTTCAGCCCCTCTGTTTCTCGCCCTCTGATTCTCGCCCTCTGTTTCTCGCCCTCTGTTTCTCGCCCACTGTTTCAGCCCCTCTGTTTCAGCCCCACTGTATCAGCCCATCTGTTTCAGCCCCTCTGTTTCAGCCCCTCTGTTTCAGCCCCTCGGTTTCTCGCCCTCTGTTTCTCGCCCACTGTTTCTCGCCCTCTGTTTCAGCCGCTCTGTTTCTCGCCCTCTGGTTCAGCCCCTCTGTTTCAGTCCCTCTGTTTCAGCCCCTCTGTTTGTGCCCCTCTGTTTCAGCCCCTCTGTTTCACGCCCTCTGTTTCAGCCCCTCTGTTTCAGCCCCTCTGTTTCAGCCCCTCTGTTTCAGCCCCTCTGTTTCTCGCCCTCTGTTTCTCGCCCTCTGTTTCTTGCCCTCTGTTTCTCGCTCTCTGTTTCTCGCCCTCTGTTTCAGCCCCTCTGTTTCAGCCCCTCTGTTTCAGCCCCTCTGTTTCTCGCCCTTTGTTTCTCGCCCTCTGTTTCTCGCCCTCAGTTTCAGCCCCTCTGTTTCTGCCCCTCTGTTTCTCGCCCACTGTTTCTCGTCCTCTGTTTCAGCCCCTCTGTTTCAGCCCCTCTGTTTCAGCCCCTCTGTTTCAGCCCCTCTGTTTCTCGCCCTCAGTTTCTCGCCCTCTGTTTCTGGCCCTCTGTTTCTCGCCCTCTGTTTCAGCCCCTCTGTTTAAGCAGCTCTGTTTCTCGCCCTCTGTTTCTCGCCCTCTGTTTCAGCCCCTCTGTTTCAGCCCCTCTGTTTCTCGCCCTCTGTTTCTCGCCCACTGTTTCTCGCCCTCTGTTTCAGCCCCTCTGTTTCAGCCCCTCTGTTTCAGCCCCTCTGTTTCAGCCCCTCTGTTTCTCGCCCTCTGTTTCTCGCCCTCTGTTTCTTGCCCTCTGTTTCTCGCTCTCTGTTTCTCGCCCTCTGTTTCTCGCCCTCTGTTTCAGCCCCTCTGTTTCTCGCCCTCTGTTTCAGCCCCTCTGTTTCTCGCCCTCTGTTTCTCGCCCACTGTTTCTCGCCCTCTGTTTCAGCCCCTCTGTTTCAGCCCCTCTGTTTCTCGCCCCCTGTTTCTCGCCCACTGTTTCTCGCCCTCTGTTTCAGCACCTCTGTTTCAGCCCCTCTGTTTCAGCCCCTCTGTTTCAGCCCCTCTGCTTCTCGCCCTCTGTTTCTCGCCCTCTGTTTCTTGCCCTCTGTTTCTCGCTCTCTGTTTCTCGCCCTCTGTTTCAGCCCCTCTGTTTCAGCCCCTCTGTTTCAGCCCCTCTGTTTCTCGCCTTCTGTTTCTCGCCCTCTGTTTCTCGCCCTCAGTTTCAGCCCCTCTGTTTCAGCCCCTTTGTTTCAGCCCCTCTGTTTCTGCCCCTCTGTTTCTCGCCCACTGTTTCTCGTCCTCTGTTTCAGCCCCTCTGTTTCAGCCCCTCTGTTTCAGCCCCTCTGTTTCAGCCCCTCTGTTTCTCGCCCTCTGTTTCTCGCCCTCTGTTTCTCGCCCTCTGTTTCAGCCCCTCTGTTTCTCGCTCTCTGTTTCTCGCCCTCTGTTTCTCGCCCTCTGTTTCAGCCCCTCTGTTTCAGCCTCTCAGTTTCAGCCCCTCTGTTTCTCCCCCTCTGTTTCAGCACCTCTGTTTCTCGCCCTCTCTTTCAGCCCCTCTCTTTCTCGCCCACTGTTGCAGACCCTGTGTATCTCGCCCTCTGTTTCAGCCCCTCTGTTTCAGCCCCTCTGTTTCAGCCCCTCTGTTTCAGCCCCTCTGTTTCTCGCCATCTGTTTCAGCCCCTCTGTTTCAGCCCCTCTGTTTCTCGCCCTCTGTTTCAGCCCCTCTGTTTCAGCCCCTCTGTTTCAGCCCCTCCGTTTCAGCACCTCTGTTTCTCGCCCTTTGTTTCTCGCCCTCTGTTTCAGCCCCTCTGTTTCAGTCCCTCTGTTTCAGCCCCTCTGTTTGTGCCCCTCTGTTTCAGCCCCTCTGTTTCACGCCCTCTGTTTCAGCCCCTCTGTTTCAGCCCCTCTGTTTCTCGCCCTCTGTTTCAGCCCCTCTGTTTCAGCCCCTCTGTATCAGCCCCTCTGTTTCAGCCCCTCTGTTTCTCGCCCTCTTTTTGTCGCCCTCTGTTTCAGCCCCTCTGTTTCAGCCCCTCTGTTTCAGCCCCACTGTTTCTCGCCCTCTGCTTCTCGCTCTCTGTTTCTCGCCCTCTGTTTCTCGCCCTCTGTTTCAGTCCCTCTGTTTCAGCCCCTCTGTTTCAGCCCCTCTGTTTCCGCCCCTCTGTTTCTCGCCGTCTGTTTCTTTCCCTCTGTTTCTCGCCCTCTGTTTCTCTTTCTCTGTTTCTCGCCCTCTGTTTCAGCCCCTCTGTTTCAGCCCCTCTGTTTCAGCCCCTCTGTTTCTCGCCCTCTGTTTCATCCCCTCTGTTTCAGCCCCTCTGTTTCTCGCCCTCAGTTTCAGCCCCTCTGTTTCAGCCCCTCTGTTTCAGCCACTCTGTTTCAGCCCCTCTGTTTCTCGCCCTCTGTTTCTCGCCCTCTGTTCCAGCCCCTCTGTTTCAGCCCCTCTGTTACAGCCCCTCTGTTTCTCGCCCTCTGTTTCTCGCCCTCTGTTTCTCGCCCTCTGTTTCTCGCTCTCTGTTTCTCGCCCTCTGTTTCTCGCCCTCTGTTTCAGCCCCTCTGTTTCAGCCCCTCTGTTTCAGCCCCTCTGTTTCAGCCCCTCTGTTTCAGCCCCTCTGTTTCTCGCCCTCTGTTTCAGACCTTCTGTTTCAGCCCCTCAGTATCAGCCCCTCTCTTTCAGCCCCTCTGTTTCTCGCCCTCTGTTTCTCGCCCTCTGTTTCTGGCCCTCTGTTTCTCGCCCACTGTTTCAGCCCCTCTGTTTCAGCCCCACTGTATCAGCCCATCTATTTCAGCCCCTCTGTTTCAGCCCCTCTGTTTCAGCCCCTCTGTTTCAGACCCTACGTTTCTCGCCCTCTGTTTCTCGCCCTCTGTTTCTCGCCCTCTGTTTCATCCCCTCTGTTTCTCGCCCACTGTTTCAGCCCCTCTGTTTCTCGCCATCTGTTTCAGCCCCTCTGTTTCAGCCCCTCTGTTTCTCGACCTCTGTTTCAGCCCCTCTGTTTCAGCCCCTCTGTTTCAGCCCCTCTGATTCAGCCCCTCTGTTTCTCGCCCTCTGTTTCTCGCCCTCTGTTTCAGCCCCTCTGTTTCAGCCCCTCTGTTTCAGCCCCTCTGTTTCTCGCCCTCTGTTTCTCGCCCTCTGTTTCTCGCCCTCTGTTTCTCGATCTCTGTTTCTCGCCCTCTGTTTCTCGCCCTCTGTTTCAGCCCCTCTGTTTCAGCCCCTCTGTTTCAGCCCCTCTGTTTCAGCCCCTCTGTTTCAACCCCTCTGTTTCTCGCCCTCTGTTTCTCGCCCTCTGTTTCAGACGCTCTGTTTCTCGCTCTCTGATTCTCGCCCTCTGTTTCTCGCCCTCTGTTTCAGCCCCACTGTTTCAGCGCCTCTGTTTCAGCCCCTCTGTTTCTCTCCCTTTGTTTCTCGCCCACTGTTTCTCGCCCTCTGTTTCAGCCCCTCTGTTTCAGCCCCTCTGTTTCAGCCCCTCTGTTTCAGCCCCTCTGTTTCTCGCCCTCTGTTTCTCGCCCTCTGTTTCTTGCCCTCTGTTTCTCGCTCTCTGCTTCTCGCCCTCTGTTTCTCGCCCTCTGTTTCAGCCCCTCTGTTTCAGCCCCTCTGTTTCAGCCCCTCTGTTTCTCGCCCTCTGTTTCAGCTCCTCTGTTTCTCGCCCTCTGTTTCTCGCCCACTGTTTCTCGCCCGCTGTTTCAGCCCCTCTGTTTCAGCCCCTCTGTTTCAGCCACTCTGTTTCACCCCCTCTGTTTCTCGCCCTCTGTTTCTCGCCCTCTGTTCCAGCCCCTCTGTTTCAGCCCCTCTGTTTCAGCCCCACTGTTTCTCGCCCTCTGTTTCTCGCCCTCTGTTTCTCGCCCTCTGTTTCTCGCTCTCTGTTTCTCGCCCTCTGTTTCTCGCCCTCTGTTTCAGCCCCTCTGTTTCAGCCCCTCTGTTTCAGCCCCTCTGTTTCAGCCCCTCTGTTTCAGCCCCTCTGTTTCTCGCCCTCTGTTTCAGGCCCTCTGTTTCAGCCCCTCAGTATCAGCCCCTCTCTTTCAGCCCCTCTGTTTCTCGCCCTCTGTTTCTCGCCCTCTGTTTCTCGCCCTCTGTTTCTCGCCCACTGTTTCAGCCCCTCTGTTTCAGCCCCACTGTATCAGCCCATCTGTTTCAGCCCCTCTGTTTCAGCCCCTCTGTTTCAGCCCCTCGGTTTCTCGCCCTCTGTTTCTCGCCCACTGTTTCTCGCCCTCTGTTTCATCCCCTCTGTTTCTCGCCCACTGTTTCAGCCCCTCTGTTTCTCGCCATCTGTTTCAGCCCCTCTGTTTCTCGCCCTCTGTTTCAGCCCCTCTGTTTCAGTCCCTCTGTTTCAGCCCCTCTGTTTGTGCCCCTCTGTTTCAGCCCCTCTGTTTCACGCCCTCTGTTTCAGCCCCTCTGTTTCAGCCCCTCTGTTTCAGCCCCTCTGTTTCAGCCCCTCTGTTTCTCGCCCTCTGTTTCTCGCCCTCTGTTTCTTGCCCTCTGTTTCTCGCTCTCTGTTTCTCGCCCTCTGTTTCAGCCCCTCTGTTTCAGCCCCTCTGTTTCAGCCCCTCTGTTTCTCGCCCTTTGTTTCTCGCCCTCTGTTTCTCGCCCTCAGTTTCAGCCCCTCTGTTTCTGCCCCTCTGTTTCTCGCTCACTGTTTCTCGTCCTCTGTTTCAGCCCCTCTGTTTCAGCCCCTCTGTTTCAGCCCCTCTGTTTCAGCCCCTCTGTTTCTCGCCCTCAGTTTCTCGCCCTCTGTTTCTGGCCCTCTGTTTCTCGCCCTCTGTTTCAGCCCCTCTGTTTAAGCAGCTCTGTTTCTCGCCCTCTGTTTCTCGCCCTCTGTTTCAGCCCCTCTGTTTCAGCCTCTCAGTTTCAGCCCCCGAGTTTCTCCCCCTCTGTTTCAGCACCTCTGTTTCTCGCCCTCTCTTTCAGCCCCTCTCTTTCTCGCCCACTGTTGCAGACCCTCTGTATCTCGCCCTCTGTTTCAGCCCCTCTGTTTCAGCCCCTCTGTTTCAGCCCCTCTGTTTCAGCCCCTCTGTTTCTCGCCATCTGTTTCAGCCCCTCTGTTTCAGCCCCTCTGTTTCTCGCCCTCTGTTTCAGCCCCTCTGTTTCAGCCCCTCTGCTTCAGCCCCTCTGTTTCAGCACCTCTGTTTCTCGCCCTTTGTTTCTCGCCCTCTGTTTCAGCCCCTCTGTTTCAGCCCCTCTGTTTCAGCCCCTCTGTTTCAGCACCTCTGTTTCTCGATCTCTGTTTCTCGCCATCTGTTTCTCGCCCTCTGTTCCTCGCCCTTTGTTTCTCGCCCACTGTTTCAGCCCCTCTGTTTCAGCCCCACTGTATCAGCCCATCTGTTTCAGCCCCTCTGTTTCAGCCCCTCTGTTTCAGCCCCTCTGTTTCAGCCCCTCTGTTTCTCGCCCTCTGTTTCTCTTTCTCTGTTTCTCGCCCTCTGTTTCATCCCCTCTGTTTCTCGCCCACTGTTTCAGCCCCTCTGTTTCTCGCCATCTGTTTCAGCCCCTCTGTTTCAGCCCCTCTGTTTCTCGCCCTCTGTTTCAGCCCCTCTGTTTCAGCCCCTCTGTTTCAGCCCCTCTGTTTCAGCCCCTCTGTTTCAGCCCCTCTGTTTCTCGCCCTCTGTTTCTCGCCCTCTGTTTCAGCCCCTCTGTTTCAGCCCCTCTGTTTCAGCCCCTCTGTTTCTCGCCCTCTGTTTCTCGCCCTCTGTTTCTCGCCCTCTGTTTCTCGATCTCTGTTTCTCGCCCTCTGTTTCTCGCCCTCTGTTTCAGCCCCTCTGTTTCAGCCCCTCTGTTTCAGCCCCTCTGTTTCTCGCCCTCTGTTTCAGGCCCTCTGTTTCAGCCCCTCAGTATCAGCCCCTCTCTTTCAGCCCCTCTGTTTCTCGCCCTCTGTTTCTCGCCCTCTGTTTCTCGCCCTCTGTTTCTCGCCCACTGTTTCAGCCCCTCTGTTTCAGCCCCACTGTATCAGCCCATCTGTTTCAGCCCCTCTGTTTCAGCCCCTCTGTTTCAGCCCCTCGGTTTCTCGCCCTCTGTTTCTCGCCCACTGTTTCTCGCCCTCTGTTTCAGCCGCTCTGTTTCTCGCCCTCTGTTTCAGCCCCTCTGTTTCAGTCCCTCTGTTTCAGCCCCTCTGTTTGTGCCCCTCTGTTTCAGCCCCTCTGTTTCACGCCCTCTGTTTCAGCCCCTCTGTTTCAGCCCCTCTGTTTCAGCCCCTCTGTTTCAGCCCCTCTGTTTCTCGCCCTCTGTTTCTCGCCCTCTGTTTCTTGCCCTCTGTTTCTCGCTCTCTGTTTCTCGCCCTCTGTTTCAGCCCCTCTGTTTCAGCCCCTCTGTTTCAGCCCCTCTGTTTCTCGCCCTTTGTTTCTCGCCCTCTGTTTCTCGCCCTCAGTTTCAGCCCCTCTGTTTCTGCCCCTCTGTTTCTCGCCCACTGTTTCTCGTCCTCTGTTTCAGCCCCTCTGTTTCAGCCCCTCTGTTTCAGCCCCTCTGTTTCAGCCCCTCTGTTTCTCGCCCTCAGTTTCTCGCCCTCTGTTTCTGGCCCTCTGTTTCTCGCCCTCTGTTTCAGCCCCTCTGTTTAAGCAGCTCTGTTTCTCGCCCTCTGTTTCTCGCCCTCTGTTTCAGCCCCTCTGTTTCAGCCTCTCAGTTTCAGCCCCCGAGTTTCTCCCCCTCTGTTTCAGCACCTCTGTTTCTCGCCCTCTCTTTCAGCCCCTCTCTTTCTCGCCCACTGTTGCAGACCCTCTGTATCTCGCCCTCTGTTTCAGCCCCTCTGTTTCAGCCCCTCTGTTTTAGCCCCTCTGTTTCAGCCCCTCTGTTTCTCGCCATCTGTTTCTGCCCCTCTGTTTCAGCCCCTCTGTTTCTCGCCCTCTGTTTCAGCCCCTCTGTTTCAGCCCTTCTGTTTCTCGACCTCTGTTTCAGCCCCTCTGTTTCAGCCCCTCTGTTTCAGCCCCTCTGATTCAGCCCCTCTGTTTCTCGCCCTCTGTTTCTCGCCCTCTGTTTCAGCCCCTCTGTTTCAGCCCCTCTGTTTCAGCCCCTCTGTTTCTCGCCCTCTGTTTCTCGCCCTCTGTTTCTCGCCCTCTGTTTCTCGATCTCTGTTTCTCGCCCTCTGTTTCTCGCCCTCTGTTTCAGCCCCTCTGTTTCAGCCCCTCTGTTTCAGCCCCTCTGTTTCAGCCCCTCTGTTTCAGCCCCTCTGTTTCTCGCCCTCTGTTTCTCGCCCTCTGTTTCAGCCCCTCTGTTTCAGCCCCTCTGTTTCAGCCCCTCTGTTTCAGCCCCTCTGTTTCAGCCCCTCTGTTTCAGCCCCTCTGTTTCTCGCCCTCTGTTTCTCGCCCTCTGTTTCAGCCCCTCTGTTTCAGCCCCTCTGTTTCAGCCCCTCTGTTTCAGCCCCTCTGTTTCTCGCCCTTTGTTTCTCGCCCACTGTTTCTCGCCCTCTGTTTCAGCCCCTCTGTTTCAGCCCCTCTGTTTCAGCCCCTCTGTTTCAGCCCCTCTGTTTCTCGCCCTCTGTTTCTCGCCCTCTGTTTCTTGCCCTCTGTTTCTCGCTCTCTGCTTCTCGCCCTCTGTTTCTCGCCCTCTGTTTCAGCCCCTCTGTTTCAGCCCCTCTGTTTCAGCCCCTCTGTTTCTCGCCCTCTGTTTCAGCTCCTCTGTTTCTCGCCCTCTGTTTCTCGCCCACTGTTTCTCGCCCGCTGTTTCAGCCCCTCTGTTTCAGCCCCTCTGTTTCAGCCACTCTGTTTCACCCCCTCTGTTTCTCGCCCTCTGTTTCTCGCCCTCTGTTCCAGCCCCTCTGTTTCAGCCCCTCTGTTTCAGCCCCACTGTTTCTCGCCCTCTGTTTCTCGCCCTCTGTTTCTCGCCCTCTGTTTCTCGCTCTCTGTTTCTCGCCCTCTGTTTCTCGCCCTCTGTTTCAGCCCCTCTGTTTCAGCCCCTCTGTTTCAGCCCCTCTGTTTCAGCCCCTCTGTTTCAGCCCCTCTGTTTCTCGCCCTCTGTTTCAGGCCCTCTGTTTCAGCCCCTCAGTATCAGCCCCTCTCTTTCAGCCCCTCTGTTTCTCGCCCTCTGTTTCTCGCCCTCTGTTTCTCGCCCTCTGTTTCTCGCCCACTGTTTCAGCCCCTCTGTTTCAGCCCCACTGTATCAGCCCATCTGTTTCAGCCCCTCTGTTTCAGCCCCTCTGTTTCAGCCCCTCGGTTTCTCGCCCTCTGTTTCTCGCCCACTGTTTCTCGCCCTCTGTTTCATCCCCTCTGTTTCTCGCCCACTGTTTCAGCCCCTCTGTTTCTCGCCATCTGTTTCAGCCCCTCTGTTTCTCGCCCACTGTTTCAGCCCCTCTGTTAGAGTCCCTCTGTTTCAGCCCCTCTGTTTGTGCCCCTCTGTTTCAGCCCCTCTGTTTCACGCCCTCTGTTTCAGCCCCTCTGTTTCAGCCCCTCTGTTTCAGCCCCTCTGTTTCAGCCCCTCTGTTTCTCGCCCTCTGTTTCTCGCCCTCTGTTTCTTGCCCTCTGTTTCTCGCTCTCTGTTTCTCGCCCTCTGTTTCAGCCCCTCTGTTTCAGCCCCTCTGTTTCAGCCCCTCTGTTTCTCGCCCTTTGTTTCTCGCCCTCTGTTTCTCGCCCTCAGTTTCAGCCCCTCTGTTTCTGCCCCTCTGTTTCTCGCTCACTGTTTCTCGTCCTCTGTTTCAGCCCCTCTGTTTCAGCCCCTCTGTTTCAGCCCCTCTGTTTCAGCCCCTCTGTTTCTCGCCCTCAGTTTCTCGCCCTCTGTTTCTGGCCCTCTGTTTCTCGCCCTCTGTTTCAGCCCCTCTGTTTAAGCAGCTCTGTTTCTCGCCCTCTGTTTCTCGCCCTCTGTTTCAGCCCCTCTGTTTCAGCCTCTCAGTTTCAGCCCCCGAGTTTCTCCCCCTCTGTTTCAGCACCTCTGTTTCTCGCCCTCTCTTTCAGCCCCTCTCTTTCTCGCCCACTGTTGCAGACCCTCTGTATCTCGCCCTCTGTTTCAGCCCCTCTGTTTCAGCCCCTCTGTTTCAGCCCCTCTGTTTCAGCCCCTCTGTTTCTCGCCATCTGTTTCAGCCCCTCTGTTTCAGCCCCTCTGTTTCTCGCCCTCTGTTTCAGCCCCTCTGTTTCAGCCCCTCTGCTTCAGCCCCTCTGTTTCAGCACCTCTGTTTCTCGCCCTTTGTTTCTCGCCCTCTGTTTCAGCCCCTCTGTTTCAGCCCCTCTGTTTCAGCCCCTCTGTTTCAGCACCTCTGTTTCTCGATCTCTGTTTCTCGCCATCTGTTTCACGCCCTCTGTTCCTCGCCCTTTGTTTCTCGCCCACTGTTTCAGCCCCTCTGTTTCAGCCCCACTGTATCAGCCCATCTGTTTCAGCCCCTCTGTTTCAGCCCCTCTGTTTCAGCCCCTCTGTTTCAGCCCCTCTGTTTCTCGCCCTCTGTTTCTCTTTCTCTGTTTCTCGCCCTCTGTTTCATCCCCTCTGTTTCTCGCCCACTGTTTCAGCCCCTCTGTTTCTCGCCATCTGTTTCAGCCCCTCTGTTTCAGCCCCTCTGTTTCTCGCCCTCTGTTTCAGCCCCTCTGTTTCAGCCCCTCTGTTTCAGCCCCTCTGTTTCAGCCCCTCTGTTTCAGCCCCTCTGTTTCTCGCCCTCTGTTTCTCGCCCTCTGTTTCAGCCCCTCTGTTTCAGCCCCTCTGTTTCAGCCCCTCTGTTTCTCGCCCTCTGTTTCTCGCCCTCTGTTTCTCGCCCTCTGTTTCTCGATCTCTGTTTCTCGCCCTCTGTTTCTCGCCCTCTGTTTCAGCCCCTCTGTTTCAGCCCCTCTGTTTCAGCCCCTCTGTTTCTCGCCCTCTGTTTCAGGCCCTCTGTTTCAGCCCCTCAGTATCAGCCCCTCTCTTTCAGCCCCTCTGTTTCTCGCCCTCTGTTTCTCGCCCTCTGTTTCTCGCCCTCTGTTTCTCGCCCACTGTTTCAGCCCCTCTGTTTCAGCCCCACTGTATCAGCCCATCTGTTTCAGCCCCTCTGTTTCAGCCCCTCTGTTTCAGCCCCTCGGTTTCTCGCCCTCTGTTTCTCGCCCACTGTTTCTCGCCCTCTGTTTCAGCCGCTCTGTTTCTCGCCCTCTGGTTCAGCCCCTCTGTTTCAGTCCCTCTGTTTCAGCCCCTCTGTTTGTGCCCCTCTGTTTCAGCCCCTCTGTTTCACGCCCTCTGTTTCAGCCCCTCTGTTTCAGCCCCTCTGTTTCAGCCCCTCTGTTTCAGCCCCTCTGTTTCTCGCCCTCTGTTTCTCGCCCTCTGTTTCTTGCCCTCTGTTTCTCGCTCTCTGTTTCTCGCCCTCTGTTTCAGCCCCTCTGTTTCAGCCCCTCTGTTTCAGCCCCTCTGTTTCTCGCCCTTTGTTTCTCGCCCTCTGTTTCTCGCCCTCAGTTTCAGCCCCTCTGTTTCTGCCCCTCTGTTTCTCGCCCACTGTTTCTCGTCCTCTGTTTCAGCCCCTCTGTTTCAGCCCCTCTGTTTCAGCCCCTCTGTTTCTCGCCCTCAGTTTCTCGCCCTCTGTTTCTGGCCCTCTGTTTCTCGCCCTCTGTTTCAGCCCCTCTGTTTAAGCAGCTCTGTTTCTCGCCCTCTGTTTCTCGCCCTCTGTTTCAGCCCCTCTGTTTCAGCCCCTCTGTTTCTCGCCCTCTGTTTCTCGCCCACTGTTTCTCGCCCTCTGTTTCAGCCCCTCTGTTTCAGCCCCTCTGTTTCAGCCCCTCTGTTTCAGCCCCTCTGTTTCTCGCCCTCTGTTTCTCGCCCTCTGTTTCTTGCCCTCTGTTTCTCGCTCTCTGTTTCTCGCCCTCTGTTTCTCGCCCTCTGTTTCAGCCCCTCTGTTTCTCGCCCTCTGTTTCAGCCCCTCTGTTTCTCGCCCTCTGTTTCTCGCCCACTGTTTCTCGCCCTCTGTTTCAGCCCCTCTGTTTCAGCCCCTCTGTTTCTCGCCCCCTGTTTCTCGCCCACTGTTTCTCGCCCTCTGTTTCAGCACCTCTGTTTCAGCCCCTCTGTTTCAGCCCCTCTGTTTCAGCCCCTCTGCTTCTCGCCCTCTGTTTCTCGCCCTCTGTTTCTTGCCCTCTGTTTCTCGCTCTCTGTTTCTCGCCCTCTGTTTCAGCCCCTCTGTTTCAGCCCCTCTGTTTCAGCCCCTCTGTTTCTCGCCCTCTGTTTCTCGCCCTCTGTTTCTCGCCCTCAGTTTCAGCCCCTCTGTTTCAGCCCCTTTGTTTCAGCCCCTCTGTTTCTGCCCCTCTGTTTCTCGCCCACTGTTTCTCGTCCTCTGTTTCAGCCCCTCTGTTTCAGCCCCTCTGTTTCAGCCCCTCTGTTTCAGCCCCTCTGTTTCTCGCCCTCTGTTTCTCGCCCTCTGTTTCTCGCCCTCTGTTTCAGCCCCTCTGTTTCTCGCTCTCTGTTTCTCGCCCTCTGTTTCTCGCCCTCTGTTTCAGCCCCTCTGTTTCAGCCTCTCAGTTTCAGCCCCTCTGTTTCTCCCCCTCTGTTTCAGCACCTCTGTTTCTCGCCCTCTCTTTCAGCCCCTCTCTTTCTCGCCCACTGTTGCAGACCCTGTGTATCTCGCCCTCTGTTTCAGCCCCTCTGTTTCAGCCCCTCTGTTTCAGCCCCTCTGTTTCAGCCCCTCTGTTTCTCGCCATCTGTTTCAGCCCCTCTGTTTCAGCCCCTCTGTTTCTCGCCCTCTGTTTCAGCCCCTCTGTTTCAGCCCCTCTGTTTCAGCCCCTCCGTTTCAGCACCTCTGTTTCTCGCCCTTTGTTTCTCGCCCTCTGTTTCAGCCCCTCTGTTTCAGTCCCTCTGTTTCAGCCCCTCTGTTTGTGCCCCTCTGTTTCAGCCCCTCTGTTTCAGCCCCTCTGTTTCTCGCCCTCTGTTTCAGCCCCTCTGTTTCAGCCCCTCTGTATCAGCCCCTCTGTTTCAGCCCCTCTGTTTCTCGCCCTCTTTTTGTCGCCCTCTGTTTCAGCCCCTCTGTTTCAGCCCCTCTGTTTCAGCCCCACTGTTTCTCGCCCTCTGCTTCTCGCTCTCTGTTTCTCGCCCTCTGTTTCTCGCCCTCTGTTTCAGTCCCTCTGTTTCAGCCCCTCTGTTTCAGCCCCTCTGTTTCCGCCCCTCTGTTTCTCGCCGTCTGTTTCTTTCCCTCTGTTTCTCGCCCTCTGTTTCTCTTTCTCTGTTTCTCGCCCTCTGTTTCAGCCCCTCTGTTTCAGCCCCTCTGTTTCAGCCCCTCTGTTTCTCGCCCTCTGTTTCATCCCCTCTGTTTCAGCCCCTCTGTTTCTCGCCCTCAGTTTCAGCCCCTCTGTTTCAGCCCCTCTGTTTCAGCCACTCTGTTTCAGCCCCTCTGTTTCTCGCCCTCTGTTTCTCGCCCTCTGTTCCAGCCCCTCTGTTTCAGCCCCTCTGTTTCAGCCCCTCTGTTTCTCGCCCTCTGTTTCTCGCCCTCTGTTTCTCGCCCTCTGTTTCTCGCTCTCTGTTTCTCGCCCTCTGTTTCTCGCCCTCTGTTTCAGCCCCTCTGTTTCAGCCCCTCTGTTTCAGCCCCTCTGTTTCAGCCCCTCTGTTTCAGCCCCTCTGTTTCTCGCCCTCTGTTTCAGACCTTCTGTTTCAGCCCCTCAGTATCAGCCCCTCTCTTTCAGCCCCTCTGTTTCTCGCCCTCTGTTTCTCGCCCTCTGTTTCTGGCCCTCTGTTTCTCGCCCACTGTTTCAGCCCCTCTGTTTCAGCCCCACTGTATCAGCCCATCTATTTCAGCCCCTCTGTTTCAGCCCCTCTGTTTCAGCCCCTCTGTTTCAGACCCTACGTTTCTCGCCCTCTGTTTTTCGCCCTCTGTTTCTCGCCCTCTGTTTCATCCCCTCTGTTTCTCGCCCACTGTTTCAGCCCCTCTGTTTCTCGCCATCTGTTTCAGCCCCTCTGTTTCAGCCCCTCTGTTTCTCGACCTCTGTTTCAGCCCCTCTGTTTCAGCCCCTCTGTTTCAGCCCCTCTGATTCAGCCCCTCTGTTTCTCGCCCTCTGTTTCTCGCCCTCTGTTTCAGCCCCTCTGTTTCAGCCCCTCTGTTTCAGCCCCTCTGTTTCTCGCCCTCTGTTTCTCGCCCTCTGTTTCTCGCCCTCTGTTTCTCGATCTCTGTTTCTCGCCCTCTGTTTCTCGCCCTCTGTTTCAGCCCCTCTGTTTCAGCCCCTCTGTTTCAGCCCCTCTGTTTCAGCCCCTCTGTTTCAACCCCTCTGTTTCTCGCCCTCTGTTTCTCGCCCTCTGTTTCAGACGCTCTGTTTCTCGCTCTCTGATTCTCGCCCTCTGTTTCTCGCCCTCTGTTTCAGCCCCACTGTTTCAGCGCCTCTGTTTCAGCCCCTCTGTTTCTCTCCCTTTGTTTCTCGCCCACTGTTTCTCGCCCTCTGTTTCAGCCCCTCTGTTTCAGCCCCTCTGTTTCAGCCCCTCTGTTTCAGCCCCTCTGTTTCTCGCCCTCTGTTTCTCGCCCTCTGTTTCTTGCCCTCTGTTTCTCGCTCTCTGCTTCTCGCCCTCTGTTTCTCGCCCTCTGTTTCAGCCCCTCTGTTTCAGCCCCTCTGTTTCAGCCCCTCTGTTTCTCGCCCTCTGTTTCAGCTCCTCTGTTTCTCGCCCTCTGTTTCTCGCCCACTGTTTCTCGCCCGCTGTTTCAGCCCCTCTGTTTCAGCCCCTCTGTTTCAGCCACTCTGTTTCACCCCCTCTGTTTCTCGCCCTCTGTTTCTCGCCCTCTGTTCCAGCCCCTCTGTTTCAGCCCCTCTGTTTCAGCCCCACTGTTTCTCGCCCTCTGTTTCTCGCCCTCTGTTTCTCGCCCTCTGTTTCTCGCTCTCTGTTTCTCGCCCTCTGTTTCTCGCCCTCTGTTTCAGCCCCTCTGTTTCAGCCCCTCTGTTTCAGCCCCTCTGTTTCAGCCCCTCTGTTTCAGCCCCTCTGTTTCTCGCCCTCTGTTTCAGGCCCTCTGTTTCAGCCCCTCAGTATCAGCCCCTCTCTTTCAGCCCCTCTGTTTCTCGCCCTCTGTTTCTCGCCCTCTGTTTCTCGCCCTCTGTTTCTCGCCCACTGTTTCAGCCCCTCTGTTTCAGCCCCACTGTATCAGCCCATCTGTTTCAGCCCCTCTGTTTCAGCCCCTCTGTTTCAGCCCCTCGGTTTCTCGCCCTCTGTTTCTCGCCCACTGTTTCTCGCCCTCTGTTTCATCCCCTCTGTTTCTCGCCCACTGTTTCAGCCCCTCTGTTTCTCGCCATCTGTTTCAGCCCCTCTGTTTCTCGCCCTCTGTTTCAGCCCCTCTGTTTCAGTCCCTCTGTTTCAGCCCCTCTGTTTGTGCCCCTCTGTTTCAGCCCCTCTGTTTCACGCCCTCTGTTTCAGCCCCTCTGTTTCAGCCCCTCTGTTTCAGCCCCTCTGTTTCAGCCCCTCTGTTTCTCGCCCTCTGTTTCTCGCCCTCTGTTTCTTGCCCTCTGTTTCTCGCTCTCTGTTTCTCGCCCTCTGTTTCAGCCCCTCTGTTTCAGCCCCTCTGTTTCAGCCCCTCTGTTTCTCGCCCTTTGTTTCTCGCCCTCTGTTTCTCGCCCTCAGTTTCAGCCCCTCTGTTTCTGCCCCTCTGTTTCTCGCTCACTGTTTCTCGTCCTCTGTTTCAGCCCCTCTGTTTCAGCCCCTCTGTTTCAGCCCCTCTGTTTCAGCCCCTCTGTTTCTCGCCCTCAGTTTCTCGCCCTCTGTTTCTGGCCCTCTGTTTCTCGCCCTCTGTTTCAGCCCCTCTGTTTAAGCAGCTCTGTTTCTCGCCCTCTGTTTCTCGCCCTCTGTTTCAGCCCCTCTGTTTCAGCCTCTCAGTTTCAGCCCCCGAGTTTCTCCCCCTCTGTTTCAGCACCTCTGTTTCTCGCCCTCTCTTTCAGCCCCTCTCTTTCTCGCCCACTGTTGCAGACCCTCTGTATCTCGCCCTCTGTTTCAGCCCCTCTGTTTCAGCCCCTCTGTTTCAGCCCCTCTGTTTCAGCCCCTCTGTTTCTCGCCATCTGTTTCAGCCCCTCTGTTTCAGCCCCTCTGTTTCTCGCCCTCTGTTTCAGCCCCTCTGTTTCAGCCCCTCTGCTTCAGCCCCTCTGTTTCAGCACCTCTGTTTCTCGCCCTTTGTTTCTCGCCCTCTGTTTCAGCCCCTCTGTTTCAGCCCCTCTGTTTCAGCCCCTCTGTTTCAGCACCTCTGTTTCTCGATCTCTGTTTCTCGCCATCTGTTTCTCGCCCTCTGTTCCTCGCCCTTTGTTTCTCGCCCACTGTTTCAGCCCCTCTGTTTCAGCCCCACTGTATCAGCCCATCTGTTTCAGCCCCTCTGTTTCAGCCCCTCTGTTTCAGCCCCTCTGTTTCAGCCCCTCTGTTTCTCGCCCTCTGTTTCTCTTTCTCTGTTTCTCGCCCTCTGTTTCATCCCCTCTGTTTCTCGCCCACTGTTTCAGCCCCTCTGTTTCTCGCCATCTGTTTCAGCCCCTCTGTTTCAGCCCCTCTGTTTCTCGCCCTCTGTTTCAGCCCCTCTGTTTCAGCCCCTCTGTTTCAGCCCCTCTGTTTCAGCCCCTCTGTTTCTCGCCCTCTGTTTCTCGCCCTCTGTTTCAGCCCCTCTGTTTCAGCCCCTCTGTTTCAGCCCCTCTGTTTCTCGCCCTCTGTTTCTCGCCCTCTGTTTCTCGCCCTCTGTTTCTCGATCTCTGTTTCTCGCCCTCTGTTTCTCGCCCTCTGTTTCAGCCCCTCTGTTTCAGCCCCTCTGTTTCAGCCCCTCTGTTTCTCGCCCTCTGTTTCAGGCCCTCTGTTTCAGCCCCTCAGTATCAGCCCCTCTCTTTCAGCCCCTCTGTTTCTCGCCCTCTGTTTCTCGCCCTCTGTTTCTCGCCCTCTGTTTCTCGCCCACTGTTTCAGCCCCTCTGTTTCAGCCCCACTGTATCAGCCCATCTGTTTCAGCCCCTCTGTTTCAGCCCCTCTGTTTCAGCCCCTCGGTTTCTCGCCCTCTGTTTCTCGCCCACTGTTTCTCGCCCTCTGTTTCAGCCGCTCTGTTTCTCGCCCTCTGTTTCAGCCCCTCTGTTTCAGTCCCTCTGTTTCAGCCCCTCTGTTTGTGCCCCTCTGTTTCAGCCCCTCTGTTTCACGCCCTCTGTTTCAGCCCCTCTGTTTCAGCCCCTCTGTTTCAGCCCCTCTGTTTCAGCCCCTCTGTTTCTCGCCCTCTGTTTCTCGCCCTCTGTTTCTTGCCCTCTGTTTCTCGCTCTCTGTTTCTCGCCCTCTGTTTCAGCCCCTCTGTTTCAGCCCCTCTGTTTCAGCCCCTCTGTTTCTCGCCCTTTGTTTCTCGCCCTCTGTTTCTCGCCCTCAGTTTCAGCCCCTCTGTTTCTGCCCCTCTGTTTCTCGCCCACTGTTTCTCGTCCTCTGTTTCAGCCCCTCTGTTTCAGCCCCTCTGTTTCAGCCCCTCTGTTTCAGCCCCTCTGTTTCTCGCCCTCAGTTTCTCGCCCTCTGTTTCTGGCCCTCTGTTTCTCGCCCTCTGTTTCAGCCCCTCTGTTTAAGCAGCTCTGTTTCTCGCCCTCTGTTTCTCGCCCTCTGTTTCAGCCCCTCTGTTTCAGCCTCTCAGTTTCAGCCCCCGAGTTTCTCCCCCTCTGTTTCAGCACCTCTGTTTCTCGCCCTCTCTTTCAGCCCCTCTCTTTCTCGCCCACTGTTGCATACCCTCTGTATCTCGCCCTCTGTTTCAGCCCCTCTGTTTCAGCCCCTCTGTTTCAGCCCCTCTGTTTCAGCCCCTCTGTTTCTCGCCATCTGTTTCTGCCCCTCTGTTTCAGCCCCTCTGTTTCTCGCCCTCTGTTTCAGCCCCTCTGTTTCAGCCCCTCTGCTTCAGCCCCTCTGTTTCAGCACCTCTGTTTCTCGCCCTTTGTTTCTCGCCCTCTGTTTCAGCCCCTCTGTTTCAGCCCCTCTGTTTCAGCCCCTCTGTTTCAGCACCTCTGTTTCTCGATCTCTGTTTCTCGCCCTCTGTTTCTCGCCCTCTGTTCCTCGCCCTTTGTTTCTCGCCCACTGTTTCAGCCCCTCTGTTTCAGCCCCACTGTATCAGCCCATCTGTTTCAGCCCCTCTGTTTCAGCCCCTCTGTTTCAGCCCCTCTGTTTCAGCCCCTCTGTTTCTCGCCCTCTGTTTCTCTTTCTCTGTTTCTCGCCCTCTGTTTCATCCCCTCTGTTTCTCGCCCACTGTTTCAGCCCCTCTGTTTCTCGCCATCTGTTTCAGCCCCTCTGTTTCAGCCCCTCTGTTTCTCGCCCTCTGTTTCAGCCCCTCTGTTTCAGCCCCTCTGTTTCAGCCCCTCTGTTTCAGCCCCTCTGTTTCAGCCCCTCTGTTTCTCGCCCTCTGTTTCTCGCCCTCTGTTTCAGCCCCTCTGTTTCAGCCCCTCTGTTTCAGCCCCTCTGTTTCTCGCCCTCTGTTTCTCGCCCTCTGTTTCTCGCCCTCTGTTTCTCGATCTCTGTTTCTCGCCCTCTGTTTCTCGCCCTCTGTTTCAGCCCCTCTGTTTCAGCCCCTCTGTTTCAGCCCCTCTGTTTCAGCACCTCTGTTTCAGCCCCTCTGTTTCTCGCCCTCTGTTTCTCGCCCTCTGTTTCAGCCCCTCTGTTTCTCGCTTTTCTGTTTCTCGCCCTCTGTTTCTCGCCCTCTGTTTCAGCCCCTCTGTTTCAGCCCCTCTGTTTCAGCCCCTCTGTTTCTCGCCCTCTGTTTCTCGCCCACTGTTTCTCGCCCTCTGTTTCAGCCCCTCTGTTTCAGCCCCTCTGTTTCTCGCCCTCTGTTTCTCGCCCGCTGTTTCTCGCCCTCTGTTTCTCGCCCTCTGTTTCTCGCTCTTTGTTTCTCGCCCTCTGTTTCTCGCACTCTGTTTCAGCCCCTCTGTTTCAGCCCCTCTGTTTCAGCACCTCTGTTTCAACCCCTCTGTTTCAGCCCCTCTGTTTCAGCCCCTCTGTTTCTCGCCCTCTGTTTCTCGCCCTCAGTTTCTCGCCCTCTGTTTCTCGCTCTCTGTTTCTCGCCCTCTGTTTCTCGCCCTCTGTTTCAGCCCCTCTGTTTCAGCCCCTCTGTTTCAGCCCCTCTGTTTCTCGCCCTCTGTTTCTCGCCCACTGTTTCTCGCCCTCTGTTTCAGCCCCTATGTTTCAGCCCCTCTGTTTCAGCCCCTCTGTTTCAGCCCCTCTGTTTCAGCCCCTCTGTTTCTCGCCCTCTGTTTCATCCCCTCTGTTTCAGCCCCTCTGTTTCAGCTCCTCTGTTTCAGCCCCTCTGTTTCAGCCCCTCTGTTTCTCGCCCTCTGTTTCTCGCCCTCTGTTTCTCGCCCTCTGTTTCAGCCCCTCTGTTTCAGCCCCTCTGTTTCAGCCCCTCTGTTTCTCGCACTCTGTTTCTCGCCCTCTGTTTCTCGCCCACTGTTTCTCTCCCTCTGTTTCAGCCCCTCTGTTTCAGCCCCTCTGTTTCAGCCCCTCTGTTTCATCCCCTCTGTTTCTCGCCCTCTGTTTCATCCCCTCTGTTTCAGCCCCTCTGTTTCAGCTCCTCTGTTTCAGCCCCTCTGTTTCAGCCCCTCTGTTTCTCGCTCTCTGTTTCTCGCCCTCTGTTTCTCGCCCTCTGTTTCAGCCCCTCTGTTTCAGCCTCTCAGTTTCAGCCCCTCTGTTTCTCCCCCTCTGTTTCAGCACCTCTGTTTCTCGCCCTCTCTTTCAGCCCCTCTCTTTCTCGCCCACTGTTGCAGACCCTCTGTATCTCGCCCTCTGTTTCAGCCCCTCTGTTTCAGCCCCTCTGTTTCAGCCCCTCTGTTTCAGCCCCTCTGTTTCTCGCCATCTGTTTCAGCCCCTCTGTTTCAGCCCCTCTGTTTCTCGCCCTCTGTTTCAGCCCCTCTGTTTCAGCCCCTCTGCTTCAGCCCCTCTGTTTCAGCACGTCTGTTTCTCGCCCTTTGTTTCTCGCCCTCTGTTTCAGCCCCTCTGTTTCAGCCCCTCTGTTTCAGCCCCTCTGTTAGAGCACCTCTGTTTCTCGATCTCTGTTTCTCGCCCTCTGTTTCTCGCCCTCTGTTTCTCGCCCTTTGTTTCTCGCCCACTGTTTCAGCCCCTCTGTTTCAGCCCCACTGTATCAGCCCATCTGTGTCAGCCCCTCTGTTTCAGCCCCTCTGTTTCAGCCCCTCTGTTTCAGCCCCTCTGTTTCTCGCCCTCTGTTTCTCTTTCTCTGTTTCTCGCCCTCTGTTTCATCCCCTCTGTTTCTCGCCCACTGTTTCAGCCCCTCTGTTTCTCGCCATCTGTTTCAGCCCCTCTGTTTCAGCCCCTCTGTTTCTCGCCCTCTGTTTCAGCCCCTCTGTTTCAGCACCTCTGTTTCAGCCCCTCTGTTTCAGCCCCTCTGTTTCAGCCCCTCTGTTTCTCGCCCTCTGTTTCTCGCCCTCTGTTTCAGCCCCTCTGTTTCAGCCCCTCTGTTTCAGCCCCTCTGTTTCTCGCCCTCTGTTTCTCGCCCTCTGTTTCTCGCCCTCTGTTTCTCGATCTCTGTTTCTCGCCCTCTGTTTCTCGCCCTCTGTTTCAGCCCCTCTGTTTCAGCCCCTCTGTTTCAGCCCCTCTGTTTCAGCACCTCTGTTTCAGCCCCTCTGTTTCTCGCCCTCTGTTTCTCGCCCTCTGTTTCAGCCCCTCTGTTTCTCGCTCTCTGTTTCTCGCCCTCTGTTTCTCGCCCTCTGTTTCAGCCCCTCTGTTTCAGCCCCTCTGTTTCAGCCCCTCTGTTTCTCGCCCTCTGTTTCTCGCCCACTGTTTCTCGCCCTCTGTTTCAGCCCCTCTGTTTCAGACCCCTGTTTCTCGCCCTCTGTTTCTCGCCCGCTGTTTCTCGCCCTCTGTTTCTCGCCCTCTCTTTCTCGCTCTTTGTTTCTCGCCCTCTGTTTCTCGCACTCTGTTTCAGCCCCTCTGTTTCAGCCCCTCTGTTTCAGCACCTCTGTTTCATCCCCTCTGTTTCAGCCCCTCTGTTTCAGCCCCTCTGATTCTCGCCCTCTGTTTCTCGCCCTCAGTTTCTGCCCTCTGTTTCTCGCTCTCTGTTTCTCGCCCTCTGTTTCTCGCCCTCTGTTTCAGCCCCTCTGTTTCAGCCCCTCTGTTTCAGCCCCTCTGTTTCTCGCCCTCTGTTTCTCGCCCACTGTTTCTCGCCCTCTGTTTCAGCCCCTATGTTTCAGCCCCTCTGTTTCAGCCCCTCTGTTTCAGCCCCTTTGTTTCAGCCCCTCTGTTTCTCGCCCTCTGTTTCATCCCCTCTGTTTCAGCCCCTCTGTTTCAGCTCCTCTGTTTCAGCCCCTCTGTTTCAGCCCCTCTGTTTCTCGCCCTCTGTTTCTCGCCCTCTGTTTCTCGCCCTCTGTTTCAGCCCCTCTGTTTCAGCCCCTCTGTTTCAGCCCCTCTGTTTCTCGCACTCTGTTTCTCGCCCTCTGTTTCTCGCCCACTGTTTCTCGCCCTCTGTTTCAGCCCCTCTGTTTCAGCCCCTCTGTTTCAGCCCCTCTGTTTCATCCCCTCTGTTTCTCGCCCTCTGTTTCATCCCCTCTGTTTCAGCCCCTCTGTTTCAGCTCCTCTGTTTCAGCCCCTCTGTTTCAGCCCCTCTGTTTCTCGCTCTCTGTTTCTCGCCCTCTGTTTCATCCCCTCTGTTAGGCCCCCCTGTTAAAGCCCCTCTGTTTCAGCCACTCTGTTTCTCGCCCTCTGTTTCTCGCCCACTGTTTCTCGCCCTCTGTTTCAGCCCCTCTGTTTCAGCCCCTCTGTTTCAGCCCCTCTGTTTCAGCCCCTCTGTTTCTCGCCCTCTGTTTCTCGCCCTCTGTTTCTTGCCCTCTGTTTCTCGCTCTCTGTTTCTCGCCCTCTGTTTCTCGCCCTCTGTTTCAGCCCCTCTGTTTCAGCCCCTCTGTTTCAGCCCCTCTGTTTCTCGCCCTCTGTTTCAGCCCCTCTGTTTCTCGCCCTCTGTTTCTCGCCCACTGTTTCTCGCCCTCTGTTTCAGCCCCTCTGTTTCGGCCCCTCTGTTTCTCGCCCTCTGTTTCTCGCCCACTGTTTCTCGCCCTCTGTTTCAGCCCCTCTGTTTCAGCCCCTCTGTTTCAGCCCCTCTGTTTCAGCCCCTCTGTTTCTCGCCCTCTGTTTCTCGCCCTCTGTTTCTTGCCCTCTGTTTCTCGCTCTCTGTTTCTCGCCCTCTGTTTCAGCCCCTCTGTTTCAGCCCCTCTGTTTCAGCCCCTCTGTTTCTCGCCCTCTGTTTCTCGCCCTCTGTTTCTCGCCCTCAGTTTCAGCCCCTCTGTTTCAGCCCCTTTGTTTCAGCCCCTCTGTTTCTGCCCCTCTGTTTCTCGCCCACTGTTTCTCGTCCTCTGTTTCAGCCCCTCTGTTTCAGCCCCTCTGTTTCAGCCCCTCTGTTTCAGCCCCTCTGTTTCTCGCCCTCTGTTTCTCGCCCTCTGTTTCTCGCCCTCTGTTTCTCGCCCTCTGTTTCAGCCCCTCTGTTTAAGCCGCTCTGTTTCTCGCCCTCTGTTTCTCGCCCTCTGTTTCAGCCCCTCTGTTTCAGCCTCTCAGTTTCAGCCCCTCTGTTTCTCCCCCTCTGTTTCAGCACCTCTGTTTCTCGCCCTCTCTTTCAGCCCCTCTCTTTCTCGCCCACTGTTGCAGACACTGTGTATCTCGCCCTCTGTTTCAGCCCCTCTGTTTCAGCCCCTCTGTTTCAGCCCCTCTGTTTCAGCCCCTCTGTTTCTCGCCATCTGTTTCAGCCCCTCTGTTTCAGCCCCTCTGTTTCTCGCCCTCTGTTTCAGCCCCTCTGTTTCAGCCCCTCTGTTTCAGCCCCTCCGTTTCAGCACCTCTGTTTCTCGCCCTTTGTTTCTCGCCCTCTGTTTCAGCCCCTCTGTTTCTCGCCCTCTGTTTCAGCCCCTCTGTTTCTCGCCCTCTGTTTCAGCCCCTCTGTTTCAGTCCCTCTGTTTCAGCCCCTCTGTTTGTGCCCCTCTGTTTCAGCCCCTCTGTTTCACGCCCTCTGTATCAGCCCCTCTGTTTCAGCCCCTCTGTTTCTCGCCCTCTGTTTCAGCCCCTCTGTTTCAGCCCCTCTGTATCAGCCCCTCTGTTTCAGCCCCACTGTTTCTCGCCCTCTTTTTGTCGCCCTCTGTTTCAGCCCCTCTGTTTCAGCCACTCTGTTTCAGCCCCACTGTTTCTCGCCCTCTGCTTCTCGCTCTCTGTTTCTCGCCCTCTGTTTCTCGCCCTCTGTTTCAGTCCCTCTGTTTCAGCCCCTCTGTTTCAGCCCCTCTGTTTCCGCCCCTCTGTTTCTCGCCGTCTGTTTCTTTCCCTCTGTTTCTCGCCCTCTGTTTCAGCCCCTCTGTTTCAGTCCCTCTGTTTCAGCCCCTCTGTTTCAGCCCCTCTGTTTCAGCCCCTCTGTTTCTCGCCCTCTGTTTCAGCCCCTCTGTTTCAGCCCCTCTGTTTCTCGCCCTCAGTTTCAGCCCCTCTGTTTCAGCCCCTCTGTTTCAGCCACTCTGTTTCAGCCCCTCGGTTTCTCGCCCTCTGTTTCTCGCCCTCTGTTCCAGCCCGTCTGTTTCAGCCCCTCTGTTTCAGCCCCTCTGTTTCTCGCCCTCTGTTTCTCGCCCTCTGTTTCTCGCCCTCTGTTTCTCGCTCTCTGTTTCTCGCCCTCTGTTTCTCGCCCACTGTTTCAGCCCCTCTGTTTCAGCCCCTCTGTTTCAGCCCCTCTGTTTCAGCCCCTCTGTTTCAGCCCCTCTGTTTCTCGCCCTCTGTTTCAGACCCTCTGTTTCAGCCCCTCAGTATCAGCCCCTCTCTTTCAGCCCCTCTGTTTCTCGCCCTCTGTTTCTCGCCCTCTGTTTCTGGCCCTCTGTTTCTCGCCCACTGTTTCAGCCCCTCTGTTTCAGCCCCACTGTATCAGCCCATCTATTTCAGCCCCTCTGTTTCAGCCCCTCTGTTTCAGCCCCTCTGTTTCAGACCCTACGTTTCTCGCCCTCTGTTTCTCGCCCTCTGTTTCTCGCCCTCTGTTTCATCCCCTCTGTTTCTCGCCCACTGTTTCAGCCCCTCTGTTTCTCGCCATCTGTTTCAGCCCCTCTGTTTCAGCCCCTCTGTTTCTCGACCTCTGTTTCAGCCCCTCTGTTTCAGCCCCTCTGTTTCAGCCCCTCTGATTCAGCCCCTCTGTTTCTCGCCCTCTGTTTCTCGCCCTGTGTTTCAGCCCCTCTGTTTCAGCCCCTCTGTTTCAGCCCCTCTGTTTCTCGCCCTCTGTTTCTCGCCCTCTGTTTCTCGATCTCTGTTTCTCGCCCTCTGTTTCTCGCCCTCTGTTTCTGCCCCTCTGTTTCAGCCCCTCTGTTTCAGCCCCTCTGATTCAGCCCCTCTGTTTCTCGCCCTCTGTTTCTCGCCCTCTGTTTCAGACGCTCTGTTTCTCGCTCTCTGATTCTCGCCCTCTGTTTCTCGCCCTCTGTTTCAGCCCCTCTGTTTCAGCGCCTCTGTTTCAGCCCCTCTGTTTCTCGCCCTTTGTTTCTCGCCCACTGTTTCTCGCCCTCTGTTTCAGCCCCTCTGTTTCAGCCCCTCTGTTTCAGCCCCTCTGTTTCAGCCCCTCTGTTTCTCGCCCTCTGTTTCTCGCCCTCTGTTTCTTGCCCTCTGTTTCTCGCTCTCTGCTTCTCGCCCTCTGTTTCTCGCCCTCTGTTTCAGCCCCTCTGTTTCAGCCCCTCTGTTTCAGCCCCTCTGTTTCTCGCCCTCTGTTTCAGCTCCTCTGTTTCTCGCCCTCTGTTTCTCGCCCACTGTTTCTCGCCCTCTGTTTCAGCCCCTCTGTTTCAGCCCCTCTGTTTCAGCCACTCTGTTTCACCCCCTCTGTTTCTCGCCCTCTGTTTATCGCCCTCTGTTCCAGCCCCTCTGTTTCAGCCCCTCTGTTTCAGCCCCTCTGTTTCTCGCCCTCTGTTTCTCGCCCTCTGTTTCTCGCCCTCTGTTTCTCGATCTCTGTTTCTCGCCCTCTGTTTCTCGCCCTCTGTTTCAGCCCCTCTGTTTCAGCCCCTCTGTTTCAGCCCCTCTGTTTCAGCCCCTCTGTTTCAGCCCCTCTGTTTCTCGCCCTCTGTTTCAGACCCTCTGTTTCAGCCCCTCAGTATCAGCCCCTCTCTTTCAGCCCCTCTGTTTCTCGCCCTCTGTTTCTCGCCCTCTGTTTCTCGCCCTCTGTTTCTCGCCCACTGTTTCAGCCCCTCTGTTTCAGCCCCACTGTATCAGCCCATCTGTTTCAGCCCCTCTGTTTCAGCCCCTCTGTTTCAGCCCCTCGGTTTCTCGCCCTCTGTTTCTCGCCCACTGTTTCTCGCCCTCTGTTTCATCCCCTCTGTTTCTCGCCCACTGTTTCAGCCCCTCTGTTTCTCGCCATCTGTTTCAGCCCCTCTGTTTCTCGCCCTCTGTTTCAGCCCCTCTGTTTCAGTCCCTCTGTTTCAGCCCCTCTGTTTGTGCCCCTCTGTTTCAGCCCCTCTGTTTCACGCCCTCTGTTTCAGCCCCTCTGATTCAGCCCCTCTGTTTCTCGCCCTCTGTTTCAGCCCCTCTGTTTCAGCCCCTCTGTTTCTCGCCCTCTGTTTGTCGCCCTCTGTTTCAGCCCCTCTGTTTCAGCCCCTCTGTTTCAGCCCCTCTGTTTCAGCCCCACTGTTTCTCGCCCTCTGCTTCTCGCTCTCTGTTTCTCGCCCTCTGTTTCTCGCCCTCTGTTTCAGTCCCTCTGTTTCAGCCCCTCTGTTTCAGCCCCTCTGTTTAAGCCCCTCTGTTTCTCGCCCTCTGTTTCTTTCCCTCTGTTTCTCGCCCTCTGTTTCAGCCCCTCTGTTTCAGTCCCTCTGTTTCAGCCCCTCTGTTTCAGCCCCTCTGTGTCAGCCCCTCTGTTTCTCGCCCTCTGTTTCAGCCCCTCTGTTTCAGCCCCTCTGTTTCTCGCCCTCAGTTTCAGCCCCTCTGTTTCAGCCCCTCTGTTTCAGCCCCTCTGTTTCAGCCCCTCTGTTTCTCGCCCTCAGTTTCAGCCCCTCTGTTTCAGCCACTCTGTTTCTCGCCCTCTGTTTCTCGCCCACTGTTTCTCGCCCTCTGTTTCAGCCCCTCTGTTTCAGCCCCTCTGTTTCAGCCCCTCTGTTTCAGCCCCTCTGTTTCTCGCCCTCTGTTTCTCGCCCTCTGTTTCTTGCCCTCTGTTTCTCGCTCTCTGTTTCTCGCCCTCTGTTTCTCGCCCTCTGTTTCAGCCCCTCTGTTTCAGCCCCTCTGTTTCAGCCCCTCTGTTTCTCGCCCTCTGTTTCAGCCCCTCTGTTTCTCGCCCTCTGTTTCTCGCCCACTGTTTCTCGCCCTCTGTTTCAGCCCCTCTGTTTCGGCCCCTCTGTTTCTCGCCCTCTGTTTCTCGCCCACTGTTTCTCGCCCTCTGTTTCAGCCCCTCTGTTTCAGCCCCTCTGTTTCAGCCCCTCTGTTTCAGCCCCTCTGTTTCTCGCCCTCTGTTTCTCGCCCTCTGTTTCTTGCCCTCTGTTTCTCGCTCTCTGTTTCTCGCCCTCTGTTTCAGCCCCTCTGTTTCAGCCCCTCTGTTTCAGCCCCTCTGTTTCTCGCCCTCTGTTTCTCGCCCTCTGTTTCTCGCCCTCAGTTTCAGCCCCTCTGTTTCAGCCCCTTTGTTTCAGCCCCTCTGTTTCTGCCCCTCTGTTTCTCGCCCACTGTTTCTCGTCCTCTGTTTCAGCCCCTCTGTTTCAGCCCCTCTGTTTCAGCCCCTCTGTTTCAGCCCCTCTGTTTCTCGCCCTCTGTTTCTCGCCCTCTGTTTCTCGCCCTCTGTTTCTCGCCCTCTGTTTCAGCCCCTCTGTTTAAGCCGCTCTGTTTCTCGCCCTCTGTTTCTCGCCCTCTGTTTCAGCCCCTCTGTTTCAGCCTCTCAGTTTCAGCCACTCTGTTTCTCCCCCTCTGTTTCAGCACCTCTGTTTCTCGCCCTCTCTTTCAGCCCCTCTCTTTCTCGCCCACTGTTGCAGACCCTGTGTATCTCGCCCTCTGTTTCAGCCCCTCTGTTTCAGCCCCTCTGTTTCAGCCCCTCTGTTTCAGCCCCTCTGTTTCTCGCCATCTGTTTCAGCCCCTCTGTTTCAGCCCCTCTGTTTCTCGCCCTCTGTTTCAGCCCCTCTGTTTCAGCCCCTCTGTTTCAGCCCCTCCGTTTCAGCACCTCTGTTTCTCGCCCTTTGTTTCTCGCCCTCTGTTTCAGCCCCTCTGTTTCTCGCCCTCTGTTTCAGCCCCTCTGTTTCTCGCCCTCTGTTTCAGCCCCTCTGTTTCAGTCCCTCTGTTTCAGCCCCTCTGTTTGTGCCCCTCTGTTTCAGCCCCTCTGTTTCACGCCCTCTGTATCAGCCCCTCTGTTTCAGCCCCTCTGTTTCTCGCCCTCTGTTTCAGCCCCTCTGTTTCAGCCCCTCTGTATCAGCCCCTCTGTTTCAGCCCCACTGTTTCTCGCCCTCTTTTTGTCGCCCTCTGTTTCAGCCCCTCTGTTTCAGCCACTCTGTTTCAGCCCCACTGTTTCTCGCCCTCTGCTTCTCGCTCTCTGTTTCTCGCCCTCTGTTTCTCGCCCTCTGTTTCAGTCCCTCTGTTTCAGCCCCTCTGTTTCAGCCCCTCTGTTTCCGCCCCTCTGTTTCTCGCCGTCTGTTTCTTTCCCTCTGTTTCTCGCCCTCTGTTTCAGCCCCTCTGTTTCAGTCCCTCTGTTTCAGCCCCTCTGTTTCAGCCCCTCTGTTTCAGCCCCTCTGTTTCTCGCCCTCTGTTTCAGCCCCTCTGTTTCAGCCCCTCTGTTTCTCGCCCTCAGTTTCAGCCCCTCTGTTTCAGCCCCTCTGTTTCAGCCACTCTGTTTCAGCCCCTCGGTTTCTCGCCCTCTGTTTCTCGCCCTCTGTTCCAGCCCGTCTGTTTCAGCCCCTCTGTTTCAGCCCCTCTGTTTCTCGCCCTCTGTTTCTCGCCCTCTGTTTCTCGCCCTCTGTTTCTCGCTCTCTGTTTCTCGCCCTCTGTTTCTCGCCCTCTGTTTCAGCCCCTCTGTTTCAGCCCCTCTGTTTCAGCCCCTCTGTTTCAGCCCCTCTGTTTCAGCCCCTCTGTTTCTCGCCCTCTGTTTCAGACCCTCTGTTTCAGCCCCTCAGTATCAGCCCCTCTCTTTCAGCCCCTCTGTTTCTCGCCCTCTGTTTCTCGCCCTCTGTTTCTGGCCCTCTGTTTCTCGCCCACTGTTTCAGCCCCTCTGTTTCAGCCCCACTGTATCAGCCCATCTATTTCAGCCCCTCTGTTTCAGCCCCTCTGTTTCAGCCCCTCTGTTTCAGACCCTACGTTTCTCGCCCTCTGTTTCTCGCCCTCTGTTTCTCGCCCTCTGTTTCATCCCCTCTGTTTCTCGCCCACTGTTTCAGCCCCTCTGTTTCTCGCCATCTGTTTCAGCCCCTCTGTTTCAGCCCCTCTGTTTCTCGACCTCTGTTTCAGCCCCTCTGTTTCAGCCCCTCTGTTTCAGCCCCTCTGATTCAGCCCCTCTGTTTCTCGCCCTCTGTTTCTCGCCCTGTGTTTCAGCCCCTCTGTTTCAGCCCCTCTGTTTCAGCCCCTCTGTTTCTCGCCCTCTGTTTCTCGCCCTCTGTTTCTCGATCTCTGTTTCTCGCCCTCTGTTTCTCGCCCTCTGTTTCTGCCCCTCTGTTTCAGCCCCTCTGTTTCAGCCCCTCTGATTCAGCCCCTCTGTTTCTCGCCCTCTGTTTCTCGCCCTCTGTTTCAGACGCTCTGTTTCTCGCTCTCTGATTCTCGCCCTCTGTTTCTCGCCCTCTGTTTCAGCCCCTCTGTTTCAGCGCCTCTGTTTCAGCCCCTCTGTTTCTCGCCCTTTGTTTCTCGCCCACTGTTTCTCGCCCTCTGTTTCAGCCCCTCTGTTTCAGCCCCTCTGTTTCAGCCCCTCTGTTTCAGCCCCTCTGTTTCTCGCCCTCTGTTTCTCGCCCTCTGTTTCTTGCCCTCTGTTTCTCGCTCTCTGCTTCTCGCCCTCTGTTTCTCGCCCTCTGTTTCAGCCCCTCTGTTTCAGCCCCTCTGTTTCAGCCCCTCTGTTTCTCGCCCTCTGTTTCAGCTCCTCTGTTTCTCGCCCTCTGTTTCTCGCCCACTGTTTCTCGCCCTCTGTTTCAGCCCCTCTGTTTCAGCCCCTCTGTTTCAGCCACTCTGTTTCACCCCCTCTGTTTCTCGCCCTCTGTTTCTCGCCCTCTGTTCCAGCCCCTCTGTTTCAGCCCCTCTGTTTCAGCCCCTCTGTTTCTCGCCCTCTGTTTCTCGCCCTCTGTTTCTCGCCCTCTGTTTCTCGATCTCTGTTTCTCGCCCTCTGTTTCTCGCCCTCTGTTTCAGCCCCTCTGTTTCAGCCCCTCTGTTTCAGCCCCTCTGTTTCAGCCCCTCTGTTTCAGCCCCTCTGTTTCTCGCCCTCTGTTTCAGACCCTCTGTTTCAGCCCCTCAGTATCAGCCCCTCTCTTTCAGCCCCTCTGTTTCTCGCCCTCTGTTTCTCGCCCTCTGTTTCTCGCCCTCTGTTTCTCGCCCACTGTTTCAGCCCCTCTGTTTCAGCCCCACTGTATCAGCCCATCTGTTTCAGCCCCTCTGTTTCAGCCCCTCTGTTTCAGCCCCTCGGTTTCTCGCCCTCTGTTTCTCGCCCACTGTTTCTCGCCCTCTGTTTCATCCCCTCTGTTTCTCGCCCACTGTTTCAGCCCCTCTGTTTCTCGCCATCTGTTTCAGCCCCTCTGTTTCTCGCCCTCTGTTTCAGCCCCTCTGTTTCAGTCCCTCTGTTTCAGCCCCTCTGTTTGTGCCCCTCTGTTTCAGCCCCTCTGTTTCACGCCCTCTGTTTCAGCCCCTCTGATTCAGCCCCTCTGTTTCTCGCCCTCTGTTTCAGCCCCTCTGTTTCAGCCCCTCTGTTTCTCGCCCTCTGTTTGTCGCCCTCTGTTTCAGCCCCTCTGTTTCAGCCCCTCTGTTTCAGCCCCTCTGTTTCAGCCCCACTGTTTCTCGCCCTCTGCTTCTCGCTCTCTGTTTCTCGCCCTCTGTTTCTCGCCCTCTGTTTCAGTCCCTCTGTTTCAGCCCCTCTGTTTCAGCCCCTCTGTTTAAGCCCCTCTGTTTCTCGCCCTCTGTTTCTTTCCCTCTGTTTCTCGCCCTCTGTTTCAGCCCCTCTGTTTCAGTCCCTCTGTTTCAGCCCCTCTGTTTCAGCCCCTCTGTGTCAGCCCCTCTGTTTCTCGCCCTCTGTTTCAGCCCCTCTGTTTCAGCCCCTCTGTTTCTCGCCCTCAGTTTCAGCCCCTCTGTTTCAGCCCCTCTGTTTCAGCCCCTCTGTTTCAGCCCCTCTGTTTCTCGCCCTCTGTTTCAGCCCCTCTGTTTCAGCCCCTTGTTTCTCGCCCTCTGTTTGTCGCCCTCTGTTTCAGCCCCTCTGTTTCAGCCCCTCTGTTTCAGCCCCTCTGTTTCAGCCCCACTGTTTCTCGCCCTCTGCTTCTCGCTCTCTGTTTCTCGCCCTCTGTTTCTCGCCCTCTGTTTCAGTCCCTCTGTTTCAGCCCCTCTGTTTCAGCCCCTCTGTTTCAGCCCCTCTGTTTCTCGCCCTCTGTTTCTTTCCCTCTGTTTCTCGCCCTCTGTTTCAGCCCCTCTGTTTCAGTCCCTCTGTTTCAGCCCCTCTGTTTCAGCCCCTCTGTGTCAGCCCCTCTGTTTCTCGCCCTCTGTTTCAGCCCCTATGTTTCAGCCCCTCTGTTTCTCCCCCTCAGTTTCAGCCCCTCTGTTTCAGCCCCTCTGTTTCAGCCACTCTGTTTCAGCCCCTCTGTTTCTCGCCCTCTGTTTCTCGCCCTCTGTTTCAGCCCCTCTGTTTCAGCCCCTCTGTTTCATCCCCTCTGTTTCTCGCCCTCTGTTTCTCGCCCTCTGTTTCTCGCCCTCTGTTTCTCGCTCTCTGTTTCTCGCCCTCTGTTTCTCGCCCTCTGTTTCAGCCCCTCTGTTTCAGCCCCTCTGTTTCAGCCCCTCTGTTTCAGCCCCTCTGTTTCAGCCCCTCTGTTTCTCGCCCTCTGTTTCAGACCCTCTGTTTCAGCCCCTCAGTATCAGCCCCTCTCTTTCAGCCCCTCTGTTTCTCGCCCTCTGTTTCTCGCCCTCTGTTTCTGGCCCTCTGTTTCTCGCCCACTGTTTCAGCCCCTCTGTTTCAGCCCCACTGTATCAGCCCATCTATTTCAGCCCCTCTGTTTCAGCCCCTCTGTTTCAGCCCCTCTGTTTCAGCCCCTCTGTTTCTCGCCCTCTGTTTCTCGCCCTCTGTTTCTCGCCCTCTGTTTCATCCCCTCTGTTTCTCGCCCACTGTTTCAGCCCCTCTGTTTCTCGCCATCTGTTTCAGCCCCTCTGTTTCAGCCCCTCTGTTTCTCGACCTCTGTTTCAGCCCCTCTGTTTCAGCCCCTCTGTTTCAGCCCCTCTGTTTCAGCCCCTCTGTTTCTCGCCCTCTGTTTCTCGCCCTCTGTTTCAGCCCCTCTGCTTCAGCCCCTCTGTTTCAGCCCCTCTGTTTCTCGCCCTCTGTTTCTCGCCCTCTGTTTCTCGCCCTCTGTTTCAGCCCCTCTGTTTCAGCCCCTCTGTTTCAGCCCCTCTGTTTCATCCCCTCTGTTTCAGCCCCTCTGTTTCAGCCCCTCTGTTTCTCGCCCTCTGTTTCTCGATCTCTGTTTCTCGCCCTCTGTTTCTCGCCCTCTGTTTCAGCCCCTCTGTTTCAGCCCCTCTGTTTCAGCCCCTCTGTTTCAGCCCCTCTGTTTCAGCCCCTCTGTTTCTCGCCCTCTGTTTCTCGCCCTCTGTTTCAGACGCTCTGTTTCTCGCTCTCTGTTTCTCGCCCTCTGTTTCTCGCCCTCTGTTTCAGCCCCTCTGTTTCAGCCCCTCTGTTTCAGCCCCTCTGTTTCTCGCCCTCTGTTTGTCGCCCACTGTTTCTCGCCCTCTGTTTCAGCCCCTCTGTTTCAGCCCCTCTGTTTCAGCCCCTCTGTTTCAGCCCCTCTGTTTCTCGCCCTCTGTTTCTCGCCCTCTGTTTCTTGCCCTCTGTTTCTCGCTCTCTGTTTCTCGTCCTCTGTTTCTCGCCCTCTGTTTCAGCCCCTCTGTTTCAGCCCCTCTGTTTCTCGCCCTCTGTTTCAGCTCCTCTGTTTCTCGCCCTCTGTTTCTCGCCCACTGTTTCTCGCCCTCTGTTTCAGCCCCTCTGTTTCAGCCCCTCTGTTTCAGCCACTCTGTTTCAGCCCCTCTGTTTCTCGCCCTCTGTTTCTCGCCCTCTGTTTCAGCCCCTCTGTTTCAGCCCCTCTGTTTCAGCCACTCTGTTTCTCGCCCTCTGTTTCTCGCCCTCTGTTTCTCGCCCTCTGTTTCTCGCTCTCTGTTTCTCGCCCTCTGTTTCTCGCCCTCTGTTTCAGCCCCTCTGTTTCAGCCCCTCTGTTTCAGCCCCTCTGTTTCAGCCACTCTGTTTCTCGCCCTCTGTTTCAGACCCTCTGTTTCAGCCCCTCAGTATCAGCCCCTCTCTTTCAGCCCCTCTGTTTCTCGCCCTCTGTTTCTCGCCCTCTGTTTCTCGCCCACTGTTTCAGCCCCTCTGTTTCAGCCCCACTGTATCAGCCCATCTGTTTCAGCCCCTCTGTTTCAGCCCCTCTGTTTCAGCCCCTCTGTTTCAGCCCCTCTGTTTCTCGCCCTCTGTTTCTCGCCCTCTGTTTCTCGCCCTCTGTTTCATCCCCTCTGTTTCTCGCCCACTGTTTCAGCCCCTCTGTTTCTCGCCATCTGTTTCAGCCCCTCTGTTTCAGCCCCTCTGTTTCTCGACCTCTGTTTCAGCCCCTCTGTTTCAGCCCCTCTGTTTCTCGCCCTCTGTTTCAGCCCCTCTGTTTCAGCCCCTCTGTATCAGCCCCTCTGTTTCAGCCCCTCTGTTTCTCTCCCTCTT
Source organism: Stegostoma tigrinum (assembly GCF_030684315.1). Classification (NCBI taxonomy): domain Eukaryota; kingdom Metazoa; phylum Chordata; class Chondrichthyes; order Orectolobiformes; family Stegostomatidae; genus Stegostoma; species Stegostoma tigrinum. The sequence goes on from NW_026728408.1 coordinate 3,901,591, forward strand.
TTTGTCGCCCTCTGTTTCAGCCCCTGTGTTTCAGCCCCTCTGTTTCAGCCCCTCTGTTTCAGCCCCACTGTTTCTCGCCCTCTGCTTCTCGCTCTCTGTTTCTCGCCCTCTGTTTCTCGCCCTCTGTTTCAGTCCCTCTGTTTCAGCCCCTCTGTTTCAGCCCCTCTGTTTCAGCCCCTCTGTTTCTCGCCTACTGTTTCTTTCCCTGTTTCTCGCCCTCTGTTTCAGCCCCTCTGTTTCAGTCCCTCTGTTTCAGCCCCTCTGTTTCAGCCCCTCTGTTTCAGCCCCTCTGTTTCTCGCCCTCTGTTTCAGCCCCTCTGTTTCAGCCCCTCTGTTTCTCGCCCTCAGTTTCAGCCCCTCTGTTTCAGCCCCTCTGTTTCAGCCACTCTGTTTCAGACCCTCTGTTTCTCGCCCTCTGTTTCTCGCCCTCTGTTTCAGCCCCTCTGTTTCAGCCCCTCTGTTTCAGCCCCTCTGTTTCTCGCCCTCTGTTTCTCGCCCTCTGTTTCTCGCCCTCTGTTTCTCGCTCTCTGTTTCTCGCCCTCTGTTTCTCGCCCTCTGTTTCAGCCCCTCTGTTTCAGCCCCTCTGTTTCAGCCCGTCTGTTTCAGCCCCTCTGTTTCTCGCCCTCTGTTTCAGACCCTCTGTTTCAGCCCCTCAGTATCAGCCCCTCTCTTTCAGCCCCTCTGTTTCTCGCCCTCTGTTTCTCGCCCTCTGTTTCTGGCCCTCTGTTTCTCGCCCACTGTTTCAGCCCCTCTGTTTCAGCCCCTCTGTTTCAGCCCCTCTGTTTCAGACCCTATGTTTCTCGCCCTCTGTTTCTCGCCCTCTGTTTCTCGCCCTCTGTTTCATCCCCTCTGTTTCTCGCCCACTGTTTCAGCCCCTCTGTTTCTCGCCATCTGTTTCAGCACCTCAGTTTCAGCCCCTCTGTTTCTCGCCCTCTGTTTCAGCCCCTCTGTTTCAGCCCCTCTGTTTCAGCCCCTCTGTTTCAGCCCCTCTGTTTCTCGCATTCTGTTTCTCGCCCTCTGTTTCAGCCCCTCTGTTTCAGCCCCTCTGTTTCAGCCCCTCTGTTTCTCGCCCTCTGTTTCTCGCCCTCTGTTTCTCGCCCTCTGTTTCTCGATCTCTGTTTCTCGCCCTCTGTTTCTCGCCCTCTGTTTCAGCCCCTCTGTTTCAGCCCCTCTGTTTCAGCCCCTCTGTTTCAGCCCCTCTGTTTCTCGCCAACTGTTTCTCGCACTCTGTTTCAGACGCTCTGTTTCTCGCTCTCTGTTTCTCGCCCTCTGTTTCTCGCCCTCTGTTTCAGCCCCTCTGTTTCAGCGCCTCTGTTTCAGCCCCTCTGTTTCTCCCCCTCTGTTTCTCGCCCACTGTTTCTCGCCCTCTGTTTCAGCCCCTCTGTTTCAGCCCCTCTGTTTCAGCCCCTCTGTTTCAGCCCCTCTGTGTCAGCCCCTCTGTTTCTCGCCCTCTGTTTCAGCCCCTCTGTTTCAGCCCCTCTGTTTCTCGCCCTCAGTTTCAGCCCCTCTGTTTCAGCCCCTCTGTTTCAGCCCCTCTGTTTCAGCCCCTCTGTTTCTCGCCCTCTGTTTCAGCCCCTCTGTTTCAGCCCCTTGTTTCTCGCCCTCTCTTTGTCGCCCTCTGTTTCAGCCCCTCTGTTTCAGCCCCTCTGTTTCAGCCCCTCTGTTTCAGCCCCACTGTTTCTCGCCCTCTGCTTCTCGCTCTCTGTTTCTCGCCCTCTGTTTCTCGCCCTCTGTTTCAGTCCCTCTGTTTCAGCCCCTCTGTTTCAGCCCCTCTGTTTCAGCCCCTCTGTTTCTCGCCCTCTGTTTCTTTCCCTCTGTTTCTCGCCCTCTGTTTCAGCCCCTCTGTTTCAGTCCCTCTGTTTCAGCCCCTCTGTTTCAGCCCCTCTGTGTCAGCCCCTCTGTTTCTCGCCCTCTGTTTCAGCCCCTATGTTTCAGCCCCTCTGTTTCTCCCCCTCAGTTTCAGATCCTCTGTTTCAGCCCCTCTGTTTCAGCCACTCTGTTTCAGCCCCTCTGTTTCTCGCCCTCTGTTTCTCGCCCTCTGTTTCAGCCCCTCTGTTTCAGCCCCTCTGTTTCAGCCCCTCTGTTTCTCGCCCACTGTTTCTCGCCCTCTGTTTCTCGCCCTCTGTTTCTCGCTCTCTGTTTCTCGCCCTCTGTTTCTCGCCCTCTGTTTCAGCCCCTCTGTTTCAGCCCCTCTGTTTCAGCCCCTCTGTTTCAGCCCCTCTGTTTCAGCCCCTCTGTTTCTCGCCCTCTGTTTCAGACCCTCTGTTTCAGCCCCTCAGTATCAGCCCCTCTCTTTCAGCCCCTCTGTTTCTCGCCCTCTGTTTCTCGCCCTCTGTTTCTGGCCCTCTGTTTCTCGCCCACTGTTTCAGCCCCTCTGTTTCAGCCCCACTGTATCAGCCCATCTATTTCAGCCCCTCTGTTTCAGCCCCTCTGTTTCAGCCCCTCTGTTTAACCCCTCTGTTTCTCGCCCTCTGTTTCTCGCCCTCTGTTTCTCGCCCTCTGTTTCATCCCCTCTGTTTCTCGCCCACTGTTTCAGCCCCTCTGTTTCTCGCCATCTGTTTCAGCCCCTCTGTTTCAGCCCCACTGTTTCTCGACCTCTGTTTCAGCCCCTCTGTTTCAGCCCCTCTGTTTCAGCCCCTCTGTTTCAGCCCCTCTGTTTCTCGCCCTCTGTTTCTCGCCCTCTGTTTCAGCCCCTCTGTTTCTCGCCCTCAGTTTCAGCCCCTCTGTTTCAGCCCCTCTGTTTCAGCCACTCTGTTTCAGCCCCTCTGTTTCTCGCCCTCTGTTTCTCGCCCTCTGTTTCAGCCCCTCTGTTTCAGCCCCTCTGTTTCAGCCCCTCTGTTTCTCGCCCTCTGTTTCTCGCCCTCTGTTTCTCGCCCTCTGTTTCTCGCTCTCTGTTTCTCGCCCTCTGTTTCTCGCCCTCTGTTTCAGCCCCTCTGTTTCAGCCCCTCTGTTTCAGCCCCTCTGTTTCAGCCCCTCTGTTTCAGCCCCTCTGTTTCTCGCCCTCTGTTTCAGACCCTCTGTTTCAGCCCCTCAGTATCAGCCCCTCTCTTTCAGCCCCTCTGTTTCTCGCCCTCTGTTTCTCGCCCTCTGTTTCTGGCCCTCTGTTTCTCGCCCACTGTTTCAGCCCCTCTGTTTCAGCCCCACTGTATCAGCCCATCTATTTCAGCCCCTCTGTTTCAGCCCCTCTGTTTCAGCCCCTCTGTTTCAGACCCTATGTTTCTCGCCCTCTGTTTCTCGCCCTCTGTTTCTCGCCCTCTGTTTCTCGCCCTCTGTTTCTCGCCCACTGTTTCAGCCCCTCTGTTTCAGCCCCACTGTATCAGCCCATCTGTTTCAGCCCCTCTGTTTCAGCCCCTCTGTTTCAGCCCCTCTGTTTCAGCCCCTCTGTTTCTCGCCCTCTGTTTCTCGCCCTCTGTTTCTCGCCCTCTGTTTCATCCCCTCTGTTTCTCGCCCACTGTTTCAGCCCCTCTGTTTCTCGCCATCTGTTTCAGCCCCTCTGTTTCAGCCCCTCTGTTTCTCGACCTCTGTTTCAGCCCCTCTGTTTCAGCCCCTCTGTTTCTCGCCCTCTGTTTCAGCCCCTCTGTTTCAGCCCCTCTGTATCAGCCCCTCTGTTTCAGCCCCTCTGTTTCTCTCCCTCTTTTTGTCGCCCTCTGTTTCAGCCCCTGTGTTTCAGCCACTCTGTTTCAGCCCCTCTGTTTCAGCCCCACTGTTTCTCGCCCTCTGCTTCTCGCTCTCTGTTTCTCGCCCTCTGTTTCTCGCCCTCTGTTTCAGTCCCTCTGTTTCAGCCCCTCTGTTTCTCGCCTACTGTTTCTTTCCCTCTGTTTCTCGCCCTCTGTTTCAGCCCCTCTGTTTCAGTCCCTCTGTTTCAGCCCCTCTGTTTCAGCCCCTCTGTTTCAGCCCCTCTGTTTCTCGCCCTCTGTTTCAGCCCCTCTGTTTCAGCCCCTCTGTTTCTCGCCCTCAGTTTCAGCCCCTCTGTTTCAGCCCCTCTGTTTCAGCCACTCTGTTTCAGCCCCTCTGTTTCTCGCCCTCTGTTTCTCGCCCTCTGTTTCAGCCCCTCTGTTTCAGCCCCTCTGTTTCAGCCCCTCTGTTTCTCGCCCTCTGTTTCTCGCCCTCTGTTTCTCGCCCTCTGTTTCTCGCTCTCTGTTTCTCGCCCTCTGTTTCTCGCCCTCTGTTTCAGCCCCTCTGTTTCAGCCCCTCTGTTTCAGCCCCTCTGTTTCAGCCCCTCTGTTTCAGCCCCTCTGTTTCTCGCCCTCTGTTTCAGACCCTCTGTTTCAGCCCCTCAGTATCAGCCCCTCTCTTTCAGCCCCTCTGTTTCTCGCCCTCTGTTTCTCGCCCTCTTTTCTGGCCCTCTGTTTCTCGCCCACTGTTTCAGCCCCTCTGTTTCAGCCCCACTGTATCAGCCCATCTATTTCAGCCCCTCTGTTTCAGCCCCTCTGTTTCAGCCCCTCTGTTTCAGACCCTATGTTTCTCGCCCTCTGTTTCTCGCCCTCTGTTTCTCGCCCTCTGTTTCATCCCCTCTGTTTCTCGCCCACTGTTTCAGCCCCTCTGTTTCTCGCCATCTGTTTCAGCACCTCTGTTTCAGCCCCTCTGTTTCAGCCCCTCTGTTTCAGCCCCTCTGTTTCAGCCCCTCTGTTTCTCGCCCTCTGTTTCTCGCCCTCTGTTTCAGCCCCTCTGTTTCAGCCCCTCTGATTCAGCCCCTCTGTTTCTCGCCCTCTGTTTCTCGCCCTCTGTTTCTCGCCCTCTGTTTCTCGATCTCTGTTTCTCGCCCTCTGTTTCTCGCCCTCTGTTTCAGCCCCTCTGTTTCAGCCCCACTGTTTCAGCCCCTCTGTTTCAGCCCCTCTGCTTCTCGCCCTCTGTTTCTCGCCCTCTGTTTCAGACGCTCTGTTTCTCGCTCTCTGTTTCTCGCCCTCTGTTTCTCGCCCTCTGTTTCAGCCCCTCTGTTTCAGCGCCTCTGTTTCAGCCCCTCTGTTTCAGCCCCTCTGTTTCAGCCCCTCTGTTTCTCGCCCTCTGTTTCTCGCCCTCTGTTTCTCGCCCTCTGTTTCTCGCTCTCTGTTTCTCGCCCTCTGTTTCTCGCCCTCTGTTTCTGGCCCTCTGTTTCTCGCCCACTGTTTCAGCCCCTCTGTTTCAGCCCCACTGTATCAGCCCATCTATTTCAGCCCCTCTGTTTCAGCCCCTCTGTTTCAGCCCCTCTGTTTCAGACCCTATGTTTCTCGCCCTCTGTTTCTCGCCCTCTGTTTCTCGCCCTCTGTTTCATCCCCTCTGTTTCTCGCCCACTGTTTCAGCCCCTCTGTTTCTCGCCATTTGTTTCAGCACCTCTGTTTCAGCCCCTCTGTTTCAGCCCCTCTGTTTCAGCCCCTCTGTTTCAGCCCCTCTGTTTCAGCCCCTCTGTTTCAGCCACTCTGTTTCAGCCCCTCGGTTTCTCGCCCTCTGTTTCTCGCCCTCTGTTCCAGCCCGTCTGTTTCAGCCCCTCTGTTTCAGCCCCTCTGTTTCTCGCCCTCTGTTTCTCGCCCTCTGTTTCTCGCCCTCTGTTTCTCGCTCTCTGTTTCTCGCCCTCTGTTTCTCGCCCTCTGTTTCAGCCCCTCTGTTTCAGCCCCTCTGTTTCAGCCCCTCTGTTTCAGCCCCTCTGTTTCTCGCCCTCTGTTTCAGACCCTCTGTTTCAGCCCCTCAGTATCAGCCCCTCTCTTTCAGCCCCTCTGTTTCTCGCCCTCTGTTTCTCGCCCTCTGTTTCTGGCCCTCTGTTTCTCGCCCACTGTTTCAGCCCCTCTGTTTCAGCCCCACTGTATCAGCCCATCTATTTCAGCCCCTCTGTTTCAGCCCATCTGTTTCAGCCCCTCTGTTTCAGACCCTACGTTTCTCGCCCTCTGTTTCTCGCCCTCTGTTTCTCGCCCTCTGTTTCATCCCCTCTGTTTCTCGCCCACTGTTTCAGCCCCTCTGTTTCTCGCCATCTGTTTCAGCCCCTCTGTTTCAGCCCCTCTGTTTCTCGACCTCTGTTTCAGCCCCTCTGTTTCAGCCCCTCTGTTTCAGCCCCTCTGATTCAGCCCCTCTGTTTCTCGCCCTCTGTTTCTCGCCCTGTGTTTCAGCCCCTCTGTTTCAGCCCCTCTGTTTCAGCCCCTCTGTTTCTCGCCCTCTGTTTCTCGCCCTCTGTTTCTCGATCTCTGTTTCTCGCCCTCTGTTTCTCGCCCTCTGTTTCTGCCCCTCTGTTTCAGCCCCTCTGTTTCAGCCCCTCTGATTCAGCCCCTCTGTTTCTCGCCCTCTGTTTCTCGCCCTCTGTTTCAGACGCTCTGTTTCTCGCTCTCTGATTCTCGCCCTCTGTTTCTCGCCCTCTGTTTCAGCCCCTCTGTTTCAGCGCCTCTGTTTCAGCCCCTCTGTTTCTCGCCCTTTGTTTCTCGCCCACTGTTTCTCGCCCTCTGTTTCAGCCCCTCTGTTTCAGCCCCTCTGTTTCAGCCCCTCTGTTTCAGCCCCTCTGTTTCTCGCCCTCTGTTTCTCGCCCTCTGTTTCTTGCCCTCTGTTTCTCGCTCTCTGCTTCTCGCCCTCTGTTTCTCGCCCTCTGTTTCAGCCCCTCTGTTTCAGCCCCTCTGTTTCAGCCCCTCTGTTTCTCGCCCTCTGTTTCAGCTCCTCTGTTTCTCGCCCTCTGTTTCTCGCCCACTGTTTCTCGCCCTCTGTTTCAGCCCCTCTGTTTCAGCCCCTCTGTTTCAGCCACTCTGTTTCACCCCCTCTGTTTCTCGCCCTCTGTTTCTCGCCCTCTGTTCCAGCCCCTCTGTTTCAGCCCCTCTGTTTCAGCCCCTCTGTTTCTCGCCCTCTGTTTCTCGCCCTCTGTTTCTCGCCCTCTGTTTCTCGCTCTCTGTTTCTCGCCCTCTGTTTCTCGCCCTCTGTTTCAGCCCCTCTGTTTCAGCCCCTCTGTTTCAGCCCCTCTGTTTCAGCCCCTCTGTTTCAGCCCCTCTGTTTCTCGCCCTCTGTTTCAGACCCTCTGTTTCAGCCCCTCAGTATCAGCCCCTCTCTTTCAGCCCCTCTGTTTCTCGCCCTCTGTTTCTCGCCCTCTGTTTCTCGCCCTCTGTTTCTCGCCCACTGTTTCAGCCCCTCTGTTTCAGCCCCACTGTATCAGCCCATCTGTTTCAGCCCCTCTGTTTCAGCCCCTCTGTTTCAGCCCCTCGGTTTCTCGCCCTCTGTTTCTCGCCCACTGTTTCTCGCCCTCTGTTTCATCCCCTCTGTTTCTCGCCCACTGTTTCAGCCCCTCTGTTTCTCGCCATCTGTTTCAGCCCCTCTGTTTCTCGCCCTCTGTTTCAGCCCCTCTGTTTCAGTCCCTCTGTTTCAGCCCCTCTGTTTGTGCCCCTCTGTTTCAGCCCCTCTGTTTCACGCCCTCTGTTTCAGCCCCTCTGATTCAGCCCCTCTGTTTCTCGCCCTCTGTTTCAGCCCCTCTGTTTCAGCCCCTCTGTTTCTCGCCCTCTGTTTGTCGCCCTCTGTTTCAGCCCCTCTGTTTCAGCCCCTCTGTTTCAGCCCCTCTGTTTCAGCCCCACTGTTTCTCGCCCTCTGCTTCTCGCTCTCTGTTTCTCGCCCTCTGTTTCTCGCCCTCTGTTTCAGTCCCTCTGTTTCAGCCCCTCTGTTTCAGCCCCTCTGTTTAAGCCCCTCTGTTTCTCGCCCTCTGTTTCTTTCCCTCTGTTTCTCGCCCTCTGTTTCAGCCCCTCTGTTTCAGTCCCTCTGTTTCAGCCCCTCTGTTTCAGCCCCTCTGTGTCAGCCCCTCTGTTTCTCGCCCTCTGTTTCAGCCCCTCTGTTTCAGCCCCTCTGTTTCTCGCCCTCAGTTTCAGCCCCTCTGTTTCAGCCCCTCTGTTTCAGCCCCTCTGTTTCAGCCCCTCTGTTTCTCGCCCTCTGTTTCAGCCCCTCTGTTTCAGCCCCTTGTTTCTCGCCCTCTGTTTGTCGCCCTCTGTTTCAGCCCCTCTGTTTCAGCCCCTCTGTTTCAGCCCCTCTGTTTCAGCCCCACTGTTTCTCGCCCTCTGCTTCTCGCTCTCTGTTTCTCGCCCTCTGTTTCTCGCCCTCTGTTTCAGTCCCTCTGTTTCAGCCCCTCTGTTTCAGCCCCTCTGTTTCAGCCCCTCTGTTTCTCGCCCTCTGTTTCTTTCCCTCTGTTTCTCGCCCTCTGTTTCAGCCCCTCTGTTTCAGTCCCTCTGTTTCAGCCCCTCTGTTTCAGCCCCTCTGTGTCAGCCCCTCTGTTTCTCGCCCTCTGTTTCAGCCCCTATGTTTCAGCCCCTCTGTTTCTCCCCCTCAGTTTCAGCCCCTCTGTTTCAGCCCCTCTGTTTCAGCCACTCTGTTTCAGCCCCTCTGTTTCTCGCCCTCTGTTTCTCGCCCTCTGTTTCAGCCCCTCTGTTTCAGCCCCTCTGTTTCAGCCCCTCTGTTTCTCGCCCTCTGTTTCTCGCCCTCTGTTTCTCGCCCTCTGTTTCTCGCTCTCTGTTTCTCGCCCTCTGTTTCTCGCCCTCTGTTTCAGCCCCTCTGTTTCAGCCCCTCTGTTTCAGCCCCTCTGTTTCAGCCCCTCTGTTTCAGCCCCTCTGTTTCTCGCCCTCTGTTTCAGACCCTCTGTTTCAGCCCCTCAGTATCAGCCCCTCTCTTTCAGCCCCTCTGTTTCTCGCCCTCTGTTTCTCGCCCTCTGTTTCTCGCCCTCTGTTTCTCGCCCACTGTTTCAGCCCCTCTGTTTCAGCCCCACTGTATCAGCCCATCTATTTCAGCCCCTCTGTTTCAGCCCCTCTGTTTCAGCCCCTCTGTTTCAGCCCCTCTGTTTCTCGCCCTCTGTTTCTCGCCCTCTGTTTCTCGCCCTCTGTTTCATCCCCTCTGTTTCTCGCCCACTGTTTCAGCCCCTCTGTTTCTCGCCATCTGTTTCAGCCCCTCTGTTTCAGCCCCTCTGTTTCTCGACCTCTGTTTCAGCCCCTCTGTTTCAGCCCCTCTGTTTCAGCCGCTCTGTTTCAGCCCCTCTGTTTCTCGCCCTCTGTTTCTCGCCCTCTGTTTCAGCCCCTCTGCTTCAGCCCCTCTGTTTCAGCCCCTCTGTTTCTCGCCCTCTGTTTCTCGCCCTCTGTTTCTCGCCCTCTGTTTCAGCCCCTCTGTTTCAGCCCCTCTGTTTCAGCCCCTCTGTTTCATCCCCTCTGTTTCAGCCCCTCTGTTTCAGCCCCTCTGTTTCTCGCCCTCTGTTTCTCGATCTCTGTTTCTCGCCCTCTGTTTCTCGCCCTCTGTTTCAGCCCCTCTGTTTCAGCCCCTCTGTTTCAGCCCCTCTGTTTCAGCCCCTCTGTTTCAGCCCCTCTGTTTCTTTCCCTCTGTTTCTCGCCCTCTGTTTCAGACGCTCTGTTTCTCGCTCTCTGTTTCTCGCCCTCTGTTTCTCGCCCTCTGTTTCAGCCCCTCTGTTTCAGCCCCTCTGTTTCAGCCCCTCTGTTTCTCGCCCTCTGTTTGTCGCCCACTGTTTCTCGCCCTCTGTTTCAGCCCCTCTGTTTCAGCCCCTCTGTTTCAGCCCCTCTGTTTCAGCCCCTCTGTTTCTCGCCCTCTGTTTCTCGCCCTCTGTTTCTTGCCCTCTGTTTCTCGCTCTCTGTTTCTCGTCCTCTGTTTCTCGCCCTCTGTTTCAGCCCCTCTGTTTCAGCCCCTCTGTTTCTCGCCCTCTGTTTCAGCTCCTCTGTTTCTCGCCCTCTGTTTCTCGCCCACTGTTTCTCGCCCTCTGTTTCAGCCCCTCTGTTTCAGCCCCTCTGTTTCAGCCACTCTGTTTCAGCCCCTCTGTTTCTCGCCCTCTGTTTCTCGCCCTCTGTTTCAGCCCCTCTGTTTCAGCCCCTCTGTTTCAGCCACTCTGTTTCTCGCCCTCTGTTTCTCGCCCTCTGTTTCTCGCCCTCTGTTTCTCGCTCTCTGTTTCTCGCCCTCTGTTTCTCGCCCTCTGTTTCAGCCCCTCTGTTTCAGCCCCTCTGTTTCAGCCCCTCTGTTTCAGCCACTCTGTTTCTCGCCCTCTGTTTCAGACCCTCTGTTTCAGCCCCTCAGTATCAGCCCCTCTCTTTCAGCCCCTCTGTTTCTCGCCCTCTGTTTCTCGCCCTCTGTTTCTCGCCCACTGTTTCAGCCCCTCTGTTTCAGCCCCACTGTATCAGCCCATCTGTTTCAGCCCCTCTGTTTCAGCCCCTCTGTTTCAGCCCCTCTGTTTCAGCCCCTCTGTTTCTCGCCCTCTGTTTCTCGCCCTCTGTTTCTCGCCCTCTGTTTCATCCCCTCTGTTTCTCGCCCACTGTTTCAGCCCCTCTGTTTCTCGCCATCTGTTTCAGCCCCTCTGTTTCAGCCCCTCTGTTTCTCGACCTCTGTTTCAGCCCCTCTGTTTCAGCCCCTCTGTTTCTCGCCCTCTGTTTCAGCCCCTCTGTTTCAGCCCCTCTGTATCAGCCCCTCTGTTTCAGCCCCTCTGTTTCTCTCCCTCTTTTTGTCGCCCTCTGTTTCAGCCCCTGTGTTTCAGCCCCTCTGTTTCAGCCCCTCTGTTTCAGCCCCACTGTTTCTCGCCCTCTGCTTCTCGCTCTCTGTTTCTCGCCCTCTGTTTCTCGCCCTCTGTTTCAGTCCCTCTGTTTCAGCCCCTCTGTTTCAGCCCCTCTGTTTCAGCCCCTCTGTTTCTCGCCTACTGTTTCTTTCCCTCTGTTTCTCGCCCTCTGTTTCAGCCCCTCTGTTTCAGTCCCTCTGTTTCAGCCCCTCTGTTTCAGCCCCTCTGTTTCAGCCCCTCTGTTTCTCGCCCTCTGTTTCAGCCCCTCTGTTTCAGCCCCTCTGTTTCTCGCCCTCAGTTTCAGCCCCTCTGTTTCAGCCCCTCTGTTTCAGCCACTCTGTTTCAGACACTCTGTTTCTCGCCCTCTGTTTCTCGCCCTCTGTTTCAGCCCCTCTGTTTCAGCCCCTCTGTTTCAGCCCCTCTGTTTCTCGCCCTCTGTTTCTCGCCCTCTGTTTCTCGCCCTCTGTTTCTCGCTCTCTGTTTCTCGCCCTCTGTTTCTCGCCCTCTGTTTCAGCCCCTCTGTTTCAGCCCCTCTGTTTCAGCCCCTCTGTTTCAGCCCCTCTGTTTCTCGCCGTCTGTTTCAGACCCTCTGTTTCAGCCCCTCAGTATCAGCCCCTCTCTTTCAGCCCCTCTGTTTCTCGCCCTCTGTTTCTCGCCCTCTGTTTCTGGCCCTCTGTTTCTCGCCCACTGTTTCAGCCCCTCTGTTTCAGCCCCACTGTATCAGCCCATCTATTTCAGCCCCTCTGTTTCAGCCCCTCTGTTTCAGCCCCTCTGTTTCAGACCCTATGTTTCTCGCCCTCTGTTTCTCGCCCTCTGTTTCTCGCCCTCTGTTTCATCCCCTCTGTTTCTCGCCCACTGTTTCAGCCCCTCTGTTTCTCGCCATCTGTTTCAGCACCTCAGTTTCTGCCCCTCTGTTTCTCGCCCTCTGTTTCAGCCCCTCTGTTTCAGCCCCTCTGTTTCAGCCCCTCTGTTTCAGCCCCTCTGTTTCTCGCATTCTGTTTCTCGCCCTCTGTTTCAGCCCCTCTGTTTCAGCCCCTCTGTTTCTGCCCCTCTGTTTCTCGCCCTCTGTTTCTCGCCCTCTGTTTCTCGCCCTCTGTTTCTCGATCTCTGTTTCTCGCCCTCTGTTTCTCGCCCTCTGTTTCAGCCCCTCTGTTTCAGCCCCTCTGTTTCAGCCCCTCTGTTTCAGCCCCTCTGTTTCTCGCCAACTGTTTCTCGCACTCTGTTTCAGACGCTCTGTTTCTCGCTCTCTGTTTCTCGCCCTCTGTTTCTCGCCCTCTGTTTCAGCCCCTCTGTTTCAGCGCCTCTGTTTCAGCCCCTCTGTTTCTCGCCCTCTGTTTCTCGCCCACTGTTTCTCGCCCTCTGTTTCAGCCCCTCTGTTTCAGCCCCTCTGTTTCAGCCCCTCTGTTTCAGCCCCTCTGTGTCAGCCCCTCTGTTTCTCGCCCTCTGTTTCAGCCCCTCTGTTTCAGCCCCTCTGTTTCTCGCCCTCAGTTTCAGCCCCTCTGTTTCAGCCCCTCTGTTTCAGCCCCTCTGTTTCAGCCCCTCTGTTTCTCGCCCTCTGTTTCAGCCCCTCTGTTTCAGCCCCTTGTTTCTCGCCCTCTCTTTGTCGCCCTCTGTTTCAGCCCCTCTGTTTCAGCCCCTCTGTTTCAGCCCCTCTGTTTCAGCCCCACTGTTTCTCGCCCTCTGCTTCTCGCTCTCTGTTTCTCGCCCTCTGTTTCTCGCCCTCTGTTTCAGTCCCTCTGTTTCAGCCCCTCTGTTTCAGCCCCTCTGTTTCAGCCCCTCTGTTTCTCGCCCTCTGTTTCTTTCCCTCTGTTTCTCCCCCTCTGTTTCAGCCCCTCTGTTTCAGTCCCTCTGTTTCAGCCCCTCTGTTTCAGCCCCTCTGTGTCAGCCCCTCTGTTTCTCGCCCTCTGTTTCAGCCCCTATGTTTCAGCCCCTCTGTTTCTCCCCCTCAGTTTCAGCCCCTCTGTTTCAGCCCCTCTGTTTCAGCCACTCTGTTTCAGCCCCTCTGTTTCTCGCCCTCTGTTTCTCGCCCTCTGTTTCAGCCCCTCTGTTTCAGCCCCTCTGTTTCAGCCCCTCTGTTTCTCGCCCACTGTTTCTCGCCCTCTGTTTCTCGCCCTCTGTTTCTCGCTCTCTGTTTCTCGCCCTCTGTTTCTCGCCCTCTGTTTCAGCCCCTCTGTTTCAGCCCCTCTGTTTCAGCCCCTCTGTTTCAGCCCCTCTGTTTCAGCCCCTCTGTTTCTCGCCCTCTGTTTCAGACCCTCTGTTTCAGCCCCTCAGTATCAGCCCCTCTCTTTCAGCCCCTCTGTTTCTCGCCCTCTGTTTCTCGCCCTCTGTTTCTGGCCCTCTGTTTCTCGCCCACTGTTTCAGCCCCTCTGTTTCAGCCCCACTGTATCAGCCCATCTATTTCAGCCCCTCTGTTTCAGCCCCTCTGTTTCAGCCCCTCTGTTTAACCCCTCTGTTTCTCGCCCTCTGTTTCTCGCCCTCTGTTTCTCGCCCTCTGTTTCATCCCCTCTGTTTCTCGCCCACTGTTTCAGCCCCTCTGTTTCTCGCCATCTGTTTCAGCCCCTCTGTTTCAGCCCCTCTGTTTCTCGACCTCTGTTTCAGCCCCTCTGTTTCAGCCCCTCTGTTTCAGCCCCTCTGTTTCAGCCCCTCTGTTTCTCGCCCTCTGTTTCTCGCCCTCTGTTTCAGCCCCTCTGTTTCTCGCCCTCAGTTTCAGCCCCTCTGTTTCAGCCCCTCTGTTTCAGCCACTCTGTTTCAGCCCCTCTGTTTCTCGCCCTCTGTTTCTCGCCCTCTGTTTCAGCCCCTCTGTTTCAGCCCCTCTGTTTCAGCCCCTCTGTTTCTCGCCCTCTGTTTCTCGCCCTCTGTTTCTCGCCCTCTGTTTCTCGCTCTCTGTTTCTCGCCCTCTGTTTCTCGCCCTCTGTTTCAGCCCCTCTGTTTCAGCCCCTCTGTTTCAGCCCCTCTGTTTCAGCCCCTCTGTTTCAGCCCCTCTGTTTCTCGCCCTCTGTTTCAGACCCTCTGTTTCAGCCCCTCAGTATCAGCCCCTCTCTTTCAGCCCCTCTGTTTCTCGCCCTCTGTTTCTCGCCCTCTGTTTCTGGCCCTCTGTTTCTCGCCCACTGTTTCAGCCCCTCTGTTTCAGCCCCACTGTATCAGCCCATCTATTTCAGCCCCTCTGTTTCAGCCCCTCTGTTTCAGCCCCTCTGTTTCAGACCCTATGTTTCTCGCCCTCTGTTTCTCGCCCTCTGTTTCTCGCCCTCTGTTTCTCGCCCTCTGTTTCTCGCCCACTGTTTCAGCCCCTCTGTTTCAGCCCCACTGTATCAGCCCATCTGTTTCAGCCCCTCTGTTTCAGCCCCTCTGTTTCAGCCCCTATGTTTCAGCCCCTCTGTTTCTCGCCCTCTGTTTCTCGCCCTCTGTTTCTCGCCCTCTGTTTCATCCCCTCTGTTTCTCGCCCACTGTTTCAGCCCCTCTGTTTCTCGCCATCTGTTTCAGCCCCTCTGTTTCAGCCCCTCTGTTTCTCGACCTCTGTTTCAGCCCCTCTGTTTCAGCCCCTCTGTTTCTCGCCCTCTGTTTCAGCCCCTCTGTTTCAGCCCCTCTGTATCAGCCCCTCTGTTTCAGCCCCTCTGTTTCTCTCCCTCTTTTTGTCGCCCTCTGTTTCAGCCCCTGTGTTTCAGCCACTCTGTTTCAGCCCCTCTGTTTCAGCCCCACTGTTTCTCGCCCTCTGTTTCTCGCCCTCTGTTTCAGTCCCTCTGTTTCAGCCCCTCTGTTTCAGCCCCTCTGTTTCAGCCCCTCTGTTTCTCGCCTACTGTTTCTTTCCCTCTGTTTCTCGCCCTCTGTTTCAGCCCCTCTGTTTCAGTCCCTCTGTTTCAGCCCCTCTGTTTCAGCCCCTCTGTTTCAGCCCCTCTGTTTCTCGCCCTCTGTTTCAGCCCCTCTGTTTCAGCCCCTCTGTCTCTCGCCCTCAGTTTCAGCCCCTCTGTTTCAGCCCCTCTGTTTCAGCCACTCTGTTTCAGACACTCTGTTTCTCGCCCTCTGTTTCTCGCCCTCTGTTTCAGCCCCTCTGTTTCAGCCCCTCTGTTTCAGCCCCTCTGTTTCTCGCCCTCTGTTTCTCGCCCTCTGTTTCTCGCCCTCTGTTTCTCGCTCTCTGTTTCTCGCCCTCTGTTTCTCGCCCTCTGTTTCAGCCCCTCTGTTTCAGCCCCTCTGTTTCAGCCCCTCTGTTTCAGCCCCTCTGTTTCTCGCCCTCTGTTTCAGACCCTCTGTTTCAGCCCCTCAGTATCAGCCCCTCTCTTTCAGCCCCTCTGTTTCTCGCCCTCTGTTTCTCGCCCTCTGTTTCTGGCCCTCTGTTTCTCGCCCACTGTTTCAGCCCCTCTGTTTCAGCCCCACTGTATCAGCCCATCTATTTCAGCCCCTCTGTTTCAGCCCCTCTGTTTCAGCCCCTCTGTTTCAGACCCTATGTTTCTCGCCCTCTGTTTCTCGCCCTCTGTTTCTCGCCCTCTGTTTCATCCCCTCTGTTTCTCGCCCACTGTTTCAGCCCCTCTGTTTCTCGCCATCTGTTTCAGCACCTCTGTTTCAGCCCCTCTGTTTCAGCCCCTCTGTTTCAGCCCCTCTGTTTCAGCCCCTCTGTTTCTCGCCCTCTGTTTCTCGCCCTCTGTTTCAGCCCCTCTGTTTCAGCCCCTCTGATTCAGCCCCTCTGTTTCTCGCCCTCTGTTTCTCGCCCTCTGTTTCTCGCCCTCTGTTTCTCGATCTCTGTTTCTCGCCCTCTGTTTCTCGCCCTCTGTTTCAGCCCCTCTGTTTCAGCCCCACTGTTTCAGCCCCTCTGTTTCAGCCCCTCTGCTTCTCGCCCTCTGTTTCTCGCCCTCTGTTTCAGACGCTCTGTTTCTCGCTCTCTGTTTCTCGCCCTCTGTTTCTCGCCCTCTGTTTCAGCCCCTCTGTTTCAGCGCCTCTGTTTCAGCCCCTCTGTTTCTCGCCCTCTGTTTCTCGCCCACTGTTTCTCGCCCTCTGTTTCAGCCCCTCTGTTTCAGCCCCTCTGTTTCAGCCCCTCTGTTTCAGCCCCTCTGTGTCAGCCCCTCTGTTTCTCGCCCTCTGTTTCAGCCCCTCTGTTTCAGCCCCTCTGTTTCTCGCCCTCAGTTTCTGCCCCTCTGTTTCAGCCCCTCTGTTTCAGCCCCTCTGTTTCAGCCCCTCTGTTTCTCGCCCTCTGTTTCAGCCCCTCTGTTTCAGCCCCTTGTTTCTCGCCCTCTGTTTGTCGCCCTCTGTTTCAGCCCCTCTGTTTCAGCCCCTCTGTTTCAGCCCCTCTGTTTCAGCCCCACTGTTTCTCGCCCTCTGCTTCTCGCTCTCTGTTTCTCGCCCTCTGTTTCTCGCCCTCTGTTTCAGTCCCTCTGTTTCAGCCCCTCTGTTTCAGCCCCTCTGTTTCAGCCCCTCTGTTTCTCGCCCTCTGTTTCTTTCCCTCTGTTTCTCGCCCTCTGTTTCAGCCCCTCTGTTTCAGTCCCTCTGTTTCAGCCCCTCTGTTTCAGCCCCTCTGTGTCAGCCCCTCTGTTTCTCGCCCTCTGTTTCAGCCCCTATGTTTCAGCCCCTCTGTTTCTCCCCCTCAGTTTCAGCCCCTCTGTTTCAGCCCCTCTGTTTCAGCCACTCTGTTTCAGCCCCTCTGTTTCTCGCCCTCTGTTTCTCGCCCTCTGTTTCAGCCCCTCTGTTTCAGCCCCTCTGTTTCAGCCCCTCTGTTTCTCGCCCTCTGTTTCTCGCCCTCTGTTTCTCGCCCTCTGTTTCTCGCTCTCTGTTTCTCGCCCTCTGTTTCTCGCCCTCTGTTTCAGCCCCTCTGTTTCAGCACCTCTGTTTCAGCCCCTCTGTTTCAGCCCCTCTGTTTCAGCCCCTCTGTTTCTCGCCCTCTGTTTCAGACCCTCTGTTTCAGCCCCTCAGTATCAGCCCCTCTCTTTTAGCCCCTCTGTTTCTCGCCCTCTGTTTCTCGCCCTCTGTTTCTGGCCCTCTGTTTCTCGCCCACTGTTTCAGCCCCTCTGTTTCAGCCCCACTGTATCAGCCCATCTATTTCAGCCCCTCTGTTTCAGCCCCTCTGTTTCAGCCCCTCTGTTTCAGCCCCTCTGTTTCTCGCCCTCTGTTTCTCGCCCTCTGTTTCTCGCCCTCTGTTTCATCCCCTCTGTTTCTCGCCCACTGTTTCAGCCCCTCTGTTTCTCGCCATCTGTTTCAGCCCCTCTGTTTCAGCCCCTCTGTTTCTCGACCTCTGTTTCAGCCCCTCTGTTTCAGCCCCTCTGTTTCAGCCCCTCTGTTTCAGCCCCTCTGTTTCTCGCCCTCAGTTTCTCGCCCTCTGTTTCAGCCCCTCTGTTTCTCGCCCTCAGTTTCAGCCCCTCTGTTTCAGCCCCTCTGTTTCAGCCACTCTGTTTCAGCCCCTCTGTTTCTCGCCCTCTGTTTCTCGCCCTCTGTTTCAGCCCCTCAGTTTCAGCCCCTCTGTTTCAGCCCCTCTGTTTCTCGCCCTCTGTTTCTCGCTCTCTGTTTCTCGCCCTCTGTTTCTCGCTCTCTGTTTCTCGCCCTCTGTTTCTCGCCCTCTGTTTCAGCCCCTCTGTTTCAGCCCCTCTGTTTCAGCCCCTCTGTTTCAGCCCCTCTGTTTCAGCCCCTCTGTTTCTCGCCCTCTGTTTCAGACCCTCTGTTTCAGCCCCTCAGTATCAGCCCCTCTCTTTCAGCCCCTCTGTTTCTCGCCCTCTGTTTCTCGCCCTCTGTTTCTGGCCCTCTGTTTCTCGCCCACTGTTTCAGCCCCTCTGTTTCAGCCCCACTGTATCAGCCCATCTATTTCAGCCCCTCTGTTTCAGCCCCTCTGTTTCAGCCCCTCTGTTTCAGACCCTTTGTTTCTCGCCCTCTGTTTCTCGCCCTCTGTTTCTCGCCCTCTGTTTCATCCCCTCTGTTTCTCGCCCACTGTTTCAGCCCCTCTGTTTCTCGCCATCTGTTTCAGCACCTCTGTTTCAGCCCCTCTGTTTCTCGCCCTCTGTTTCAGCCCCTCTGTTTCAGTCCCTCTGTTTCTCGCCCTCTGTTTCTCGCCCTCTGTTTCAGCCCCTCTGTTTCAGCCCCTCTGTTTCTCGCCCTCTGTTTCTCGCCCTCTGTTTCAGACGCTCTGTTTCTCGCTCTCTGTTTCTCGCCCTCTGTTTCTCGCCCTCTGTTTCAGCCCCTCTGTTTCAGCGCCTCTGTTTCAGCCCCTCTGTTTCTCGCCCTCTGTTTCTCGCCCACTGTTTCTCGCCCTCTGTTTCAGACCCTCTGTTTCAGCCCCTCTGTTTCAGCCCCTCTGTTTCAGCCCCTCTGTGTCAGCCCCTCTGTTTCTCGCCCTCTGTTTCAGCCCCTCTGTTTCAGCCCCTCTGTTTCTCGCCCTCAGTTTCAGCCCCTCTGTTTCAGCCCCTCTGTTTCAGCCCCTCTGTTTCAGCCCCTCTGTTTCTCGCCCTCTGTTTCAGCCCCTCTGTTTCAGCCCCTTGTTTCTCGCCCTCTGTTTGTCGCCCTCTGTTTCAGCCCCTCTGTTTCAGCCCCTCTGTTTCAGCCCCTCTGTTTCAGCCCCACTGTTTCTCGCCCTCTGCTTCTCGCTCTCTGTTTCTCGCCCTCTGTTTCTCGCCCTCTGTTTCAGTCCCTCTGTTTCAGCCCCTCTGTTTCAGCCCCTCTGTTTCAGCCCCTCTGTTTCTCGCCCTCTGTTTCTTTCCCTCTGTTTCTCGCCCTCTGTTTCAGCCCCTCTGTTTCAGTCCCTCTGTTTCAGCCCCTCTGTTTCAGCCCCTCTGTGTCAGCCCCTCTGTTTCTCGCCCTCTGTTTCAGCCCCTATGTTTCAGCCCCTCTGTTTCTCCCCCTCAGTTTCAGCCCCTCTGTTTCAGCCCCTCTGTTTCAGCCACTCTGTTTCAGCCCCTCTGTTTCTCGCCCTCTGTTTCTCGCCCTCTGTTTCAGCCCCTCTGTTTCAGCCCCTCTGTTTCAGCCCCTCTGTTTCTCGCCCTCTGTTTCTCGCCCTCTGTTTCTCGCCCTCTGTTTCTCGCTCTCTGTTTCTCGCCCTCTGTTTCTCGCCCTCTGTTTCAGCCCCTCTGTTTCAGCCCCTCTGTTTCAGCCCCTCTGTTTCAGCCCCTCTGTTTCAGCCCCTCTGTTTCTCGCCCTCTGTTTCAGACCCTCTGTTTCAGCCCCTCAGTATCAGCCCCTCTCTTTCAGCCCCTCTGTTTCTCGCCCTCTGTTTCTCGCCCTCTGTTTCTGGCCCTCTGTTTCTCGCCCACTGTTTCAGCCCCTCTGTTTCAGCCCCACTGTATCAGCCCATCTATTTCAGCCCCTCTGTTTCAGCCCCTCTGTTTCAGCCCCTCTGTTTCAGCCCCTCTGTTTCTCGCCCTCTGTTTCTCGCCCTCTGTTTCTCGCCCTCTGTTTCATCCCCTCTGTTTCTCGCCCACTGTTTCAGCCCCTCTGTTTCTCGCCATCTGTTTCAGCCCCTCTGTTTCAGCCCCTCTGTTTCTCGACCTCTGTTTCAGCCCCTCTGTTTCAGCCCCTCTGTTTCAGCCCCTCTGTTTCAGCCCCTCTGTTTCTCGCCCTCTGTTTCTCGCCCTCTGTTTCAGCCCCTCTGTTTCTCGCCCTCAGTTTCAGCCCCTCTGTTTCAGCCCCTCTGTTTCAGCCACTCTGTTTCAGCCCCTCTGCTTCTCGCCCTCTGTTTCTCGCCCTCTGTTTCAGCCCCTCTGTTTCAGCCCCTCTGTTTCAGCCCCTCTGTTTCTCGCCCTCTGTTTCTCGCCCTCTGTTTCTCGCCCTCTGTTTCTCGCTCTCTGTTTCTCGCCCTCTGTTTCTCGCCCTCTGTTTCAGCCCCTCTGTTTCAGCCCCTCTGTTTCAGCCCCTCTGTTTCAGCCCCTCTGTTTCTCGCCCTCTGTTTCAGACCCTCTGTTTCAGCCCCTCAGTATCACCCCCTCTCTTTCAGCCCCTCTGTTTCTCGCCCTCTGTTTCTCGCCCTCTGTTTCTGGCCCTCTGTTTCTCGCCCACTGTTTCAGCCCCTCTGTTTCAGCCCCACTGTATCAGCCCATCTATTTCAGCCCGTCTGTTTCAGCCCCTCTGTTTCAGCCCCTCTGTTTCAGACCCTATGTTTCTCGCCCTCTGTTTCTCGCCCTCTGTTTCTCGCCCTCTGTTTCATCCCCTCTGTTTCTCGCCCACTGTTTCAGCCCCTCTGTTTCTCGCCATCTGTTTCAGCACCTCTGTTTCAGCCCCTCTGTTTCTCGCCCTCTGTTTCAGCCCCTCTGTTTCAGCCCCTCTGTTTCAGCCCCTCTGTTTCAGTCCCTCTGTTTCTCGCCCTCTGTTTCTCGCCCTCTGTTTCAGCCCCTCTGTTTCAGCCCCTCTGTTTCAGCCCCTCTGTTTCTCGCCCTCTGTTTCTCGCCCTCTGTTTCTCGCCCTCTGTTTCTCGATCTCTGTTTCTCGCCCTCTGTTTCTCGCCCTCTGTTTCAGCCCCTCTGTTTCAGCCCCTCTGTTTCAGCCCCTCTGTTTCAGCCCCTCTGTTTCTCGCCCTCTGTTTCTCGCCCTCTGTTTCAGACGCTCTGTTTCTCGCTCTCTGTTTCTCGCCCTCTGTTTCTCGCCCTCTGTTTCAGCCCCTCTGTTTCAGCGCCTCTGTTTCAGCCCCTCTGTTTCTCGCCCTCTGTTTCTCGCCCACTGTTTCTCGCCCTCTGTTTCAGCCCCTCTGTTTCAGCCCCTCTGTTTCAGCCCCTCTGTTTCAGCCCCTCTGTGTCAGCCCCTCTGTTTCTCGCCCTCTGTTTCAGCCCCGCTGTTTCAGCCCCTCTGTTTCTCGCCCTCAGTTTCAGCCCCTCTGTTTCAGCCCCTCTGTTTCAGCCCCTCTGTTTCAGCCCCTCTGTTTCTCGCCCTCTGTTTCAGCCCCTCTGTTTCAGCCCCTTGTTTCTCGCCCTCTGTTTGTCGCCCTCTGTTTCAGCCCCTCTGTTTCAGCCCCTCTGTTTCAGCCCCTCTGTTTCAGCCCCACTGTTTCTCGCCCTCTGCTTCTCGCTCTCTGTTTCTCGCCCTCTGTTTCTCGCCCTCTGTTTCAGTCCCTCTGTTTCAGCCCCTCTGTTTCAGCCCCTCTGTTTCAGCCCCTCTGTTTCTCGCCCTCTGTTTCTTTCCCTCTGTTTCTCGCCCTCTGTTTCAGCCCCTCTG